>NW_006408537.1:21581052-21589880 GCF_000296735.1 Chrysochloris asiatica | reverse complement strand
AGAGGACAACAAATGCTGGTGAGGATGTGGAGAGACTGTGATGCTCCTGCATTGTTGGTGGGATTGCAAAATGGTCCAGCCTCTCTGGAAAGCAATATGGTGCTTCCTCAGAAGGTTGGAAATAGAAATACCTTATAATCCAGCAATTCCTCTACTTGGTATTTACCCACAAGAAATAAGAGCCATAACACGAGTCGATACACACACACCAATGTTCATAGCAGCATTATTTACAATAGCAAAAACATGGAGCCAGCCTAAGTGGCCAACAATTGAAGAATGGATAAATAAACTGTGGTACATACACACAATGGAATACTATGCTACCTTGAAGAACAACAAGGAAGCTGCAAGCCACCGCATATCATGGATGAGCCTTGAAGACATTATGCTGAGTGAAATTAGGCAGTCACAAAAGGAGAAATACGCATAGGGTCATTATTTTAAAAGAGTAAGAAAAAGAACCCACTAAAAGGGGGAAAAACATTTATATATATATTTGCTGATCACCAGGATGTATGGGATGAGAGGAGGCGAGGGAGGGAGGGGAAGATAGAGCACAGAGTAAGAAATAGACATGGAATAGCTTGCGGGGAAAGAGTAGGCGAAGCAATACACAAGAAGGGGTAGGGGAATGGAAGAACAAGGCTGATGGGAGAACAGTTAGACAGGTTTGCATGGGCTAAGTGGGACAGAGGTAAATGAACAACAGGGCTCTGGGGAACAGGGATTGAGGCATGGTTTCAAGGGGTGAAAGAGGGGAATAGTTTTAAGATGCCTGGGTGTCTTTCAAATCTTGGTTTCCCTTGCCTACCATTGTAAAATAGACACTTGAGGTGGGGAGAAAGGAATAGCCAGAATCATCACTACAGAAAGCTTGTAACTCCATCTTCAGCCTGTAATTGATTGGACTGCCTTAAAGGGGGCTAGAAGTTGCCCAGTGAAAGAGGCTTCCTGTGGAGCCTTTACACTGCACAAGAGCATGTATGGAGTTCAGAACCCCATCCAGAACCGACTGGGGTGGGATATTTCCGTTGGAGGGAATGAGTGGACCAGCCTGGTAGAAGAATGGAAGATGCTTTGTGAAGGAAGGACTGACAGGAAAGATCCAAAACAATAACGGGCAGTCTGATTGGTTGCTGCAGGCATGGGTAAGCTGTTTGCCCAGAAGACAAGTGGTCGGCACCCCTCAGAGCAAGCCCCCTTCCAAGACTGAGACTCAAGGGGAATACATGGGCAGGTGTGTGGTCTGGCTGGTGACCATGTTGGTCACTGATGCGGGAAGAGGGGGAAAAAAGCAATGAAGTTGTGAGCTAAGCCTGACCATATTCAATAGACCCCCGTGAGCCCAGGTGTTGACCTGGATGGCCAGCAGTATGGCAAGACCCTGGGACTCCTGGGGCCAGTTGCAGTGACATGATCACAGAATACTGGAATGGAGAGTGAAGCGTCTAGCTGATGTGAAGTGCGGGTAGATGCACAAGAACACCCATACTTGCAGATAGTGCCTACTTGACCTGGCTTGGATGGCTTGATGATTAGAACTAGACTAGAAGAAGATAGAAGAAGGGAAAAAATATAAAGAGTAACCTGCTACAATTTGATGAACTTTACCTATACTTATGGATGTAATAGCTCAAAAAAGGGAACAAATCTTTACAGTAAGGATCACTCCCACCCCCTTGGTACACTGGGTTGACAGGGATGGGCAACTTAGACATTGGCTTCCCAAAATGGGGAGGTCTATAAAGGCAAGAAGTGACTGGCTTACAAGCTTTCAAGAGGGAGCCTAGTCCTAGATGGGGTGGGGGAAGGTAGAATCACTACTGAATGATTTCCTATCCATTGGGAATAGGCAGGCAAAAGGAAATGGGGATAAGACTCTTGTGATACAATAGTGAATAATTGCCATCAGGTCTGACTGTGAAGCTAGGAAATATCGAGGCAGATGTTTTTTGACAAAAGGAGGCGAGTGATTGATTTTTCAGCCAGAAGCAGAGGTCCCTGGGACCATTAAGTGAGAACGAAGAGCATGGTCCTACTCAGAGAGGCAGTGATGTCAGGGATAGAGGCAGAGACGATGACGTGAAAAGATGGAGTGGCTGGGGACACTAGGCTCAGGAAGGAAGAAGGGCTGTGTGCTGGCGGCCAGGTGGGGGTGGGGTGGACTTGTGTGGTGTACCCTTTGGGGTTATATGATGAGGGGATTGTAATCATTGTAATGAAACAAAATATGATAGGATGGATGTAAAGCTGATGTTCTCCCATGTAAACCTCACAATAAAAACTTATATTAAAAAAAAAAATGAAAGGGATGAAGGACTACATAAAATAATTTTGAAAATACAGACTTATACTCTCAAAAAAAAAGAAAAGTGAAGTGCAAAGTAGAAACCTGGGACACCTAAAGGAACAGAAGATTTTTCTTGAAAGAAAGACCAGCATGAAAAAGCCAAAACAAAAATGGCAGTCTAATTTGCTACAAGACAAGCAAGTTGTTTGCTGGGGAGACATCAAGGCAAGCAATCAATTCCCTTCAGGACAAATCCCCTCCAAGAATGAAACTCAAAGGGAACACATGAGCAGGCATGTAAGCTTGCTGGCAATCACATTAGTCTCCTGGTGAGTGGAAGAGGGGGAAAGGCAGCAATGAAGATATGGGCCAAGTTTAACCACGTTTCATAGACTCCCGTCAACCTGGAGATGAGAGAGAGAAGAAAAGGTCTGGTTGGTCTGAATTGTGGTGATACCTGGGGACTCCTGAGCTTCTGAAAGCTAGAGTTGAGAGCTAAGTGTCTAGCTGATATGAAGTAAGGGGAGATGCACAAGAATGCCCAAACTTGTAGATAGTACTCATTTGACCTAGCTTTGATGGATTAGTAATCAGAACTCAATTAGAGGCAGTTAAAAATTAAATTTTTTTTTATAAAGGAAACAAGTGTAAATTGCTACAATTTGATGAACTTGACCTATACTTATGGATATAGTAGCTCAAAATAACAACTGAGAGGGAAGGAGTCTTTACATCAAGGATCAATCCTATTCCCTCTGTATACTGGGTTGATAGGGACAGGCACCTTAGACATTGACTACTTAAAATGGGGGTCCTATAAAGGCACGAAGTGACTGGCTTACAAGTTTTCAAGAGGGAGTTTAGTTTCAGAGGGTACTGGGGAAGGCAGAATCCCCAGCAAATAGTTTTTATCTTGTCTAGATGGGTCTGGTAAAAAGAGAAGGGGATGAGATTCTTAGGAGTCAATAGTAAGTAATTGTTATCAGAACTAATTGTGATTATCACAACTGTAAAGGTAGAAGTTTTGTAATACAAAGGATGGGGTACTACAGAGGACCCTAGACCATTAAGGGAGAAGAGCACGAGCAGAATGTAGGACCCTATCCAGAGAAGCAGCAACAGCACAGATGGAGACAGAGATGAGGGCATGGAGAAACAGAGTAGCTGAGGACTGTAGACTCATGGAAAGAGAAAAGCTGTGTGCTGGCAGCCAGGTGCTGGTGGCTAGGAGGTAGAGTTGCAGAATGTGCCCTTTGGTTGTTTAAATGATTATATATTCCTGAGTGTTTTTGTGTACATCTCTCCCCCAACATAAACAAAACCAGAGGGAATAGAAGCAAATGTTGTTAATTGATGATGCATGTAGGAGATTGTGATCATTGTAGTGAAACGATTAGTAGAAAATTGATGTTCCCCTATGTAAACTATCACTCAATTCACAATAAAAACTAAATAATAAAATTTAAAAAATGAAGTGATTCTCAGACACAAAATCAAAGGCAAAGCTCGAAGAATGTAAGTCTTCTCATTTCCAGAAAACAGATTTTTTTTAATTATTAAATTTTAATTCTGATCTATTTGAAAATAAAATACAAAGAACATGTCCTATGAAGTTACAAGAAAATCTCAGTGTTGTGCCTATTTACCCTCACATACCTTGTAGCACTGGAGTCATAGTTTTAATAAAGTGTAAGTTACTAATGGATAAAAAGCAACAACAACAAAAAAGACAAACCTGTCATACTCTCATTATGAGCTGTTTTGATTTTGTTTTTCAGTGATAGATATACCATGTAACACATTAAAAATAATACTGATTTTTTTAAAACTGATTTTTATTGGCATAAAACATCTTCCATGTCTTTGGTGAGGTCATTCACCCTATCCGATAACACAAAATTTTAATTTCCAGTTCTAAACACATAATTGTTAAAAACGGTAAGTCCTGTTTTCTTCTAAAAAGTATATACTCTGTATTTGATTCAATGGAGGATCATGGTCCAAAATTATTTTTATATTAATTCTCATATTGTCTGTCTATATAATTATATATTAATATTGATTTTCTTCTATAAAAAGATTAACACCATGACAAATCATGTATACTTCATAATATTTAGAAGTGTATATTTTCCCATCACCAGGGGACCACTTATTATCTACTACATTGGAGTTTGTTTTTATTGTTGGAGTCCTGGAGTGGTGCTGTGAGTTAATGCACTGGGCTGCAAAGTCAGTTTGAACTGCAAGTTCTACAGTTCAAGCTCACCAGTGGCTCCTTGGAAACCCTATACAGGGTCACTATGGGTTAGAACTCACTCTATGGCAGTTAACAACAAACCTTGGAGTCCTGGTGTGACTTTGTAGGATAAACACTGGACTGCAAGTTCAGCATGTCAAACAAACCAACCAGCCACTCCCTAGAAACCCTACTATACAGGCTCACCATGAGTTGGAATCAACTCCATGGCACCTAACAGCAACATGCCGCACCCAGATTGCATCATGTTGGACTTTAAATCCCTGATATATTGCTTTAGGATTACTGTGAGTCAGAACAGACTCAAAGGCACTTAACAACAATGCGCTACTGGATCTGGATTTGAGAGTGATCCCTCTGTGCCATACCACCAAATTTATAATTTGTTATCCAGATGCTCTTACACTTAAAAAATACACTAGAATGTTAGCTGATAAATTAATTTCACTATCCCCATTTGTAAAATTAAGGTGCTCTGGTAGTCCAGTGGTTTCTTGTTGGACTGCTTACCTCAAGGTGAGAAGTTTGAAACTGCCAGCTGTACCGCCATTAGAAAGATGAGTGTTTCTGATCCCATAAAGATTTACAGCCTCAGAAACCCTATATAGGGTCACTATGAGTCGGAACTGACTCCACTGCACAAACCCAACCAACCATGGAACACGTTCTATGGACTCCTGGTTTGATGCTAAAGGATAAGCACTTGACTATGAACTACAAGGTCAGTGGTTCAAAGGTGTTCCTTGGAAACAGGGTTTCTAAGAGCCAGAATTGACTCCATGGAATTTAACAACATGCCACACAAGAGCTGTATCGTGTTGGTCTTTAAATCCCTCATATATTGCTTTAAGCACACATACACATATATATACACATGTGAATATGAGGACTAAGGAAGACTGGAGAAGAATCAATTCATTTGAATTATGTTACGGGAGAAGAATATTGAAAGTAAACTACAAGCATACTTGCTTTTGCCATAGAACTGCCAGAAGAACAAACAAATCTATCTTTGAAGAAGTACAGCCAGAATTCTCCTTAGAATCCAGGATGGCCAGACTTCTTCTTTCATACTTTAGGCATATTATCAGGAAAGACCAGTTCCTGGAGAAGAACATCATGCTTGGTAAAGTGGAGGGTCAGCAAAAAATAGGAAGACCCCCAATGAGTTAGAATTGCACAGTGGCAGTAACAATGGGCTGACATGTAACAACAATTGTGAGGATGGCACAGGACTGGGCAGGGTTTTGTTCTGTTGTGCACAGGGCTGCTATGAGTAGGAACTGACTTCACAGCACCTAACAACAACAATGATAGATACTTATTTAATTAGTTAGATAATGATTCACAATTTAAGGAAGACTTTTAATATAGAGCAGAAATGTGATGCTGAGCAGAGATGTAATCTGAAGAGTATCAATAGACTAATTTTTTTGTTGTTGTTTTTGTCTTCAAATAATAATGGTAAACATCATTTTTTGCTGATGAAAGAATCGGTGTCCTATGGTAATTTTGTCCAATCCATCAACTAGGCCATGGTCTTCATTAACCAGTCTATAATATTTAGTGAGTGCTTATCAAAGGCAGGTGATATAGAAGATGCATAAAACAACAACAAAGTTTCTTTCTTAGAGAAGCTGACAGTTAGATTAGGAAGATCAAACAACACAATGTAAGAATATTATTTTCGACCTTAATGCTTCTACAAACGATTTCAGAAAATACTGTCATTCCAGCTCTCTTATCCGGAGCCACCATCATCTATGAAAATAGTCTCCTCTGTGGTCTTTATTGCTTCTATTCGTGCCATACACTTTTAACTCCAATATCAATACAGCAGCCAGAGAGCCCCTTTTGGCATACATGTCAGATAATGTAATTCTGTCAAAAACTCTGCAATGCCTCTTCTCACTCAGCATAAAAGACCTTACATCCTCTCCCTTCATCTTCAACCATACTTGCTTTGGCCCAATCGTTTCAAACTACACTGACCTTCTTATTATCATCTTGTAATTTTGTGCTGAACACTCTCTCAAGCCCAGAATGAACTGTCACCAGATATCCACGTTGTTTTTCCCTTATATCATATTTTTCTATGCTCATGCCATCTTATGAGACATGTTGTGATTGAATTTTTAATATAAAATAGCAACCGTTCATTTGAACTAAGATAGAAATGGCCACAAACTCTAATCTTCCCATTGAAAGTGGAGTCTATTTAGACTTCCATTGTATTTGCATTTGATTTGATCAGAAGAATTACGTGGAAGAGACACTGTGTGGTTTTCAAATCCACGGCTCAAGATACCGTACAGTTTCCACCCTAAAATAATAGTATCATGTAAGGAATTTCAGGCCAGCTTCACAGAGAATCAGAGACCACCGCCAACCAATGGACATGTATGTGAGTAAGATGTGCTAGGCCATGTAGCCACATGATAATCAACTGGAATGTCAAAGACTGCAACCTCCTGAATAGCCCCAAATGAGACCAACAGAAGAGTCAGCCAACTATGCTAAAATCAAATAGCTCAGCCACAGAATTGTGAGCAAATAGAATGGTTGTTATTTTAAGTCACTAAAATACAATAATTGATACATTCCCTGTACCCTTACATACTCTTGGCCTTTATTTATGATTTCCCATACATAGCATTTATCACATCTGAGATATCATGTCTGTCAGTTTGTTGCAGTGTGATGGCTCATGTGTTGATGTGATTCAGAAGCTATGCTACAGGCATTTTATATAACAGCAGGTTCATCCATGGTGGACAAGTTTCAGGGGAGATTCCAGATTAACACAGACTAGGAAGAAGGAAAGGCAGCTTACTTCTGAATATTTAGCCACTGAAAATGTTATGAACAGCAGTAGAACAAAACATTATGAACACCAGAATGTTGTCAGATAGGAGTGCCAGAAGATGAATTCTTCAGATTGGAAGACACTCAAAATACAAATTTCAGATGAGCTTCCAGACAAAGACAGAGTAGGAAGAAAGAGAGACAGATTACTTCTGAAGGTCTAGTCACTGAAAACCTTATGAAGAACAATGGAGCACTTTCAGAGAGCACCAGAATATTGAATAACGAAACATGATGAAGAGCACCAAAATATATCCTCAGATATAGTGCTGAAATGAACCCTGTAGATTGGAAGGCACTCAAAATATGACTGAGGAAGAGCTGCCTCCTCAAAGTACAATTGACTGTGACAACATGAAAGGAGTAAAGCTTTTGGCACCTTCATTACTGAAGGGGAAAAACTCAAAGTAAGGTGAAACAGCCGCAAACATCATTAATAATAGGAACATGGAATGTACAAAGTATGAATCTAGGAAATTTGGGCATTGGCCATTTTGAGCCCGACAATTATATGGTTTACTATGCCAGGAATGACAAATTGAAGAGGAATGGAGTCACAATCATCATCAAAAAGAACATGTCAAGATCTATTTTGAAGTACAATGTTACCTGTGATAAGATAATAATCCATATGTCTACAGATAAGACTAATTAATACCACTATTATTCAAATTTATGCACCAACCACTAAAACCAGTAATGATGAAATTGGTGTGGCAATGTAGGCAAACACTCCATTTGAACTGCAGGGTCAGTCTTTGAAACTCACCAGTTGCTCTTCAGAAACCTGATACAGGGTCTCTCTGAGTCCACACTGACTCAATGGCACTTAGCAACAACAACGACAAACGTCTTCAGTTTGAAATTGATCAAACACTCAATCAGGATGTATTGGTAATTACTGGTGATTAGAATGCAAGGATCAGTAATTAGAAAATAGGACTTTGGTGATAGAAACAATGCTGACGTTCTAACAATAGATTTTTGCAGAAATCAAACTGACTATATCTGTGGGATGTGACGGTGGAAAAGCTCCATATCATCAGCCTTGGCTAAAGGTCAGAGGCAGACTCTGGAACAGATCATATGAATTTTCAGACTGAAGCTGAAGAAAATTAAGTTCATGAGAGTCAAAATATGACCCTGAGAATATTCCACCTGAATTCAGAGATCATCACATGAACAGATTTGATGCATTAGATACTAAGGAACAAAAACCATAGTTGTGGTATGACATCAGAAACATTATATATGAAGAAAGCAAAAGGTAATTAAGAATACAAGAAAGACTGTCAGAAAACACTCTTAAAGTTGTTCTGTAGCATAGAGATGGGAAAACAAATGGAATAAATAAAGAGGTAAAAGAGCTGAACAGAAAATTTCAAAGGGCTGCTCAAGAAGACAGAATCA
>NW_006408537.1:21579383-21580784 GCF_000296735.1 Chrysochloris asiatica | reverse complement strand
AGGTAGCAAAAGATCAAAAACTAATGGTTCTGAAGGAAGAAGTTCAGGGTGCACTGAAGACATGGACAAGGACTGAGGCTCTGAAAATTGTTGGAATACAAATTGAACTCTTTCAACAACCTGATGCAGCACTGGAGGCACTGACCTATCTATGTCAAGAAATTTGGAAGACAATTACCTGGCCAACTGATTGGAAGAGTTCTTATCTGTGCCCATTCCAAAGATAGGTGTCCCAAAGGAATGCAGAAATCATCAGACACTATCTTAAATATTATATGCATGTAAATTTTTACTAAAGATAATTCAAAATTGGCTGTAACAATATGTTGACAGGGATCTGCCAAAGGTTCAAGCTAGATTCAAATGAGGACGTGCAAAGAAGGATATCATTGTTGACATCACATAGATCTTGGCTAAAGGCAGAAAATATCAGAAAGATATTTACCTGTTCTTTATTCACTATGCAAAGGCTTTCAACTTTGTGGATTTTGGCAAGCTATGAACAACAGCGTGAATAATGGGTATTCCAGAACACTTCATTGTGCTCATAAGGAACATGTACATAGTCAAGAGGCAGTCAGTCAGTCATTCACACAGAATAAGGAGCTGCTGAATGATTTAAAATCAGGAAAGGTGTGTGCTAGGGTTGTATTCTTTCACCATATTTATTAAATCTGTATGATGAGCAAATGATCCAAGAAGCTGGATTATTTGAAGAAAAACATTACATCAGAGTTGGAGAAAGACCCATTAACAATCTGTGATATGTATATTATATAACCTTGCCTGCTGAAAGTGAAGAGGACTTAAAATAGTTACTGATCAAGATAAAAACCACAGCCTTCAGTATGGATTGCACTTCAATGGAAAGGAAACAAAAATCCTTAACTGGAACAATAAATAACATTATGATACATTAAGAAAAGACTGAAGTTCTCAAATACTTCATTTTGCTTGTATCCACTATCAGCACTCATGGAAACAGCAGTCAAGAAATCAAATGACATAGTGCATTAGACAAATCTACTGCATAAAACCTCTTTAAAGTTTTCAAGACTAAAGATTTTATTTTGAGGACTAAGGTGTGTCTGACCCAAGACATGATGTTTTCAATAGCCTCATCTTCATGTGAAAGTCCATTGAAGAATTGATGCATTTGAATTATGGTGTTGGGTAAAAACATTGACGTGCAAAGAAGAATTATGGTGTTGGGAAAAACACTGACCATGGACTACTAGACCAAACAAACCTATGTTAGAAGTTCAGCCAAAATTCTGCTTAGAAGCCAAGATGGCGAAACTTTTCCTTCATTATTGTTGTTAAGCATGATTGAGTCAGTTCCAACTCATAGCAACGCTATATAGGGTTTCCAAAGGAGCAGCTGGTTGGTTTGAACTGCCA
>NW_006408537.1:21562014-21576893 GCF_000296735.1 Chrysochloris asiatica | reverse complement strand
GTATATCTTGGGTTTGAACTGTCAACCTTGTGGTACACCACACCAGGAGTTCCATGTTCCATGCCACTAGAGAGGTCAGGTCAGACCATTATAGTGCCTGTTTTCTGAGAAGCTTCCAAAGGGATGATTTTCACAGATTCTTCAGAAGACACAGGACAATCATGAGGGCTTATTATGAAGGAGCTTTCAGAATAATAAAAATTACATAGGTGGGATACAATTAAGGAAAGTTGTGCCAAGGAATTTTTTTCTATTACAAAAATGTACCTGCTCATTCTTCAAGGGGAGCAAGGGCTGTTTTATGAGAATTGCATTTGGAAACCTTAGCCCATTTACTCTACAAACATTAATTAGTCCATTCACACTTATTTTTTTGTCCTCCAAACTCAAAAGATTTCAAAGGAACATGATTTGAGTCCCTTGAGGATGCCCAAACTGCCATTTCGATGTGGTGTAAATCAGAGAGTGGATAATTCTTTGGGTAAGGGTGAAACAGATGGAAGCATGATCTTTGGAAGTGGTCAGACCTAGACGGAAGATATGTTGAGAAACAATAGCTTCACATTTTGACATTTTTATTTAATAAAGGTTTCTATGATTTTGTAGCAATACTTATTCAGCTTATCTTTCTGTGTGTATGTGTGTATTTGTGTAAATGTGTTTATTACTTATCTTTCATTACTAGACTGTAAGCTTCATGAAGACAGGAATATTGCTATGCTCATTTTATTGTTCCCAAATAAGTGCACAATAAAAATTTGTTCAATGAATACTTGGTATAAAATCTGACCTGATATATCTGGGATTTCCTGAATTATTCATTCATTCACTCTGCGGACATTTATTCAACATCAAATTTGAGCTAAACACTGGACTGGGTTTTTGTGGACAAATTACATTTCCACTTTGCCATTTAGAACCTGAAAGCTTCAATAGAAATTAATTTCAGGGGTAGCATTATTAAATACACATTAAAACCAATAATCTGTCACTCTGTGTTCATTGTATATCACTTACAAGAATGGGAACACAAGTTTTACTGCCAGTAACTTTTTTAAAATTGGAAATAATGAGAGTAGAAAAGAATATGGGAAGGAATAACATTAAGAAAGCTAATCTACTATCATGTTATAAATATGCATAAACATCTTATCATGATTTATTAGTAAGTAAAGGCTAAAATATGCTAGCTGCCACCATTAATTAATCAATAGACAAATAATAATAATGACATTAATGAAAATAACAGCTAACATTTATTGAGAGTCTACTCAGTGTTAGGTGCTATGGTAGATACTTTAAATGAATTTTTTAAAACAAACCCTTAAACTAAATCTGTAGGATAAACACTGAACTGCCAATCTCAAGGTTGCCAGTTCAAGTCCAACAGCCGCTCTGCAGGAGAAAGATGAGGCTTTCTGCTCCTGGAAAGATTTACTGCCTTGGAAACCCTATACAGGATTACTGTGAGTCAGAACCAACTCAATGACACTACACAAAAAAATAACAAAAAAATCTCAACATGGGCATTGTATCATTTTCCTATATAAAACAACTGAGTCAAATGGAATTCCTACCTCTCTCTTGAATCATAAGGATCCTAGAGAAGAAAGATCCTGGAATTGGAAAGTGTCTGGATATCTCAATTTGTGTCATCATCATGCAAGTGTTAAACTACTTAACTTTGACTTTATTATTTTATGTTTAAAAGAAGTAAATGTTTATATTTAAAAGCCAAAGGATTATATCGTTCCCAATACCATCCAGATGGTAAAGGCCTGATCCCAGAATTAAGTCCAAATCTCTATGACTCCAAAACATGTTTCCCATCCTCTGTTCTCTCTGTGAGAACAAACACAGTGAAAAAGTTGAGACAAAGTTAGGAACATAAAGGGATAATTCAAAAAGGAGCTAGAGCATTGGGAATTAAAATCTCAGAGAAAAGAAGTGGGGAGACCATCACACAAAAGTGTCTAAGGTCATATAAGTTCAAAAAGTCAAATGTTTATGAGAAAAAGCGATGTAACTGGATACTTTTCATTGAATTACCATAAATAAGGCCATTAGATACCATTGAGAGAACAACTTTAGTATAAGTGTCAGACAGAAATTAGCTTTCTGAAAGTTAAAAAAGGATTTGGTGATATCAAACAATTTAACAACAAAAGGAAAAACACTGCATGAGAGTAGGATACCACAGATAATTTTTTTCAAGTGTGTTTTCACTTGGAGGTGGTAATCAATCCCCTAACACCTTTCAAGGAAAATCTAAAACATGCCATGCAGGGAAAGATTATGATAGGATGCAGTTATCATAAGACATAAACTCTACAATTTGATTCAGAGTAATGATAAAGGTGTTAATATCAGAAAGAGAGAAAAATATCATCTACTGGAACTGCAAGGGGAAAAACATTATTCCTTTCAATAATATGGAAGAAAATCAAGATTCATTTTATGCCTTTTTTCCTCCTAGTTTCTAAAAATTTATGTGTTGTTTTTAAGTGCCATTAAGTCAGTTTCAACCCGTAGTGACCATGGATAGGGTTTCTGAGGAGCAGATTGTGGGTTTGAACCACTGATCTTGAGGTTCACACTGATATGGCAGCCCAGCACATTATAGACAACATTAAAAAAAAAAAAAAATGCAGAATCTGGTGTGGGTAAGGAAAAAAGACAGTTTGGGGAATATTGAAATAGAGTTTGAATGGAACTATACATTAGTTCTGGTGTGGCGTTGTGGGTTAATGTACTGGACTGCAAAGTCGTTTGGTACAGCAAGGTCAGCAGTTCAAGCTCATCAGCTTTCCTTGGAAACACTATCCAGGATTCCTGTGGGTTGGAACCCACTAGACAGCACTTAGCAACAATAAAATACTTTAGTTAATTGATAAATTATGGGAGGTATGTGAAATAAAAAAGCAAGATAAATTTTAGTTCTGTATATAAACAGATTAAGGAGTCCTGGCAGTGTACCGGTTATGCGTTGGGTTGCTAACCATAAGGTCAGCAGTTCAAATCCACCAGCCACTATATCAGATAAAGAGGATGCTTTCTGCTCCCACAAAGATTCAGAGCTTTGCTATGAGTAGGAACCAACTGGATTACACACTACCACCACCATCACCACCACCACCACTATATAAATAGGTTAAGAAAAATTTTTTAGTTCATTCCTGGGTTAATTAGAGAGGGATCAAAAGTTTCCTCTATTTTTTAAAGCCTGTATTATATGTTGAAAATTACATATTTGCTAATCAATCTCCATATCACAAATACATACTATTTGGATATTTTCTTTCTCAAGGGAAAAAAAAACAAAAACAAAAAGCAAACCACAACTGTTTATCTGACCCAGTAACCAATTTATAACCTGATATAATTCACAACAGCTAAGATGCATAACCCTGAAAAAGTTGGATCATTGAAACAAAATAGAGCAAATTCAAACCTACGCTACTTTCCACACTAGGTATTGAATGATCTGGACACAAAGCCAGTCCTGGGATATCATTGTTGTTGCTGTTCTTGTTTCCAACTCATAGAAGCCCTACATAGGGTTTCCAAGGAATAGCTGGTGGGTTTGAACTGCCGACCTTGAGTTTCACAGTCCAGTGCTGTTCACTGTAAAATTTTAAAAACAGTGATGGTAATCCAACTTGCTCATTTCCTATTACTAATGGTGTTTGCTTTGCATACTTTTCATATGAACTAACTCCAAGTGTATAAAATACATATAGAAAAAATGATTGAATATATATTTGACAAGATAATTATGAGCAGCTATCTCAGAGTATTGTATCATAGATATTTCCCCTTGCTCCATCATTTTTCTTTAATATTTTTTGTACCTCTGTATTTTTTTCCAACGCTACTAAACTAGATGTATAATCACGAAAATGCAAATGAAGATGATATGAAATAATGTCAAACTAACACAAGATTGTCAGAAGATTAATTATTTAATAGTTTATATTTGCAAAAAAGAACATATGCCTTAATTACTTTTATGACTGGAACCAAACTGTCCCCTCCACAGAAAAATAAAGGGAATATGTTTTAGAAAAATGCATGTATTTTAAAATGCATATGCTTCTGTATTGATTGAGATTGGAAAATGCATTCTCTAAGTCTTTTTCTCTTAGCTATAAAAAGTCATTTTAGAGCACATAAATATTTTCTCTTAAACTACAGTAGCATTATGGTTCACCGAATTAAAGTAATAATGTTTGTGTTCACAAATTGATGTCCCTTTTTTTGCAACTTTGCACTATTAACCAAAGAAGTCCCGCTGTGGAACTGTAGGATAAGCATAGGACCACAAGATTGGTTTGAATCACAAGGTCAGGAGTTCAAACTCACCAGTTGTTGTTGTTGTTATGTGCCTGGAGTTGATTCTGATTCATAGCGACCCTGTACAGGGTTTCCAAGGCTGTACATTTTTATGGGAGCAGAAAGCCTCAACTGTCTCCCATGAAACAGCTGGTAGTTTCGAACTGCTAACTGTGAGATTAGCAACCCGATTTATAACTATCACAGAAACCCTAAACTGGATCACCAAGTCAGAACTGACTCGGCACTTAAGAACAACAACAATTCACCAAAGAAATAGAAATCTTCCATAATTTTTGGTAAACTTACCCAGGCTCATGTTGATACACCACAACATGTCTGTAAGTTTGTCATATCGTGGTGGCTTGTGTATTGCTGGATGCTATGTCACTGGTATTTTAAATAGCAATAGTATTCACCCATGGTGGACAACTTTCAGCAGAGCTTCCAGACTCCCGTAGACTAGGATGGAGAGGCAGACCACTCTAATGGTTTAAAATTGATACCTTCTGAATAGCAGTAGATCATTGTCAGATATAGTACTAGAAGAAAAGCCCCTTATGTTGGAAGGTATTCAATATAAGACTAGCGAAGAGTTGCCTCCTCAGAGTTGAGTAGACAATAATGATGTGAATGGAGCAAACCTTTCTGGACCTTCTTTGCTGAAAGGGAACAACTCAAAATGAGAGAAAACAGCTACAGATATCCATTAAGAACCAGAATGTGGGGAAAAAAAACACACAAAAAAACAAACAGAACATGGAATTATGAAATATGAATCTAGGAAAATTGGAAGTTCTCAAAAATTAAATAGAATGCATAAAGATCAATATACTAAGCATAAGAGAACTGAATTGGACTAGTGCCTACCATTCCGAATCAGACAATAATGGTTCACTATGCTGAGAATGACAAATTAAAGAGGAATGTTGTCACATTCATCATCAAAAAGAAAATTTCCATATTTATCATGAAGTACAATGCTGTCTGTGATAGGATAATATCCATATGCTTACAAGGAAGACCAGTTAGTATTATGATTATTCAAATTTTCATATCACCCACTAAAGCAAGCGATGATAAAATTGAATAATTATATCAACTTATTTAGTCTGAAATTGATTAAACATGCAATCAAGATGCATTGATAATTACTGGTGATTGGAATGTGAAAGTTGGAAACAAGAGTAGAGATCCATACGTGGAAAATATGAGTTGATAGAAATGATGCTGGAGAGCTCATGTCCGAGTTTTGCGAGACCAAAAATTTATTCATTGCAAATACCATTTTTAAACAGCATGAAAGGTCAGGGAAATCAGATTGGTTTATGGATTTCTGGTGTGATACTGTAGGATAAGCACTGGGCTATGAAACACAAGATCAGCAGTTCAAACCCACCAGTTGCTCCTTGGACAGTTATAACTGACTTGACAGCACTTAACAGCAACAACATACACCTGGACCTAATCAGATGGACTACACAGGAATCATATTGAGTACATGTGTGTGAAGAGAAAATGGAGATGTTCACTATCACTGACCAAAATATGTCTGGAGCTAACTGTGAAATAGACCATAAATTGCTCATATGTAAGTTTACGCAGAAGTTAACAAAAATTTTAAAAGTTGATGAAAGGGAAAATATGAGCATGAATATATCTTACCTGAATTTAGAGACCATATTAACAATAAATTTGACTTATGAATATAGTAGCTTAAAATACCAACTGAAAGGGAAGGAATCTTCACATCAAGGATCATTCTCTTCCCCTCTGCACACAAGGTTGATAGGGATGGGCATATAGACATTGGCTATCTAAAATGGGGGGCTATAAAAGCATGAAGTGACTGGTTTACAAGTTTTCAAGAGGTAGTTTCGTTTCAGAGTGTGCAGGGGAACGTAGAATCCCCACTGAATAGTTTTCATCTTGTCTAGATAGGTCTGGTGAAAGGAGATGGGGATAAGATTCTTATGATTCAATAGTGAGTACTAGTTATCATGACTAACCGATATTGTCACAACTGTAAAGGTAGAAGTTTTGTAACAAAAAGGGGCGAATAGTTAATCTTATAGTCCAGGAACAGAGGACCCTAGGACCATTAAGTGAGAAGAGCAAAAGCAGAATGTGGGACCATATCTACAGAAACAGCGACACCAGAGAAGGAGGCAGAGATGATGCCATTTAGAGATAGAGCATTTGAGGACTCTAGACTCATGGAAAGATAAAAAGCTGTGTGCTGGCAGCCAGGAGGCAGGCTTGCAGAATGTGTCCTTTAGTTGTTTAAATGAATATATATTCCTGAGTGTTTTTGTATACATTCAAGAAAAAACAAAACAAAACAGAGGCAATAGAAATAAATACTGTTGAATGGTGATGCATGGAAGGGATTGTAAAGAAACAAAATATGATAGAACGATTGTAAAACTGATGTACTTCCATCTAAACTATCCTCAATTCACAATAAAAACTTAAAAAAAAAATAAATAAAGGAATAGATTGAATGCATTAGACACAAATGATAAAAAACTAGAAGAGTTGTGATATGGTATCAACAACATCATACAGGAAGAAAGCAAAAGGTTATTAAAAAGACAGGAAAGAAAGAAAAGACCAAAATGAATGTCAGAAGAGACTCTGAAACTTGCTTGTGAGCAAGAGAAGAAAAAGCAACTTCAAGAAATGAGAAAGCAAGAGTTAAACAGAAAATTTCAAAGGACAGCCCAAGAAGACAAAAATCAATACTATAATGAAATGTGCAATTATCTGGAGATAGAAAAGCACTTATTTATCAAACTGAAAGAACTGAAGAAAAATTTCAAACTTAGATTTGCAATATTGAAGAATTCTATGTGAAAATATTGAATGATTCAGAAAGCATCAAAAGAAGATGGGAGGAATACAGTCACTGTACCCAAAAGAATTGGTTGATATTCAATTATCTCAAAAGGTAGCAGATGATCAAGAACTGATGATACTAAAGGAATAAGTCCAAGCTGTGCTGAAGGTATTGTTGAATACAAATTTAAATTCTTCAACAAACTGATGCAGTAATAAGGCACTCAGTCATCTATGCCAAGTAATTTGGCAAGTTACCTGGCCAATTGAGTGGAAGAGATCCACATTTGTATCCATTCCAAAGAAAGGTGACCCAGTGGAATGCAGAAATCATTGAACAATATCATGAATATCACATGCAAGGAAAATTTTGCTGAAGATATTTTTTAAGTGTTTACAATGTTTTAAATGTTTACTGCCAAAAGTTCAAAAAGGATTTATATAAGGATTTGGAATGACATTAGATGAATCTAGGCTGAACAATAGAATGCCAACAAGATGTTTACTTGTGTTTTATTAACTATGCCAAGGCTTTCCACTGTGTGGATCTTAACAAACTAAGGATAATATCATGAAGAATGAGAATTTTTGTTCTCATTATGAATCTGTATATAGACCAAGAGGTAGTCATTCAAACAGAACTAGGGAATATGGAATGGCTTAGTCAGGAAAGTCGTACTCTAGGGTTATCTTCTCACCGTACATATTCAATCTATATTGCAAGCATATAACTGAAGAAGCTGGATTATATGAACAACAGGATTGGAGGAAGACTCTTCAAGAACGTGCAATATGCAGATGATGCAATATTGCCTGCTGGAATTGAAAAGGACTTAAAATCTTTGATGACTATCAAAGACAACAGACTGCAGTATGGATTGCACTTCAATGTAAAGAAAACAAAAATTCTCACAACTGAACCAACAAACAACATCATGATAAATGGATAAAACATTGAAGTTACTCAAGACTTTATTTTTCTTGGATCCACAATCAAAACTCATAGAATCAACATTCAATAAGTCAAAAAAATATATTGCCTTAGGCAAATCTACTGCACAAGACCTCTTTCAACTGCTTAAGAGCAAAGATATCAGTTTGAAGACTAAGGTATGCATGACCCAAGTCTTGGTATTTTCAGGTGCCTCATAGGCATGTGAAAATTGTACAACGAATAAGAACACCATAAAAGAATTGATGCATTTGAATTATGGTGTTGGAAGGGAATATTAAAAGTGCTATGGATTGCTAGAAGAACAAACAAATCTGTCTTGGAAGAAGTATAATCAGAATGCTCCTTATAAATCTAGGATGGTGAGACTTTTTCTCTTATACTTTGGACATGTTAACAGGACAGACCAGTCCCTGGAAAAGGACATCATGCTTGGTAACGTGGAGGATCAGCAAAAAAAGATATACTCAAACGTATATCAACAAGATATACTCAAACGTAACAATTGTATGTTGCAGGACCAGCCAGTGTTTCATTCTATTGTGCATAGGGTTCCTATAAACTGGAACTGACTCAACGCTACCTAACAACAACAAGAACAATATTGCCAGTCCTGCTTTTTTGTTTTATTGCTGCTGTCTTGATGTGTTTTGTTTTTTTTTCCATTCTGTGATTTTTAGTGTATTTTTGTCTTTGTGTGTAAGGCATGTCTCTTATAGACAGCATTGTGATGAGTCTTATTTTCCTTTCCATTTTGTTACTCTCTATCTGTGTTGTTGATCTTAGGTACCATCGAGTCAGTACTGACTCATAGTGACCTTATGCACAGCAGAACGAAACACTGCCTGATCTATCTGTAGACGAGTGCATTTAATCCATTTACATTCATTGTAATTATCATTAGGTATCAATTGAATTAATGTCTATTTTAGTAGGGAAACAATACTATAAGGAGTTTGTTTTAATTTTAAGATCTTATTCACAGTAATGTGAAGGATGGACTAATAAAAAAATGGAGCAGAACAAAGTCAAGCCATGGTATTTTCAATCACTCATATGCATGTGAAAGTTGGACAGTGAATAAGCCTAGAGAAGAATCCCTACATCTGAATTATGGTATTGGAAAAGAATATTGAAAGTACCACAGACTGTCTTGGAAGAAGTACAGCCAGAATGCTCCTTAGAAGCTAGGATGGCAAGATTTACTCTTTGGATATGTCATCAAGAGGGACCAGTCCCTGAAGTAGGACACTAAACTTGGTAAAGTGGTAGGTCAACAAAAAGAGGAAGACCCCCAAGAAAATGTACTGACTCAATGGCAGCAACAATGTACTCACAAACAACAATTGTGAAATGGTGTAGGTCTAGGTAGTGTTTGGTTTGTTGTGCATTGTGCTGCTCTGAGTAGGAGATACCTATTTGGTCCCAAACAACAGCCACAATGGTGATAAGGCAAATTTTGCAAACTGATATTTAACCACTGGTTTACAAGGAATTTGTTTAAGCTTTTACTATTGTTTTGCAGAAGACCTCACAAAAAGCCAACTGATAAAAAGAGCATATACTCACAGACCTGCAAGTGTAGGTCAAGTGTTTCTCCTGAAAACATATACTACATAGTGTGGGATGAGATTATAAAAGAGCTGTGGATTCTTAATACTTTACTCTCACCTTTAAGTCAAATCCCTATACTGCTAAGACTACATACAAAAATGTTTCATAAATCATTTTAAGTAGCCTGTAACAGGTGTAGCTATGATACACAACAGTCTTCTACAGGCTAAAACACTGGCACACCAATTCCAACAACAAAATCATTGAGTAAGTGTCTTTGGCAGCTATTTGCCTCTGGTAATCCCACCATCCCTACCCCATTCTATATGAGATTATAAATATGGTTATGGTTGGCTGTAAAGTAATCTAATCACGTTTTTGGTACTGGGAGACAAGTTAATAATTTGAGTACATGGCTTCAATATTAGCCCTGACTGGGTACAGTTCTCAACAATATATTGTACAGAAGCACTGACTAGGGGTTGAAGCTTAAGTCAGTCAAAATTCTGATATATTAGTCCTAGATTGGCATCAAGAGTATGTTATTTTGATATTCAGAGTTATTAGTTTTAATAAATACAAATTTCATCTTGATTTAATCATGCTTCAAAAAATTATGATTCATCATTTTCTACATAGCAGATATACAAATGAGGGTTCATTGGGCATTTATACAATTTAAATGACTATTTGGATGACAAAATATTCTTATAACTCTTAAAAACAGAAGTACTTATTACTAGGGAAATATTTGTTTTCATTTCCTCTGTGCATTATATGAAATTTGGGAATCTGGATATAAGTAGAGAGGAAATGGAAATGAATGGAGTGGCTGAGCAAAGTATTACTACCTACTAATATATAGAAAGGAAATAAAGTGATCTCTATTTAGATGAAAAACTGGATTCAATTAAAATATAAGCTAAGAGCACAATCAATTTACTTTAAACCAAGTGGTTCACAGTCATATATTTACTCAACTAACACATTAATTTTGTATCAGTCCTAATATCACTTATTTGCAACTATTTAATTCTAAAAAACTAATCAATATCCCAGCACTGCAGTATTTAAAGTGAAAAAAAATTCAATAAAAGCCATGCTGTAAACATTTTGTACCTACTTAATGATAAAGATAGTACATTCAGCATATCAAACTTTATAAAAATTACTTTAGTAAATATTAGAACTTTTTTCTTCATTTTTCGTCTCTTCCATTTAATTGAAATTACACTTTAGATTTGCTTGTGACCAGTATAAAAAGAGCTTGCCAGTTCTCTTCCCTTTTATCTCACCTCTAAATTATGGAAAACAAATATATTTGTCCTGCATAAAGAACTGAAAATTAAAAGTAATGGATACGACAATGGCAAACTTGGCTTTTGGTTTCAGTTGCTGTTATCTGAGGGACAAAAAAGACTTACCTGGGTCTCAGTATCCTCACCTATAAAATCAGTTGCATATTCTGCCAACCTTATTATAGCTACTGTGATGATAAAACTCAAAATAATGGATGTCCTCACCAATTTATTACTGAATTATTATTATGGGTCAGGCATAATGAATGGAAATGGAAATATGTTTTCTAAAAGTTCTATATAAATTTAATGTTGTTACCATGATCAAATGCACCATTTTATTGACAAAAAAACTGCACCTGAAGGGTCAAGCAACATGAACAGGATTATCTATCAAACACTGTATCCTCTCTAGTAGTAGCACCATAACATTTCCAGGTTTGAGTGGGAAATACCAGGGTCCATATTTTGAAGACCAAAGGTTAAAGAAATAAAGTAAATGATATCTTTCTTTGTTATGGATAGAATTGTGTCCCACAAAAGTATCTCCTAAAGTTCTAACCACCAAACCTGGTAACATGCACAGTTTTCTAATAGGGTTGTGGTGTAGTGAATTAATTGACATGGCTCTTCTAGTCATAATCTTTGTAACTCCTACAGACTGACTGGGTGGGGCATACAAATAGCGTGCACAGAACTCCAACATGGGGATTGGTACAATTTTCCATCCCACTGGGTTTAAAATGAACCATTTCAAAAGCAGAATGGGGAATCTCATGATAATCAAGACAGAAGAGACAGAAGTAGAGCATGTCCTTTGGATCCTGAGATCCCTGATTCAGGAAACAGAGAGTTGTGACTCTGTTGATTCAGGAAACAGAGAGCTGTGACTCCAAAGAAGATAAGACGTAATCTACACACATTCTTACAGAGTCTTTGAAGATGATTTCCGTTTGGTTAACATGAAGTCCTATAGGAGTCAGGGGGCTCCAATCTTATTTGACTGGTGTCCTTTCAAAAGACGAATGCACAAAGACTCAGGAATCATGCCACATTATGCCACAGCTTCAAGCCAAGTTAAGTCCAGAGTTATCAAAAGCTAGAAAAGAGGTGTGGAATAGTTTATCTCTCAGAGCCTTCAAAATGAACCAACATGGTGAGTATCCATTTCTCAGACATCTAAATTTGAGAACTGTGTGACAGTAACTCTATTCTTACAAGCCACTCAATTTGTGGTATTTTGTTACAGCATCCTTGAGAAACTACTACTGTCATAAAGAAGAAACTACTACTTGTCATAAAGGTGCAAATTGATTTTAACCATGATTTTTTTTTTGTCATTGTTAAGATTCTAAGAAGGAAATATCACATGACATGCACAATATTTACTCGAGAAAGAAAACAATAAAATAAAGTAAAATATTTTATTTTGAGAAGGGAAAGTTGGGTCTTGAGAAGTGGAAATGGAATCTCAGATTATCAAATATCTTTTGTGTCACATAGCCACAAATCAAATACTAAGTCACATATTGTTTTTAATTATCTTGTGACAAAAAAATATCCAGAGAAAAATTAGATGCTCCCAGGAGAAGAATCCATGTCATATGCTGGCATAAAATGCAAAGAATGTAATCTTTCTATATTCGCAAACATTTTCATTAGTGGAAAACTTCCACTTAATAAGACCTTTTTTAAAAAATATAAATATTTAAAATGAATGCCTTAAGAGTTCTGTGGACTGAGAACCAATAAGACAACAACCAGATATTTAAATACATTGCAGCACCTCCCAGAACTAAATTGACAGAAGGAAGAGTCAAAAAGAACAAAACTATAAGAACAAACTCAGAGAATCTGGGAGGTGAGTCTATGATCAAAACAATTACAATGTAGAAGGTAAACACGTAGGAACAGAGATCTAGATGGTGAGAAGGTCAGGTAGATTACAGGATAAAATAGACTGCACTAAATGGAGAGAAAAGTTAATGAACTAAAAGGCAACCTCTAAGAAAACTAACACTTCACAACATACCAAGAAAATGAAAATCCAAGAAGAACATGGAAACATTAAAACTTGAGGAAACTTACAAGAAAGAACACAAAAAGCATGAATTCAGCAAAGGAAGACACACAGCACAAAGAAAGCAACAACACCTCCAAAAACAAACATAATGGTAGCTATTAATCCATATCTATCGATCATTACACTGAATGTAAATGGATTAAATGTACCAGTTAAGAGATGGAGGGTGGCAGAATGAATAAGAAAAACAGATCCTTCAATATGATGTCTACAAGAGACACATCTCACAGAGAGAGACAAAAGCAGAGTAAAAGTCAAAGGATGGAAAAAATATACCAAGCTAATTGCAATAAAAAATGAACAGAAGTGGCAGTACTAATCTCTGATAAAATAAACTTTAAGGCAAAAACCAGCATAATAGATAAAGATGGACATTATCTCATGATTAAATGAAAAATTGAACAAGATGACATAACCATAATAAATATCTATGCTCCCAATGAAAGTACTCCAAAATATATAACACAAACTGTAACAGATTTAAAGAAAGAAATAGACAAACCTACAATAATGGTGGGTGATTTTAATACATCACTTTCAAAAATGGATAGAACAACCAGAAAGAAACTTGACAAAGACACAGAAGAACTAAACAACACAATCAGCCAACTGGTCCTCATAAATGTGTACAGAGAATTCAACCCAAAAACAGCACAATACACATTATTTTCCAATGCACACGGAACGTTCTCCACAATAGACCATGTCTTAGGCTACAAAACAAACCTCCATAAATTTACAAATATCAAAATGCTACAAAACACCTTCTCAGACCACAGTGCTATCAAATTAGAAATCAATAATAGGACGACCAAGGAAATACAGTCAAATACATGGAAACTGAATAACACCCTGCTGAAAAGCAACTGCGTATTAGAAGAAATTAAATGTGAATTCGCAAAGTTCCTAGAAACAAATGAGAACGAAAACACAACATACCAAAATCTTTGGCACATAGCAAAAGCGGTGTGGAGAGGACAATTTATTGCAATAAATTCATACATCCCAAAAGAAGAAAGAACCAAAATTAACACATTAACACAGCATCTGCAACAATTAGAAACAGACCAACAGAGGGAACCTACAGCCACCAATAGAAAAGCTATAATAAAGATTAGAGCAGAAATAAATGAGACAGAAAACAGAAAAACTATAGAAAGAATCAGCAGGACAAGAAGCTGGTTCTTTGAAAGGATTAACAAAATTGACAAATCACTGGCAAACCTAACAAAAGAATAGAGGAAGAAGATACAAATAACATGCATTAGAAACCACCTGGGTGATGTCACAAGGTAAACCAAAGGAAATCAAAAGGATAATAACAGAATACTATGAAAAGTTGTACTCCAACAAATTTGAAAACTTAGAAGAGACGGATACATTTTTAGAAAAGCATGACCTACCTAAACTTACACACAGTGAAGTAGAAAACCTGAACATACCCATAACAAAAGAAGAAATTGATCAGGTCATCAAAAGATTCCCAACCAAAAGAAGTACAGGCCCAGATAGCTTTACTGGTGAGTTTTTCCAAATATTCAGGGAAGAGTTGAAACCAATTCTACTCAAATTATTCCAGAATATAGAGGAAGATGGAAAACTTACTAATACATTTATGGAGTAAGCATAACCCTCATACCAAAACCAAGGAAGGATGTCACTAAGAAAGAAAATTATAGAGCAATATCCCTCATAAACATAGATGCAAAAATTCTCAACAAAGTCCTAGCTAACAGAATCCAGCAGCACATCAAAAAGATAATACATCATGATCAAGTGGGATTCATATCAGGGATGCAAGGATGGTTCAACATTAGAAAAA
>NW_006408537.1:21557464-21560239 GCF_000296735.1 Chrysochloris asiatica | reverse complement strand
TGGTGGGACTGCAAAATGGTCCAACCTCTCTGGAAAACAATATGGTGCTTCTTCAGAAGGTTGGAAACAGAAATACCTTATGATCCAGCAATTCCTCTACTTGGTATTTATACACAAGAAATATGAACTATAACACAAGGAGATATATGCACACCAATGTTCATAGCAGCACTATCTACAATAACAAAAAGATGGAGACTGCCTAAGTACCCATCAACTGAAAAATGGATAAACAAACTGTGGTACATACACACAATGGAATATTATGCTACCTTGAAGAGTAACAAGGAAGCTGCAAGCCACCGCATAACATGGATGAACCTTGAGGACATTATGTTGAGTAAAATTAGTCAGTCACAAAAAGAGAAATACTGCATAGGACCACTTCTGTAAAATACTAAGTAAAAGAACCCATACTAAATGGGGTTCGGGAATTCTTTGCTTGTTACCAGGGTGTGAGGGGGTGGGGTAAGGGGAAAGAGGGTAGGGAGTAGACACGAGATAGTTTGGCTGCTAGGGAGGGGGGCAATACACAAGAAGGGGAGGGGAATGGAAGGACAAAGCAGACAGGAAAACAATTAGACAGGTTTGCATTGGAGAAGAACGGAGAGCGAGCCCCTACTCAGAGAAGCAGTGATGTCAGAGATGGAGGCAGAGACAATGATGTGGAGAGATGGAGCACCTGGGGACTCTAGATCCAGAGAGGGAGAGGGGCTGTGTGCTGACGACTGGGGGGTAGGCTTGCAGGGTTGGTTGATGATGCATGGAGTGGATTGTTATGATGGCAATGAAATGATATACTATAGGATGAATGTAAAGCTCATGTTCTCCCATGTAAACTATCACATAATTTACAATAAAACATTAAATAAATAAATAAATAAATGAGCTAAGAAGTTTGATCAAGAAAACAAAAAGTAAAATTTCAAGTAGGCATTATTTCATATAAACTTTTGTTCATGGATTAGACTTGACTTGAAGGCAACTGGTTCTAAAAACTTATCTACCACCCCTAGCAACACCCTTCCTCCCCACCCACAAAACAATAAGATACCAGGTAAAATTTGGATATATATTTTGAAATTATTAATTTGAATATTCTTGTATGAATTTATGGGTAGGTGATAGTAAGATATTTTTCAGTTTTTGAAATTTATTGTTCTTAATTACCATCAGGTTGATTCCAACTCATAGTGGCCCTGTATATTGTTCCCCAGGAGTGGCTGTTGGGTTTAAACTGCTGACCTTGAGGTTAGCAGTTCAGTGCTTATCCTACAGTGCCACAGCAGGATGTAGTACTAACTTAGACACCCACTGAACTGTTAACCACAAATTTAGCAGCTCAAATCCAGTAGCCGCTCCTAGGAAAGCCTACACAAGGTTACTATGAGTAGGAAACAACTCAACCACACTTAACAACAACAAAACACTGACTTTGATGATTCAGAGATTATGAAATTTTGCCTTAACATCATACACTTATAAATTTATACAAAATGATTTGGTGTCTTTGTGTGTGTGTATGTGTGCTGAGCCCAGTACTAAGTATTAGGATAACAGTAAAAGCAAAACATTAACAGTCTCTGCCCTCAGCTATAGTGTGCAGATAAATATATAGCTTGTCCTATCACCTGATTAAAAAAAAAAATCCCAAACCTATAACCTAATTGAAGGAGCCCTGGTAATGTTGTGTATTATGCAATGGGCTGTTAAATTCAAGGTCAGCAATTCTAATCCACCAAGTACTCCATGGCAGAAAGATGAAGGTTTCTGCTGCTGTAAAGATTTATAGCTTTGGTAACCCTATGTTGTTGTTGTTGTTAAGTACTGCTGAGTCAGTTCTAACTCACAGCAACCCTGAATAGGGTTTCCAAGAAATGGCTGGTGGATATGAACCACCAACCTTTTGGTTATCAGTCCAGTGCTTATCCTACAGTGCCACACCAGGACTCATGTTAAATCTGTACAATGTCACTATTAGTCGGAACTGGCTTGACAACATGCAGCAGTAGCAGAATAAGTTATTTGGGGTCTTGTTGGGTCCTTCAATTCAGCTCTGACTCATAGTGATCCTGTATAGGGTTTCTGAGGTTGTCAATCTTTATGGGATCAGAAAGCCTCATCTTTCTCCTATGGAGAGGCTTATGGGCTTGACTGCTGACCTTGTGGTTAGCAGTTCCAGGCTTATCCTACAGAACCATTGGGCTAACTGGAATCTTGGGCAGTACAAGCACAAATTGTTAACTTGCTCAGCTACTAACCCATAAACTTTTGGTTTGAGTTTAGGCAAAGGTGCCTTCAGAACAAAGACCTGGAGACCCAATTTTGAGAAATCAACCAATGAAAACTCCATGAAGCAGAGTTCTACTCTGGCATACAAGAGTGTCATGAGCAGAATCAATTCCACTATAACTGGTGGTAGTATAATTTAGAAATCATAGAATTATACCTAGTGCTATGGTGGCAAATGCATTTCTCATTGGCATTGACAGAAATGCACATCACCATATATTTAAATAAATGTTCATTCTAATTTCTTATCATGTTATTGCTTCTCTGAATACGTTAGTAAGCTTGTTGTTGTTGTTGTTGTTAGGTGCCATCGAGTTAGCACTGACTCAGAGCGACCCTGTGCACAACAGAATGAAACACTGCCCGATCCTGGGACAACCTTACAATTGTTGCTGCGCTTGAGCCCATTGATACTGCCACTTTGCCAATCCATCTCGATGGGGGTCTTCCTCTTTTTCTCTGACCCTCCACCTTACCAAATAT
>NW_006408537.1:21533494-21557110 GCF_000296735.1 Chrysochloris asiatica | reverse complement strand
GAAGCAGCAGTTAAGAGCTCAAATGACGTATTGCATTAGGCAAATCTGCTGCAGAAGACCTTTTTAAAGTGTTGAAGAGCGAAGATGTCAGCTTGAGGACTAAGGTGTGCCTGACCCAGGCCATGGTATTTTCAATAACCTCATATGCATGCAAAAGCTGGACAGTGAATAAGGAAGAGCATAGAAGAACTGATGCTTTTGAGTTATGGTGTTGGAGGAGAATATTGAACGTGCCTGGGCTGCCAAAAGAACCAACAGATCTGTGTTGGAAGAAGTGTAGCCAGAGTGCTCCTTGGAAGCCAGGATGACCAAACTTCATCTCTCATAATTTGGACCTATTGTCAGGAAGGACATTAATAAGAAAATGGTTAAAATTCATGGTTGAAGGACAGCACTAAAGCCTCAGTGGCATAATTAACATTTTAATGAGCAGTCAAGGCCTTTCACATTTTGGATCTCAACTGTGTCTCCTGAGTGGACCTCAATCTGTTAAAGTCAGAGAATGAGGTGTTACTGTGTTGGTAAAATTTTAAACAGAAGTATGTCACATTGGCTACTACTGCATCTTGCTGCTGTTCTCCTTTATTAACAAATTTACTTACATTCAAATGTGCCATGTCAGAAGTCCAACAACTAGTTTCCAGGTCTGGATTCCTTTTCAGCAAGCACAAAAACTGTACCCATAACACTCACAATCCAAGGGTGGCTAATTTTGAGTATCTGATCAACTAATTGCGAGTTCTCCTCATTTGCAAGGTGCAGTGGGTTAACTGCTCTTTGGGGACACAATTATTTGCAGAGGAAGCCTTGGGTAATGCTTGTAATTTAATTATTTGCAAATCAAACTTTGCAGAAAACACCAAAGGACCTAAACTTCTTCAATGGAGACAAGTTTGAGGTCATTTAAAAGCTATTTGTTTTGTGGTTTCAGAAAGTAAAGTACCTTGAAAAAATGTTCTAATGGATGGAAAACCACTTTTATTCTGAGATAAGATCTCTCAAACATTAAAAACCAGTCTTCCTATTTTCATTACTAGGCCAAAAAGAAAAACCTGTCATGAGGAAAAATATTCCTATGAGAAAGTTTCCAGTATCTTAAAAATGAGGCTTATAATGGAAATGCCTTCTCTGTCATAATTAATATTTATTGTTGTTGTTAAGTGCTGTCACTGTCAAGTCAGCTCCAACTCATAGTGACCCTGTGTATAGTTTCTAAGGAGTGCCTGGTGAGTGACAATCACTGACTGTGTGGTTCAAACCAACCTTTTGGTCCAGTGTCCTACATTGTCACACCAGGACTCTATTATAGCATCACTAATGTAAGACCCAGAGAGTATGGTGGCTCCATAGGATAAACACTGGACTCACTGTGAACCACAAGGTTGACCGTTCGAGCTCACCAGCCACATCGCTGGGGAAGGATGAGGCTTTCTAGCTCCTGCAAAGATTCACAATCTTGGAAACCATACACAGGGTCGCTAGTTGTTGAAACTGACTCGACAGCACTCAAGAACAGTAATAGAAGACGGAGGTTTCTTCTTCTCCTCTTTCCATATTTCATTTCAGAGGTGCTGCAGATTTATTACTATAATATGTGTTACACATATAGCACAATATATGTTATATTGTTATTAGTTAAAGGGTATAGAATCTTGAGAATTTTGAAACTTAGTTCTTGGTGAAGAAAATAGCTGAAATAATTTGTAAAGAAGATGTAAGCATTAATAATCCACATAGATATTGAAGTAACTCAACCACTACTTTAAACTATGCTGAATGATTCAGTCATAAAACCAAGGGCACCACGATCATTTAACTATGAGTTACATAATCCTCTAACAAAGTTGCAAATACCAGTGTGTTCATTGTGTTCTTCAGTGCTCCTCTTTTTCTCTTAATAAAGAGATTACAAACCAAAACAAACCAACCTAATGCATAAAATATTTGCCATATTTAGGTTGTTGATTATATGGAGAACATATGTATCATGGTCTCAGATGTGTATTTCATTTGGACAAGAGTACTCCTATATTCCCAAAGAGAATCAAACATCAACATGTTCCACCTTATAAACAGTTGGTTTTGTTTGTTTGTTTGTTTGTTTGTTTGTTTTTAATAGCAAACTATCCAAAATACAGGAGGAGGCCTACTGGTGCAGTAGTTAAAGTGTTCAGCTCCTAACAAAAAGTTTAGAGGTTTGAACTCATCACTGCTCTGTAAGAAAAAGATGTGATTGACTGATTGCAAAAAACTATTTATAACCTTGGAAATCAAATAGGGCAGTTCTACTCTGTCCCATGGCATCACTATGGGTTGAAATGGACTTGATGTGTGTGGGTGTGGTGCTGTGGGATAAAGCACTGGACAACAAAGTCAGTGGTTCAAACTCACCAGTTGCTCGTTGGAAATCCTATGCAGGGTTGCTATGAGTCAGGATCAAGTTGATGGCACTTAATAACAAACACACAAGATATATAGAAGGAGTGCATTGGCTCTGTAGGATAAGCACTAGACTGCTTATCATAGGGTCAAAAGTTCAAGTCCACTAGCTGCCCCATGGGATAAAGATGAGGTTTCTATTATGCCTTTCTCTTCCCATAAATATTTATAGCCTCAGAAACCTACATGAGGTCCCTATGAATTGAAACCAACTCGATGACATTTAACAACAACTGGTGTGGGGCTGTGGGCTAATGTGTCAGACTGTAAAGTAATTTGAACTGCAAGGTTGGTGGTTCAAGCTCACCAGCTGCTCCTTGGAAACCCTATACAGGGTCGCTATGGGTCAGAGTCGACTCGAAGGCACTTAACAACAACAACAAAATACAAACAAAGCTGCAGAAAGGCAGAAATTTTCCTATTGAGGATGCATTAGGAAAGAGTGGTGTGAATTTATTTATTCTTACAGTGGTGAATGCAATTTGACTTTTTCAGCTTTGAATTTCAAGACAAAGAAAAAATTTATCTAAGTTCGGGCAACTCTAATTCAGATCATAAAATGCATTTTCAACGTTCAGTCCCAGGTATAGACTCAGGTTAAAAAATACCTAAGGAAGTATAATAATATACTCAGAAGCAGTAGTTTTGTATTACTAAGGTGGCTTCTTTACCTTTTAGCATATGAGAGAAATGCTGATGGAATTCTATGGCAACTTAAGTGAGAGTAATGATATTCCATGAAATAAATGTAGGTTTGAGAAAATATTTAAGAACTCAATAAATGTACAGAAATTTCATTGTGTGTGACCTCACAAATTCTCATTCATTACAACTTTCCTTTTTTTCTTGCCCCATTTGGTAACAAGCTTGGATTCTCTATGAAAAGTCAAGGACAAAAGAAGAAGAAAAATTTGCTTTTTGAGTTCCCTGTGTAAATTCCAGTAGTTCATCCAGTATGACTACTTTTAGGTTCTCAGTATTTTTATGGCAATTTATTTATTCATAATCTTGTGCATTAAGCTTTGTTTTGTTCATACCTTACCTGACAAGCTAGAAAACACTATTGTTCAATCTTACTCAGCATTTCCCTATTCTCCCTCTTTTCAGAAAGCCTAAGTACAGAATAAAGGGATCCTGTTTATGCATCTATGCAGGGACATAAACTGCAAAGGGCTGCAGTTTAATATAGAATCTTCATGTAAATTGGGGAATTATAGATGAAAAATATTACTAATGGGTTTTATGATTGGGATCTTATTCAAAACATGAGCAACTACTTTTGGTACCAGAATCAGTGCTGACATTAATGGGTTCTACATATTCAGCTATAAGAATTTATGGATTGCACAAAAAGGTTTCATATTAATATAACAATGACTTTTCATTTTGCAGTGTAAGTCCTGATAGGCATTTTTTTAAAGATGGAGAATATGTTTTTACATGTATACTCAAAGCTCTCATTGTACAAAGTTAATGTGTAAAAAAATTAAATGAAATAAAAAGTACTCACTAAAACCATTTCTTGTATACCAGAAACTACATAAGAGTAGTATTTTGGGCTAAACTCACCATCACTTATCATATACTTTTTATTTCTTAAACCAAATAACTTTCCAACTCCCAAGTTGTAGGGAAGAAGAAAAAAGAAGAAGAAGAAAGTAGAGTCACATTATTCTTAATCCTGCCAGGTTCAAATCTTACTGTCAGATATATCTTTAAAAATGACTCAAGGACAGTGTGCTCTTTAGCCTGACAGCCAAAGGGGCTGCATAGAGAAGAGAATCAGTCTTTATCATCCCAGCAGCACAAAGGCAAAAACAGGCTAATAGTCAACCGTCTATCTCTCACTTCACCTTTCAGCCAAATCAAAGGCCTTCCAGACCAGAGCTGGAGAGTGCTACAGCCATGGGGCACAGGAAGAGAATCTGTTTCTTTTTCCTTATAACCAGGCCACCTTGAACAAAATAATGTATTCCTGCTTTATCACGCATCCTTCCTTACCAACCATGGTACTGAACTATAGATAATTTATGACTGCAACACTTAGGAATATGGGACTGGAAAAGCAGATGCTCTAGGCCAGGTATACTCTGTTTGCTGCCTATTGCTTCAGTTAAAATAAATAAAAATCCCACACAAGTTTCAACTGCAATCATTATGCAGATGTGTCTTAGAGGCTCCAAATAATAGGTTTAGTCAGTATTTCAGACCTCCACAATTAGTACAATAACAGTCCCTTTAACTTCTTGCTGCCTTCACTCCAGCCTACTCTCCTGAGGTCTGTATGATCTCAAGGACCACAATGGCATGTCTCCAGGGGACAGATGCCCTTTTGCATCTACACAGCCCACACAAGACTCAGAGAAAATGAGGGTTCCATCTTCTCACAGCCATTCAGCTAGATTGGTTCTTGAGTGACTGAAAGGAGGCACAGTAAACACAGGCGAGGCACACCTCTCCTTTGTTCCAGGTCCACCACTCATCTATCAGTTTGTCATACTGTACTGGTTTGTATGGAGAGGCAGACTACTCCTGAATGTAGCACTGAAAACCTTTTGAATAGCAGCAGAACATTGTCAAATATAGTGTCAGATGATGAACCCCTCAGATTGAAAGGCATTCAAAATATAATTGGGAAAGTGTGGTCTCCTAAAAGCTGAGTTGACCATGATGATGGGAATGGGGTAAAGCTTTCTGGAATTTTATTTGCTGATGGGTGTGATAACTCAAAATGAGAAGAAAGAGCTGCAAACATCCAATAATAATTGGAACATAGATTAATGAAGGTTGAATCTAGGAAAATTGAAAGTTGTCTAAATGAAATGGAACACATAAAGATTGATATCCTAGGCATTAGTGAGTTGAAATTCTGAATTTTACAATCATATAAGTCAATGTCAGGAATGACAAATTAAAGAGGAATGGCATTGCAAACCTAGTTAAAAAGAACAATTCATGACGTATCTTGAAATACTGCGTTGCTTTTGATTGGATAATATGCATTCACATACAAGGAAAACAAGTTAATACCACTATTATTCAAATTTACACAACAACCACTAAAGCCAATGATTTTGAAATTGAAGAACTGTACCAACTTCTTCAGTCTGAAATGGACCAAACATGCAATCAATATGTTTTGATAATTACTGATGATTGATATGTAATGATTGGAAACAAAGAGGAAGGATCAGTAGTTGAAAATTATGGCCTTGGTGATAGAAATGATGCTAGAGACCACATGATAGAATTTTATAAGACCAATGAACTCTTCATTGCAAACACCTTTTGTAAACAACATAAAAGGTGGATATACACATGGACCTCACCTATACAATATATAGAAATCAAACTGACTACATTTGTGGAAAGAGATGGTGGAAAGCTCAATATCATCAGTCAAAACAAGACCATGGGCTGACTGTGGAACATAACATAAATTGCTCATATGTAAGTTCAGACTGAAGCTGAAGGAAATTAAAACAAATCCGGAAAAGCCAAAATATGACCTTGAACATATACCATCTGAATTTAGAAACCATCTGAGGTACAGATTTGATGCATTTGACACTAATGACCAAAGACCAGAAGAACTGTAATGACATCAAGAACATCATGCAGGAAGAAAGCAAAAGGTTATTAAAAATACAGAAAATAAAGAAAAGACCAGAATGGATGTCAGAAGAGACTCTGAAACGTGCTGTATTATGCAGAGAAGCTAAAGCAAATTGAAGAAATCAGAAAGTAAAAGAGCGGAACAGAAAATTTCAAATGGTAGCTCAAGAAGACAAAGTATTATAATGAAATGTACAAAGATCTGGAGTTAGATAATCAAAAGGGAAGAATATGCTCAGCATTTCTCAAACTGAAAGAGTTGAAGAAAAAAATTCAAGTCTTGACTTGAAATAATGAAGGATTCTATGGGAAAAATGAGAAACAGATAGAATTATGCAAAATCAATGCTTTGTTCATTTCAAATACCTTTTTTAGACAACATAAGAGACACATGAACCTCACCAAATGGAATGCATAGAAATCAAATTGACTACATCTGTGGAAAGAGATGATGAAAAAGCTCCATATCATCAGTCAAAACAAGGCCAAGGGCAGAGTGTAGAACAGACCATCAATTGCTCATATGCAAATTCAAACTGAAGCTGAAGAAAATGAAAACAAGCCCATGAGAGCCAAAATATGACCTTGAATAGTTCCCACCTGAATTTAGAGATCATCTGAAGAACCGATTTGATACATTAAACACTAAAGACCCAAGACCAGAAGAGTTGTGGGATGACATTATGAACATCATACATGAAGAAAGCAAAAAGTCACTAAGAAGACAAGAAAGAAGGAAAAGGTCAAAATGGATGTCAGAAGAGACACTGAAACTTACTCTCCAGCATAGAGATGCTAAAGCAAATGGAAGAAATAAGGAAGTACAAGAGCTGAACAGAAAATTTCAAAGATCAGCTCAGGAAGATAAAGCCAAATATTAGCACAAAATGTGCAAAGATCTGGAGTCAGAAAACCAAAAAGGAAAAACACACTCAGCATTTCTCAAACTGGGGAAACTGAAGAAAAAATTCAAGCCTTGACTTTTGTTAATGAAGGATTCTGTGGACAAATTATTGAATAAAGCAGAGAATCAAAAGAAGATGGAAGGAATACACAGTCACTGTACCAAAAGGAAATGGTTAATATTCAACCATTTCAAGAGGTAGCATATGATCAAGAGCCAATGATACTGAAGGAAGAAGTCCAAGGTGCATTGAAGGAATTTGCAAAGAACAAGGCACCAGGAATTGATGGAATCAAAATTGAAATTTTCAAGAAAGTGAGGCAGCACAGGATGCACTCATTCATCTCTGCCAAGAAATTTGGAAGACAACTATCTGGCTGACTGATTGGAAGAGATTCGTATTTGTGTCCATTCCAAAAAGAGGTGACCCAATGGAATACGGAAATGATATGACAATATGTTTGGTATCCCATGCAAGTAAAGTTAGCGTCGTGGTTACAAACTGGGCTGCTAATCTCACGGTCAGCCATTCAAAACTACCAGCTGTTCTGCAGGAGAAAGATGAGGTTTTCTGCTCCCGTAAAGATTTAAAGCCTCGGAAACCTTACGCAGGGTCTCTATGAGTTGGAACCGACTTCCTGGCACATAACAACAACAACAACAAAGGTAATACAGAAATGGCTGCAAGTAAGGACTTCTGGTAGCGTAGTGGTTACGAATCGGGCTGTGAACCACAAGGTCAGCAGTTCAAAACTACCAGCTGTTCCCCGGGAGAAAGATGAGGCGTTCTGCTCCCGTAAAGGTTTGCAGCCTCGGAAACTCTGTACAGGGTCGCTATGAGTCGGAACCGACTCCACGGCACATAACAACAACAATACATTGGCAAAGAACTTCCAGAGAGGTTCAAGCTGGATTCAGAAGAGGCCATGGAATGACGGCTATCATTGCTGATGTCCAATGGATCTTGACTGAAAGCAGAGATTATCAGAAAGATGTTTACTTGTGTTTTATTGACTAGACAAACACTTTGGATTGTGTGGATCATGACAAGCTACAGACAACATTGCAAAGTATGAGTATTCCTGAACAGTTAATTGTACTTCTGAGGAATCTATACCTGGACCAAGAGGCAGTTGTTTGAACAGGACATGAGAACACTGAATGATTTAAAATCAAGAAAAGTGTGCGACAAGGTTGTTTTCTTTCACCATACTTATTCAACCTGTATGCTGAGCAAATAATCTGAGAAGCTGGGTTATCTGAAGAAAACAAGTGCCATCAGGATTGGAGGAAGACTCATTAACAACCTGTGATATGCAGATGATACAACCTTGCTTACTGAAAAGTGAAGAAGACTTAAAATATACACTGATTAAGATCAAAGAGCACAGCCTTCGGTATGGATTGCATCTCAATGTAAAGAAAACAAAAATCCTCACCACTGGAACAATAAACAACATTCTTATCTACTGAGAAAAGATTGAAGTTGCCAAAGACTTCATTGACAGGGAACTGCCAGAAATTCAAGCCACATTCAAAAAAGGATGTGGAATGAGGAATATCACTGCTGATGTCAAATGGATCTTGGCTGAAAGCAGTGAATACCAGAAAGATGTTTTTGTGGTGTTGTTAAGTGCCATTGAGCCAGTTCTGATTCACAGTGACCCTATGAATATAATAAGGTTTACGAGGAGTGACTGCTTGGTTTGAACTGCAAACCTTGTGATTAGTAGTGCAGTTCTTATCCTACAGTCTCATACCTGGACTTCAGAAAGATGTTTACTTGTGCTTTGCATATTGGCTGTGCAAAGTCTATGGATTGTGTGGATCATGACAAGCTATGGCTAACATTGTGAAGAATGGGTATTCTAGAACACTTAATTATGCTCATGAGGAACCTGTACATTGACCAAGAGGTAATAGTTCATACAGACCAAGGGGATATGATACCAAATGGTTTAAAATTAGGAAAGATGTGTGCCAGGGTTGTATTCTTTCACTTTACACAATCAATTTGTATGCTGAGCAAATAATCATAGAATTTGGATTATATGAAGAAGAAAGATGAATCAGGTATTGCCTATGAACATCTTATTCAGACTTAGTCACATGATGCTCTCCTGATCAAAGGCTGGTGTCATCAGAAACACCCTCAGGTAACCCTGAAGATACCAGGGCCTAGTTGCTGTTATTGTTGTTAAGTGCCAAGGAGCCTTTAACAAGGTGCTAAAAGCCCTTTAAAGTACTTAGCTTCTAGATGGGAACCTTGATTCTCAATCAGTTTTAAGCAAATTTTCTTACCAATTATAGGTATTTAAATACAAATGACTACAAGCATTAGTCTTTGGAGATGGAAAGCAGTTCTATTAGAACCTCTCAATCAAGTAAATTCTTTAGCCTAGGGCCTTCCATCCATCCACTTAATAAATAAAGTGCCTACTACTGTCAGGCATTTACTAGGCATTTGGGAAAAATAAAAAGGTACTCTGTGCTGAAGCTATTATAAAATTAAAAATGAAGTCAGCATTTAGTAGCCACCTAAAAATATGATAGGTGGAGTACAAATTTATTTAGATTACAGTTTTGGATCCAAGTAGAAGTTTTTGAAAACAATCTGCATTATAGAAAGTCAAGGTAGATAACTCAGTTCAGAAGGGTTGAATTCATTTAAACCATCTAAATCAGCTGTGAAAAATAATTTGTTTTCAAATACTTCTACTACTTGAGTATTATCAGGACCTAAGACATTTGTTTCATCCTGATAATGAAGATCAATCAAATTTCTCCTCATCTAGTGTGGTTCTATAGGATAAGCACTGGACTGCTAACCACAAGGTCAGTGCTTCAAACACACCAGCAGCTCCTTGGAAACCCTATACAGGGTCACTATGAGAATCGATGGCACTTAACAACAGTGTGGCACTGTAGGGTAGACACCGGCACAAAAGGGTGGTTTAAACTGCAAGGTCTGTGGTTCAAACTTAACAGCTGCTCTTTGGAAACCCTATACAGGGTCGTTATGAGTCAGAATCAGCTTGATGACACTTAGCAACAAGAAACAAAAAGTTTTATTTTAATTGTGAGAGGAGGCCTTTTAATCAGTGGTAAGGATATTGTTGTGAGATAATGGACAAACCTATCACTAATAAACTTTGGATTTTTTTTTACCTCTGCCAGAAGAACAAACAGATTTCTGCTGGGAAAAGTACAGCCAGGGTGCTCCTTGGAAGCCAGGATGGCCAGACTTTGGATATATTATCAGGAGGGACCAGTCACAATGTTTGGTAAAGTGGAGGGTCAGAGAAAAAGATGAAGACCACCAACAATATGGATTGGTACAGTGGTGGCAGCGATGAGCTCAGGCTTAGCAATGATGGTGAGGTTGGCCAAGGACCTGGCAGTGTTTTGTTCTGTTGTGCAGAGAGTTACTGATGGTCAGTACTGACTCAATGGTCTGGGGTTCAAACTCACTAACCATTCCTCGAAGCCCTATACAGGGTTGCCATGAGTCAGAACCGACTCAACAGCACGTAACAACAACATTGAGAAATGTAGGGATAGGTTAAATTAAGTCTCTTGTATGCCATATAACTCTTTATTAAAAAAAAAAGCTATAGGTTTAGTTAACTTTTCTCTGCAAAGAATATATGTAACTTGGGAAAGCAGAGGGTGTTTTACAATGAAAAGATTTGATTAATGAAATATATATACTCCTTGTTATAAAAATTATTTAAGGATCACTATAGGTAAGCACAAAACCACTATCAAAAACAAAGCACAGCAATAATCCCAAACTATGCAAAATTGTTTAGAAATTGTCTCTTAAGGCTCATTGAAGCAAGGCACAAACGTGTTTTCTATTCACCACAGCACTTACGATTTTGGAATAAAACGAGGGATAGACAGGTTTGTTGTCCATAAGTAAGTGCTTCCATTTTTCCATTTCTAGAATTAGTATATAGGGGGGAAATTATGCCCATTTGAAATTTTTTTTCAAAGGGTGGTTTGGTGAGGAGAGTGAACTATGAACAAATAGTTCATTTTTCATGTGTATGCACTTTAATTTTGTACCAAGTAGTCTCATTCATCACAAAATAAAGTAACTTCTCTGAGCAATGAATGCCTTATCTGTAGCTCGCACCTACGCATGTATATCATTAGATTAGTGGATTATACTGAGACATTGATCATATTACAAGGACACTTTTGTCATGCTATGCATCAACTTTGTTATAAAAGATAATATCATTTTTTTCCTCTCACTCTTTTATAAATTTAAAACTAAAAGCTGGCTACCTCCCACCATTTTCTACTGCTACAAAAAAAGAGTCATCTCAGACCCACAGATCAATGAGAAAGTTCTAAAATAGGCAAGATGAAAAGCTGGTTTTGACTTGCTGACAAAGGTTGCATGCAAAGACTCTTAATCAAATGCAACCAGTTCCTCTTTTCTAACATATTAAGCTTTCTTACCAAACTGGTAGCTTCATTGTCTGCAGTGGGATTTGGAATAAGAATAACTGCCAATTAAATATTTCAAATATTCTGCCTACCAAATCAAGGGAGGAATAGGACAATTAAGGAGCTCAGTTTTAAGAATGTTTATTACTCTTGAGGAATAAAAGAAAAGGGTATATTTCACCTTCTAGTGAGGAGTCTTTTTTTTTCTTTTGTAAATGAAAATTCTATGGAAAAAATACAACAGATAGTCACCTTTAACTTTAAATTCATTTTAAAAATGCTGTAAATTAACTCTTTTGTTAGGTCATTTCTTGAAAAATTCAGTGCTTCCACATAAAAGAGGAACTTAAAATACTATGGTGTGAATTACTCTTAAATAATAAAAAAAAATTTTTGAACGTCTCCCATTTTGGGCTGAATGGACTTGCGTGGCCACTTTAATTTTTTAATGTAGCTGCATGTGATTTATGTTTTTTCCAATTCAGCAAAGATAATTAGAGGTAATATTGGGAAAAGCCATGATAAAGCACATTTCACAGCAAATAAGCAAAAAAGGAGAATGAGTTTTGATGCACTTTCAAATGCTTTACTGTTCTAAATGAAATTAGCACAAATATTAAAGGTTCAATGGAGTCCTGGGGTGCATTGTAGGATAAGCACTGGACTGTAAGGTCGTTTGAACTGCAAAGTCAGTGATTCAAACTCACCAGCCACTCCTCAGAAACCCTATACAGGGTTGCTATGGGTCAGAACCGACTCAAGGGCACTCCTACGTCCTGGTGTGGTGCTATAGAATAAGTACTTAACAACAACAACATTAGAATTTATAGAGACCAACTCATATTAAACTTAATTTAAAATTAATCCTACTTTATCATAGATGGTTTTGCTGAATATTGTGTGGCTGTTGTTGTTAAGTGCCGTCAAATCAGTTCTGACTCATAGCAACCCCATATACGATTTCTGAGGAGCAGCTGGTGGATTTGAACTGCCAACCTTGTGGTTTATAGTCCAGTGCTGACCTTATAGCACTACACTAGGAGTCTGACTATTACATTAGGAACAAATTAATAAGCACACCATGATTTTTAGAAATGGAAATTTTTATAAAGCACATATAACTGACTTTAAGATGTCACTTAACTTTGTCCATTACTATAGGAGTTGGGAGGGATAGTTGAAGATAACGTATAATAATTCCCTAATTTTGTAGTTTTAGAAACAAGGTATCAGAGAGGTTAGAAGACTTTCTCAAGGGAAAACAACTAATGATGGCAACTAGAAAACAAGTCTTCTGCTTTATAAATAAACTGCTTTGTAAGAATATGCACACACAAACACACACCCCATAAAAAAATAAAGAAAGCAAGCAGGGGTATCTTCTGAGCCTGACTCTAACACTGACCATAGAGAATTGAAATTCAAGATGAACACTCAAGACATTCAGATACCATCTTGGTATACATATGTCTCAATTTTGTGCCCTTTTTTTCATTCAGAACTTTAGATACTCTTATACTTAAGCATTTAATCTTTTTATTATTTTTACAGGAAAAGAAGAATAATTGTGTCAACTAAAATATCATTATAATGAAAATACTTTACCTTAAGGCAAAGGGAAAATTATTTTGAGGACTCTGGGCTTTCATATTTCACACAGAATTTCTAAGCTTGAAAGCCATGCCAAATCTCAGAGGCTTTCAAAGTTTCAGTTAATAAGTCCAGACTAAAGGTTAGTGCTTATTCTTTGTGGTCCACTGGTCAGCCAGCTAGTCCGTCAATACCATTTATTGAAAACTGAACGTGTTCAAGGCATAGCTTTGGGAACTTTAAAAAATAAATGGCAGCTCTGTTTTTTTTTGTTTTTTTGTTTTTTTTTTTTTATCAGCACTGTTAATTATCTTAATAACAACTGAGAAAGATTCTCACATGAAAAATTTGAGATCAAATGGCGCTGTAGGATAAGTGCTAGACTACAAGGTCTGACTAAACTGAAAGACCAAAGGTTCAAACCTACCAGCCACTCCTTGGAAACTGTATATAGGGCCACTGTGCATTGGAATCAACCCAACAGCAATATACAAAACAACAATATACAAAAGGCAGTTCTCACAGACTCTGTACACCGAATAGAGACATAATTGGACTTACTAACGGGCAAAACTTTGGTGGAGAAGTGAAGGAAATTGAACCATGAGATGGCCAATTATGCATTTTATTAGAAGGGATTTTTCAGGCCTTCAGAATGGCATGTGAAAAGCTTCTGCTTGAGTAGGCTATGTATAATAATGCCAGTATGTTTGTTAGGTTGGAAGCGAAGGAAGCTAGGAGTTGTGTTGTGGTTGGGGAAGAGGGCTCCTGCAGATAACTTAAGGAATGTTGTTGTTGTTGTTGTTGTTAAGTGCCATCGAGTCGGTTCCGACCCATAGCCACCCTGAACAGGGTTTCCAAGGCTATAAATCTTTATGGGAGCAGAAAGCCTCATCTTTCTCCCACGGAGCAGCTGGTAGTTTCAAACTATTGACCTGTGGTTTGCAGCCCGATTCATAACCACTACGTTACCAGAACTCCTTTTAGGGGGTCACATTTTAAATGTTGGCCTTTATCTTAGAGGTAATAGAGCAACTTTGAGAGATTTTAAGGGCTGATGACAAGGCTTTTTATATTCCTAACGTGTCTGCAATTAACTGTGTGAAAAAGAAAGGCAAACTGGAAAGAAAATTGTTGCTGTTGATAAGTGCCATCAAACCAATTCCAACTGATAATGACCCTTGTGCATGGTTTCCGATGAGCAACTAGTGAGTTTGAACCGCCGTCCTTGTGGTTCACAGTCCAGTGCTTATCCTACAGCACTACACCAGGAAAGAAAATTAGAAGGAAAGAATAAAGAAGAAACGGTTCTCCAATATGTCTCTAAAACCAAGATCTAGTCTCAGTTTTGAAAATGTCTTTTCTGATTTAAAACGCTTCTAAACAGGTAGAGTGCCTCATTTCCTACTCAGTTATTGTTGTTGTTGTTAAGTGCTTCTGAATCAGTTCTGACCCATAGCAACCCTGTATAGGGTTTCCAAGGAGCAGCTGGTGAGCTTAAACAATAGACCTGAGGTTCTTTGCAGTCCATCACATGAACCCACCCACAGTGCCACACCAAGACTCAGCTATACTTACACTAAAATTATGACAATGACGATAAAATGTACCAGACAATGCCCTGGTACTTTACAGGATTAAGGTGTGATATAACATTGTTTTCATAATCTCATTGTGTAAATACTGGGCTAATTTCATAAGTAGCTTTTTCTCAACTGTCTGCAATCTTTACTAACTTTCTTTCAAGCCTCAGTACTCTATCGTTTAATGATTGTGATCAATATGTTAAGTTACTAAGATACTATTAGTTATAGAGTTAATTTTCACATAATACTTGCTGCTATGATTATGCACTAGCAGCTGGGAAGGCTAATTTATGACTTGGTTATTATTGTTGAAGGTCATGTAAATCTAACATCCTGTTAAAACATTTGATTACAGCCTGCATACCCTGCCAGAGAAAAGACTCTTCTGGCAACTTCTCAGGCTTCTGTGGAATTTATCACTTTTTCCACCAGCTAAGTCAAAACAAGTAGGTACTTATATTTGGTGGCTGCCAATAGAGTATTTGATTTCTCAAATGCCCTCTGTTCTCCTACCCAGCCTTTCTTAACTTAGTAGTTGCAAGAAATAGTATTCAGAAAAATTCAGCTTTGTACACATTCAGCCTTCAAATATCAGTTGGAGACTAAGTGAGTTCTAAATATTACTTTTAAATTGCAACTAGGACACTTCATTGTGTTTTTTTCAGGTATATAGAATAATGCTTTCATTTCTCTCTCTGGAAAGATCTATTAATATTACAGGTATAAAATGTGGCTAATAGAATAATGCTGAGACAAGTGAAAGAAGGAGACTATCTAAATACATAACTGGAGTAAAAGTATGGACAAGGATGTTTTAGGATTTAAAATAAATGGAACCATGTCACTTATTAAGTATCCATACCCTATATCTGGGAGTTCTGGTGTGGTGCTGTAGGATAAGCACTGAATTGCTAATTGCAACATCTGCAGTTCAAACTCACCAGCCACTCCTTGGAAACTCTATGGTTGCTATGATCTGGAACTGACTTGATTGCACTTAACCAAACATCCTTATGTCTGAGAAAAAAGAGAGGCAAGATCCACTCAGTACACAGAAAGTATAGAGGAGAGGTTCTTGGAATCTGTCATAAATAACTTCTCAATTAGACTGTTCAGTCTCAGAATTATTCCTGATATCCAATAGCTAAACTGAAGCATTAAAATGTCAATTTCATGAAATAATCTGCATATCAACCATAAAATGTTTAGAACTAAAACACAGTTTCTCTAAATTAAACATTTGTGTATTAACTGAATAAATATATATTCAAGATAAGCTAAAATTTTGGTACTATGGAAATAAACAAACTACTGGAAAACACACAGACTAATGTGGCATTCAGAAATCACTTCTTCTGGCATACTCTGAACAGAATTCAAAATACAAATAGATGCATAGTACAGGTCAGTTTTTACCTGACTAAGATTCTTGAGTAGTGATGGTATTTCTGGATATTTATTTGCGCAATTTTAAAACAAGAGTAAACAATAGAAGAAGTATGGAATGGAAGAAATGATAGCCTAGAATGGAGAGTGACAGGAATATCTTGAAAAATGTTTAAGTATTTTATTCAGGGAAATACTAGGCCCCAAATGAAAACTCTGGTATAAGAAACGTTTTACAGAAGAAAGGGACCATTTAGGATAAGCTCAAAGTCAATGATACCTCTTTGTCTACAATTCTATAAGGACCTAGAGATTGATAATGTTGAGAAATATGAAGCTAGGAATATAGACATACAAGGAAGATAATAGTGTGAACTTCTGATATTTATAGAAATAAGAAGCAATGCATAAAAGGGAATGGAGCACAAAATATAATGATGTTGTTGTTAAGTGCTGTTGAGTCAGTTCCGACCCATAGTGACCCTGTATAGGGTTTCTGAGGAGCAACTGGTGAGCTTGAACCACTAACCTTGCAGTTCAGACAGCTTTGCAGACTGGCGCATTAACCCACAGCACCACACCAGGACTCCAAAAATATAATGATAGGAAGTACCTATTTTCAGAAGTAAGGAATAAAAATTGGAGGAACTAGAGAAAAATTAAAAGGATGGAGAGGTCATAAAAAGTAAGTATGAGGTGAGATAAGAAAACATCAAAAAGAAGAAGCGTAGGAGGGAAAAAAAAGAGAATTTCAAGATTGTGCTGGATGTCAAAGGGAGAGATCCAGGAAGAAAGAGATGAGACAAAGTCTGGGAATGAGAGACACTAAAAAAATTAGAGGACAAAGTAAGGTCCAGTATGAGTAAGGAGGATGAGGACATTGCAATTCCCAAACATTTTATGACTCCCAACCCCCACCCCACCCCCATCCTGGTAAAACAATTAAATAACAAAGAACAGGTGAAATATTTTAAGATAAGGGAGAGGTTTGGGGGGGGGGGGGTTGTTTGTTTTAATTCCTCAGAGGGAAAGAAACTTCATGGGCATAACTGAAAAGGTACAGAAAGTTGTGGGGGACTTTGAGGGCAAGATCTCATAAGAAAGAATGGAACAAAATATCAATTAAGAAAGAAAATAAGCCCTTAGTCCTTCTGGAAATGCGTATGTGATAGGTACTAGTTTTACCTTAGAGAAACTTGTTAGATGTTTGTTCTTTTACTTTTGACTGCTTTGAAAATTCCACTTCGGGGACTGAGGAGTTGGCTTCTTCAAGTTTTCCAAAAGTCACCTGCTCGCAGATATTGGGTCTGTTTTACTTATAGCACAGTCTCAGAGTACCCTTTGTTACAGACGTGTGTGATCCCAAGGAAGAGCTGTGTGGAGCCTTGCAGAATCCATGGCATAGATTCCATAGCTGCTTCCATCCAGTCATGATGGCCACTTGCTTTTCTATACATGAAGTTTCATTTAGAAGAGAAACATTATAATGTTTGGTCAGAACCTGCAGTTAATAAAGCTTGCAGGTACACACACATCCTCTTAGTGGCTCAGACTCTGACACTCAACATTCTGTCTCAGGTGTCATCAGAGTGTATGTCCTCCAACCTCTGCTCCTTTTGAATGCACACATATCTCCCTTCAGTAATTTGATCTGCCAATGTGGGTTTAATTTAATTTGTATACTGAGGACAACAGATTGATGTTATAAAATTAGCCTTACTGTTCTCTCTGCCACATCTGTGCTATAAGTTTGCCAAATGGATGTCAGAGATAGGGTATTAGATATTTTCTTCAAGTTACCATTATCAAAATAGTTGAATTTTTGAAATTCAAGCACCATTCTAATCCTTCAGTTTCTCCTTTCAATTTCTTTAAATTTCATCATACTATAAGCCAACATCTTGAACATGAGAATACCAAGCCAATATAAATTTCTCTATTTTTTCAATTAAAAATTCACCCATTTCTCTCTCTCTCTCTACATATATATATGTTGTTGCTGTTGTTACGTGCTATCGAGTTGGTTCCAACCCATATCGAGCAACCCTGTATAGGGTTTGCAATCAGCAGCTGGTGAGCTTGAACCACTGACCTGGGGCTTCAAACTGACTTTGCAGTCTAGCACATTAACCCACAGTGCCACACCAGGAATCCTCTGTTTATAGATATGTTGTTAAATGCTGTCGAGTTGGTTCCAACTCACAGCAACCCTGTATAGAGTTTGCGAGGAGCAGTTGGTGGGTTTGAGCCACCAACCTTGTGGTTAGCAGTCCAGTGCTTATCCTACAGGGCCACCCCAGGACTCCATAGATACAGATAGATCGATAGAGTTAGACATAGGAACACTGGACTACTAACTACAAGGTCAGCAATTCAAACTCACCAGCTGCTCCTTGGGAACCCTATACAGGGTCGCTATGAGTCTGAACCAATTTGACATCACTAACAACGTATTTGACATTAAGTGTTAACAATCTAGCAGTCTACATAGAGAAACATTTTACTTCTACTTCAGAAAGCAAATGCCAGAACTATGTACCTTTTCATCTTAAGAAATTCTTTTATCATTGAAGTGATCAAAAATTTTAATAATAAGTAACTAAGCTCTGAGTCCTGGGGTGGTACTGTAGGATAAGAACTGGACTGCTAACCACAGATCAGAGGTTTGAATCACCAGCGGCAACCTGGAGACTCTATACAGGGTCTCTATGAATCAGAACCCACTCAATGACACTTAACAACAATATCCGAATAGTTATTAAGAAGTTTCAAAGGAGTTTTATTTACATGATCGCTTTTAATTCAAGTAAAAACCCTTACAAGGAAGATATTGTTATTGGTCCCATTTTACAGCCCAAATCATTAAGAATAGAGAGCTTAGATAACTTCAATGAAATCTTCAGTAAAGCAGGTAGTCAAACTAAGTGTAAGCCCGTCTTCTGGATTCACACTTCAAGAGATTGTCAAATTCCATATTACCTCCAATTGATACGTTATTGTTTCTGAGACTGTTCATGACTTCTGTCACATGATTTGTCCTGAACTATGAAAAGTGAGAATAAAAACCAACCTCATCATCATAGTGTGGATTCCAACACATAGAGACCCTACAGAACTAGGTAGAACTGTCTCTTAGGGTTTTCAAGCCTGTACATTTTTTTAGGAAGCAAACTGCCGTATCTTTCTTCAGCAAAGACAAGGTGGGTTCAAACCGCTAACCCTTTGGTCAGCAGCTGAGTGTTTAGCCACTGTGCAACAGGGCTCTTAAAAGTGACAATAGGGTGTGTCTTTCCTCTCTTAGATTAATTCCCAATCTAGCTTTTAGAACCTGTATTATAAATCAGAGTAAGGCTTTTTTTTTAAAACAAGGAGACCTGGTGGTGCCGTGGTTTAATCACACTGCTAATTGAGAAGTCTGGGTTTCAAACCAACCAGCTGCTCTGCAGGAGAAAGATGAGACTGTCAGCTTCCATACAGACACACAACCCTGGAAACCCTAAGAGGCAGTTCTACCCTGTCCTATAGGGTCACTATGATTTGGAATTGACATAACGGCAGTGGATTTGGGGAAGTTTTATTAAGTGCTCTAAATGAATTATGTAATTCAATCCTCATATGCCTTGGTAGGATAAGCACTAGGCTGCTAACCAAAAGATTGGCAGTTCAAACTCACCAGCCCCTCATTGAAAATTCTATACAGGGCTGCTGTAATTTGGAACCACATTCAATGGCCTTTAGCAATAACAATGCAATTATGAGGATTATTATCTCCATTTTATAATTACGGGACCCATGGCAATGACCATTAAACCTGCATAGTGGTTACGAGTCGGGCTGCCAACCTCAAGGTCAGCAGTTTGAAAGTATCAGCGGTTTTGTGGGAGAAAGATGAGGCGTTCTGCTCCCGTAAAGATTTACAGCCTCGGAAACCCTGCACAGGGTCACTATGAGTCAGAACCGACTCCATAGTACTTACCAACAACCAACAACAATGTTACCTGTTGGCTTCAAAAACAGTTTAGCCTTAGAGCCTACATGGTTAACCTCTGTATATACTTCCTCTTAGCTAAAATACTAGGAATTCACTTGGTCCACTGAGAAAGCTTTTTCTCCAGAATTTTATTGCAGTGCCCAGGAAAGAATTAGCAGAGAAGTGCTAAACAATGAAAAAGAAAAGTGAAGGAAATAAATTTTTCAGAGTATGTAAGTCTTTTGCAATTTTTACTGTCACCTCCATAGCTGCTTTGGGGTATCATCTGTGAACACATTTCTGCTTCGCTTCAACTAGCACTTTCTTGTCTGCTTTGGCAGGACTAGCTAATGAGCCTGCATTTTAGTTGCACACTCAGTTGCTCTATGATCCTTATCATTTGCTCCAATGAGCCCAGTCCTTGAGCTTGATTAAATCATCAGACTTCTTTTGGATTTTGATAGGTAGTGTGATTAGGTTGTAGAAAATGATATTATAGTAATTAATTAGTTAATTGCTTCTAAGTAAATGTACTTGGATCACACGATATTTGGGCAATATTGTCTCACTTACTCACTTGTTCATTCATTCAGAGGGTCCACGCATACTTAAAATACAAATGTTTTTCCAGATGACAATGCCCTATATGATCTGGTCCTTTTTTAATCATTACAAAGTTGTCTCAGAACTTTTTCTTGTCCTCTTTTATTTACTTTCTTTCTCTGAAACAACCAGTTGTCCTCCAGTTGACTTGACTCATGGTGACCCCATGTGTGTGAGACTACAACTGTGTTCCAGGGGTTTTTCAATGGCTGACATTTTGGAAATACATTGTCAGATCTTTTTCCAAGGTGCCTCTCTCTCCATAGACTCAAAGAGCCAGCTTTTCAGGTAGCAACCAAGTATATTTGCAATATCCAGGGACTCCTTTCTTTCAGTTAACATGCCAAATGTATTCCTGCTTTAAAGTATTTGCACTTGCTGCTATGTTTGTCAGAATGACTTGATCTCCAAAATACTCATATGGCTACTTGCTCACTTCACTCAGGTATGTGCTCAAATGTCACTTCCAAACAGCATTCTGTATCACCTTATATAAAACACCATTCCACTCACTACCCATACACCCTGATTTATTGTTCATATCACTTTTCTAACAGATGAATAGTATATATATAATATATATATATATTCCCATTTTGTACACTAGAACATAAACTTTGGAGAATCGAGGAATTTTCATTTCATTCTTACCATTAACACTTCAAACAACTGATGGTAGGTGTCCATCTTGAATACTTAGTCTATTCCAGAATATGATACTGAACAAGACTTGGAACTTATACTCTAAAGTGGATGACTGGCAATAAACATTTAAGTGGTCCTCTATCACACCAGAGAGTAATGAATTAACTGTCTGAGTATCTTTGTACATACGACTGCTAAAAGGCTCAAAAACACAGACACAGAAAATATTGCTATCCCAAAGAATTTATAATTTTCATATAAACACAGAGGAATTAAATGCAAAGATAAGAAAAGAAAGAAGGAATAACCAGGAGGAAAAAGAGTGTTAGAGAACTGAAAGCAGTAAATATTGAATTAATTAAGGGTAGATGAGTTGGGTGGATGGATATAGAGGGGAAAACAGTTCCGTATATATCAGATTACAAAGTGTCTCATAGTACATTCCACCTTTAACTGTTTCAGTTGGCCTCATTTTTTATTACATTGCTTAGCCTCTTGTCTTTGGTTGATGTTATACCCATATCAATAAGTTGCCTATGTTGTTGTTGTTATGTGCCGTAGAGTCAGTTCCAACTCATAGCGACCCTGAACAGGGTTTCCAAGGCTGTTAATCTTTTACGGGAGCAGAACACCTCATCTTTCTCCAGCGGAGCAGCTGGTAGTTTCGAACTGCTGACCTTGCGGTTCGCAGCCCGATTCGTAACCACTACGCTAACAGAGCGCCTTTAAGTTGCCTATATATGCTACTATTTGTAATATAAAGGTTTGATTTACACCTGACTCTACACTTTCACTGGGACTTGATGAACATGAATTAGGAAGCAGAAGAAATACAGAATATTCTATATTTAGAAGAGGTTAGAAAAAATGTAAAGTTGTAAAAATTAGTGGAAATTTAAATTGAACTCTATTGTGGCACATTTATGCTGTTTCTGTGAATTGGCATGCCCAAGAATACATACAGGTACTATGTATATCTGCTTATTCTGAAGTTCTGAAATGAGTCAGTGTTTTAACAGAAATTTTCATTTAACTTTGTAGGTGGGTCACTGAAAAATCCAGCAATTAAAGAAAAAGTCTTTAGAATAATGATCATAAAGTACTTTGCTTTCAAAATGTAAGTCAAAATATAAATCCAGTTGCTCAGTATAATATAATGCTTATGTGCAACATTAAAAGCAATTGCCAAACACAAGACACATTGTTTTAAAGATACATATTTTTTTTAAACTGAAAGAAATTGTTTTTTGAATAAATGGTGACTAAACCAACTGATAACACTGCTAAATGGAAAAACAGAATACTGTCTATCAGCAAACATTTTAATTTAAACTAAAATCAACTAATAGAATTTTTATCTTTTATCATCTGTCTTACACTAAAGGGATACTAAGAGTATATAATGTTACTATTATCAATGTAATTTGAACTATTACACACACATTCTCATACACCACATTCTGAACACACACACACGTAAGCACACACAAATATACGTATGGCTGGCAAAGTGATGATGGTGTTGTTATTAAGTGCCGTCCAGTCATTTCCAACTCATAGTGAACCAGTCTAGGGTTTCAGAGAAACAGTTGGTAAGTTTGAACTGCTTACCTTCTGGTTCAAATTGACCTTAAGAGGTAACCTTACAAGAAGTTAAGTGATTTGATTAAAATCACATGACTCCTAATATAAATGGTAAAATCAAGAATTGTTATTGTTAAGTGCTGTTGAGTTGGTTCTGACTCACAGTGACCCTTTATAGGATTTCTGATACTTTAAGCATATGTGGGAGCAGGAAGCCTCATCTTTCTCCCAAAGTCAGTATCTCATTCCCATGTTAATTCTCACACAATCAAAAATTGTTTTTGGCAACAGAGATAAGAACTCAGTAGTAATTAACCTCTTTACTTCTAGCTGTCAAATTATGCCCTTATCAAGACAGAACCAAAAGAGCTATTAAGAATTTCTGAAGGTCTTCTGGCAAACTTTCAGAGGGTGTAGTTATAGCAGCAAACCCCAAAGATGAAGGTCTTCTTAATGATCTAATGTGGCTAGCATCACCATTATGGAATATGTATGATTCTCCTGCATACATTCAGATCGAATGTACTTATCAGGCATAGTTAAATGCATAGTTAAATGAAACCCCATATACTCTCAGTTCCTGTATTTTTGTTGGTGATCTATTAAACTGTCTGATTCTGAGTAAAAGAGCTCTCCTATACCCTCATGAATCCACATTTATTTTGTTTATAGTCACCCCTGAGATTAAATGAAGAAATAGGAGAGATACTCTAATACGGAATTCAATGGTTTGAACATGTATAGAGAGAAGTGGGAAGAGTGAGAAAGATAGGGAAGAAAAATTTGTAAACAGGAAAATGAATGTAGTAGATTTCCCATGCCTATGAAGCCAC
>NW_006408537.1:21520254-21531084 GCF_000296735.1 Chrysochloris asiatica | reverse complement strand
GCATTTTACAACAACAACAAAGAAAAAAAAAAGATTTTGATGAACTAGACTCTAATGATTTAATGAGTGAAGACCAGAGAGGAGTTGTGGGATGACATCAAAAGCATTACACAGGAAGAAAGCAAAAGGTCATTAAGAAGACAAGAAAGAAGGAAAAGATTAAAATGGATGTCAGTAGACACTCTGAAACATTCATAAAGATAGTACAGCAAATGGAAGAATAGAGGAGGTAAAAGAGCTGAAAAGAAAATGTCAAAGGGCAACTTGAGAAAACATAGTAAAATATTATAATGAAATGTGCAAAGACTTGGATTTAAAAAGCCAAAAGGGAAGAATATGCTCAGCATTTCTCAAGCTGAAAGAACTGAAAAAGCAATTCAAACCTCAACTTGAAATATTGAAGGATTCCTTAGACAAAATACTGAATGATACAGAAAGCATCAAAAGAAGATGGGAGGAATACACAGGGGCACTATACCATTTCAACAGGCAGCATAAGATCAAGAGCCAATGATACTGTAGGAAGAAGTGTACGGTGCATTGAAGGCATTTGCAAAGAACAAGGCTCCAGGAATTGATGGGATGCAAATGAAAATCTTTCAATAAGCTGATGCAGCACTAGAGGCACTCACTCATCTATGTCAATACATTTGGAAGACAGCTACCTGGCTAACTGATTGGAAGACATCCATATTTTTGCCCATTCCCAAGAAAGGTGATCAAATCGAATGAGGAAATCATCAGACATTATCATTAATATCACATGCAAGTAAAAATTTGTTAAAGATCATTCAGAACCCCCTGCAACAGTATATTGATATAGAACTGCCGGAAGTTCAAGCTGGATTCAAACGAGGAAGTAGAATGAGGTCTATCATTGATGATGTCCGATGGATCTTGGCTTAAAGCAGAGAATACCAGAATGATGTTTAATTGTGCTTTATCAATTACGTGTTGTTTGTGACAAGATATGGGCAACATTGTGGAGAATGAGTATTCCAGCACACTTAATTGCACTCATGAAGAACCTGTACACAGGCCCTCAACTAGATGGATTTGCATAATGGCAGCAGCAATGGGTTCCAGTGTAGCAGCTATCGTGAGGTTGGCCAGGACCAGACACTACTTCATTCTTTTGTACATAAGGTCATTATGAGTTGGTACTGACTGGACGCACCTAAGAACAACAACAACTGGGTCCAAAGGGCATGCTCTACTTCTGACTCCTTTTTGATAGAATATTGTTGTTATTATGTGTTGTAGAGTCGGTTCTGACTCATAGCAATCCTATATGGGGTTTCCAAGGCTGTAAATCTTTACAGGAGCAGAAAGCCTCATCTTTCTCCCAAGGAACAGCTGGTACTTTCAAGCTGCTGATGCTGAGCTTCGCAGACTGATTTATAACCACTACACTACTCCTGTTTCTGAGACGGCTTATTTCATAGCCATGCTAGAATTTTCACAATGAACTCTGTTAACAATCACTCAAAACAGAATCATATAATACACTTTCTCTTGCCCAAAACCACCAGGAAAAACTTGTTTGGTGGGAGTTTACAAAGACTATGACTAGAAGGGACATTATATAATTCATTGTACCATATAGCAAATTCAATACGTATTCAAAGGAATCATATCTATTTTCTTACTAAATGAAAAATAAATCTCATTCATCAAATAAAAAAATAGTAGAGTGGGTGGAGAAGACAGATGATGGATAAAATAGTAGATGGACAAAATAAATGAGTATTGTTTGTCAAGGGACCAAACAAACTAGAGTTTTATCTCTTTGCCCTCATTTTTATTTTTTCCTGCCAGACTTGACCTGACTTTCTTTAGTTCAAGTACTATAATAATGTCATCGTAATATGTAGTCAGTCTCACAATTCCTATATTATATCTTTTCTCTAAATTCTCCAAATATGATTATCACATACTCAAAGCAGGTTATTATTTTACTTTTTAGGTGAGGAAACTGAGAAGGTTAAGTAGTTTTCCAAGGTCACATGTGTAGTTAGTGGCAGAGGCCAGGTGTCTAACTGCAAACTTAAGTTATTTCTACTACATAATGCAGCAACTTCATGTCTCCAACACTCTTTTCTCTGTCTCTTTCTCTTTCAATATTCTCCTGATTTTGTATGAGATTGAAAACAGAATTATTTCAGAGTGATGAGAAATTATTTTAGATAACATATTAAAATATATCTGTGGTGCAAGCATAGACCATGTTGTTGTTAAGTACCATGGAGTCAGTTCCGACTCATAGCGACCCTGTACAGGGTTTCCAAGGCTGTAAATCTTTACTGGAGCAGAAAGCCTCATCTTTCTCCTGCAGAATGGCTGGTAGTTTTAAACTGCCAACCTTGAGGTTAGCAGCCCAGTTTGTAACCACTACACTACCAGAGCTCCTTTGTTCCAGTTCATTTTCTTTAGACAAATTCCTGCAATCTAGTCACCCAGTTGACTTCATAGCACTCTTGACTAATATCTGAAAGGAAGAGAGAAGCCAAGTAGAAGATGAAATGCTGAGTCAGAGGAAGACATGACTTGATCTGAGAGGGTGAAATTGACTATGAGATGGAATGGGATAAATGAGAAAGATAGGAGCAGGCAGTCTTGATGAAAAACTGGCAGAGAGTACTAACCACGCGAAACTCAGAATCATGATTTAAAAGCAAAAAAAAAATCTAGTTTAAGGTAACTTAGCTTGATAGGTAAGGACTCAAGATATTGGAAACTAACAAAAAGAATGATCATCAAGTACAATTCCCTCATATAAGTTCTAGAAAAATAGCTATAGCTAAGTATATGCTTCACCACAAAATTAACTGAATTCTTAGCAAAATATTGCAGTCTGAAGTGAAAAACTATATAATACATTTATAAATAAAAGCTCTTAAGTGTACTTGAAATGCGTTTTATTCATTGCTGTATTCCTTTCATTTACATTAGTGCACAGTCCTGGTGTGCAACTGTAGAATAAAGCACTAGACAGCAAGGTCTCTTTGAACTGCAAGGTTGGCAGAAATCCTATACTGGGTCATTGTGAGATAGAACAGAGTTGACAGCACTTATCAACAACTATAACAGGGCATAATCGATAATAATTTTTAAATTGTAATAAAAGACTATCAAAGAAAAAAGAAAAAACAGATATTTCATAATTATCAAAATGTAAGCAAGATCTCATAAGAAGAAATCAGCAGTACACACATAAAGAAATTTACAACTCTACTTGGTTTACATTGAAATACTAAATATATTGTTGTTGTTGTTGCTAAGTGCCATTGAATTGGTTAGGTCTTGTAGAACCCTACATAGGGTTTCCGAGTAGCTGCTGGTGGGTTTGTACTGACAGCCTTGTGGATAACAGTCCAGTGATCATACTTCAGCACCACACCAGTACTTTATTAGTTATGAATGATTGAAACACAGTAAAACTAAGAGAACATTTTTTCCAATTTATAGTGTAGATGATTGCCACTCATCTGTTGGTTTGTCATACTGTGATGGTTTGTATGTTGCTGTGATACTGAAAGCCATGCCACTGGTATTTCAAATACCAGCAGGGTCATCCATGGTGGGCCGGTTTAAATGGAGCTTCCAGACTAAGCTAGGATGGAAGGCACTAAGTCTGGGGAAGAGCTGCCTCTTCAAAGCAGAGTCAACATAATGACATGGAGAGAGTTATGCTTTTTGTACCTATATTTGCTGATGAGATATGACACAAAATGAGAAGAAACAGCTGCAAATACTCATCAATAATCAGAATGAGAAAGGTATGAACTATGAATGTAGGGCAATGAAAAGTTGTCAAAAATAAATGGAATCCTTGAAGATTGATATCCTAGACATTAATGAACTGAAATGGACTAGTATGCTCTACTATGCCAGGAACGACAAATTGAAGAAGAATTGCATTGCACATTCATAGTTAAAAGGTATTTCAAGATTTATCCTGAAGTACAACACTACCAGTAATAGGGTAACATTTATATGTATTCAAGGAAGGCCAGTAAATATAACTATTATTCAGTAAATATGATACTATTTACATATCAATCGCTAATGCCAATGATGAAGAGATTAAAAGTTGTTGTTTCTAGCAATTCTGTAGTCTAAAACTGATCAAACATGCATTGATAATTATTCGTGATTGGAATATAAAGGTTATAAACAAAGAAGAAGGAAAATAGGCCTTGGTGACAGAAATAATGATGGAGATTGCATGATAAATGTTGTAAGACTTATGATATATTTTTTGAAAATACCCTTTTCCCCCCACAACATAAATGGTAACTACAGGGTTGCTATGAGTCAGAACTGACACCATGGCACATAACTACCATCACTACCACCATACACATGAACTTCACAGGATGGAATAGACAGGAATCAAACCAATTGCACCTGTGGAAGGAGACGATGGAGAAGCTCACTGCCATCAGTCACAAAAAAGGCAAAATAATAACTGCAGAATAGACCATCAATTACTCATAAGCAGGTTCACACTGAAGAAAATTAAAACAAGCACACGGTCCTGTTGTGGCGCTGTAGAATAAGCATTCAACTGCTACATGCAAGGTCAGTGGTTCAAACCCCCAGCTGCTCCTTGGAACCCTATGCAGGGTAGCTATGAGTCAGAAGTGACTCAATGGAACTTTACAACAACAAGTTCCAAAGTTTGACCTTAAATATATCCCAAATTTAGAGACCATTTAAAGAATATATTTGATGCATTGAACATTAATGATCCAACAACAAAAGTCCAGAGGAGTTTGGGGATGGCATCAAAGACACCATATGTGAAGAGAACAAAAGGTCATTAAAAAGACAGGAAAAAAATGAAACACCAAATGGATGCCAGAAGGGACTCTGGAACCTACTCTCAAATGTAGAATAGATGAAGAGAATAGAGGAATGATGATGAAAAAGAGTTGAAGAACAGATTTCCAAGGGCAGCTAAAAAAGACAAAGTATTATTATGAAATATGCAAAGACATAGATTTAGAAAACTTGAAGTGAACAACACACTCAGTACTTCTCAATATGAAAGAAATGAAGAAAAAAATTAAGGTTGAGTTGCAATGTTGGAGGATTCTGTAGAGTCTTGGTGTAGCAATATAGGATAAGCTATGAACTGTTAAGCACAAAGTCAGTGGCTCAAACCCACTAGGTGTTCTTCAGAAACCCTATACAGGGTCACTATGCATCAGAACCAACTTAATGGCATTTAACAACAACAGCATGGACAAGATATTGAATGATGCAGGAAGGATAAAGGGAAGATGGAAAGAATTAGCAGTCGTCCTACCAAAAGAATGGCTGCCATTTCAGGTGGTAGCATATGATCAAGAACATATAGTATTAAAAAAAAAAAGTTCAAACTGAACTAAAAGCAGGACACCAGATGAAATGAGCTTCAACAATTGGACTCAACACTGGCAGCACGAACTCATCTATGCCAAGACATTTGGAAAACAGTTATCTGTTCAAACTACTGGAAGAGATCCATATTTGTGTTCATTCCAAACACAGGGATACAACAAAAGATAGAAATTATCATTAACACCACATGTAAGTAAAATATTGCTGAAGAATAATAGAAAGATGTTTATGTGTGCTTTATAGACTATATAAGGAGTCCTGATGTGGCGCTGTAGGTTTTGACTGTATGGATCACAAAAAATTGTGCATAATACTGGGGAGAATGGGAAATCCATAACATTTCATTGTGCTCATGCAGAACCTGGATATACACCAAGAGGAAGTTATTGAACAGAACGAGGGGATACTGAATGGTTTAAGGTCATAAAATGTGTGCTGAGATTGTATCCTTTCACAAAATTTATTCAATCTGTATGCTGAGCAAATAAAGAGAAACTGGACTAGATGAAGAACACAGGATCAGAAAAGTCATTAACAATCTTTGGTATGCAGATGACACAACTTTACTTGCTGAAAGTAAAGAGGACTTGAAGCACACACTGTTGAATATCAAAAATCACAGCCTTTTACTATGGAGTACATCTCAATATAGAGAAAACAAAAATCTTCACCACTGGACAAATAAAAACATCATGATATATAGAGAAAAGTTTGAAGTTGGCTATGATTTCATTTTACTTGGGTCCACAACCAATACTCATGGAAGGAGCAGTCAAGAAATCAAGCAATGCATTCATTGCATTGGGCAAATCTGCTGTAAAAAAAAAACTCTTTACAGTGTTAAAGAGCAAAGATGTCACTTTGAGGATTAAGATGAACCTGACTCAAGCCATAATACTTCAATTGCCTCATATGCCTGTGAAAACCGGACAATGAATAAGAAAGGTCAAATAATTGATATATTTGACTTATGGTATTGGTGAAAAGTATTGAATGTAATGTGGAGTATTAGATTAATGAACAAATCTTGAAAGCTGTATGGTCAGAATGCTCCATTAATGGAAGATGGTGAGACTTCATGCCGTATACATTAGACAAGCCATCAGAAAAGACCAGGCCATAGAGAAGACCATCATCCTTGGTAAACTAGAGGGTCAACTAAATAAGGAAGATCTTAAACAAGATTAATGGACACGTTGTTGTTAAGTACCATGGGGTTGATTCCGACCCATAGCGATCCTGAATAGGGTTTCCAAGGAGCATCTGTTGAGTTTGAACCGCCAACCTTACAGTTCAAATGACTTTGCATTCTAGCACATTAACTCACAGCACCACAAATGGGCTTAAACAAAGGAACAGCTGTTAAGATGAGTTATTATTTGTTTTTTTGTAGATAGGGTCACTATGACTTCAAATTGAATTGATGGAACCTACCAATAACAACAACTGTTGTGTAAGGCAAAATTCACAAGAACAAGGGTATTAGATGACCATAGTGTCCTTCCCTCACTCCCCAAAGCTAGCTTTTTTTTTTTTTTTTTTTTAAGTTCCCTGCTCTAAATTTAGTTAAAGAAACGTTCACTCACAACTGTCCCAGAAGTATATGTAGCTTGCTTTGCAACCTGTGCATCTTGTACTCTCCAATCATAAGACTAATCAAGCTGCATTATAATTAGTTCTTTTTCTGTTTAATTGTCTTCTCCAGTTAATCTTAAACACTTTATCCCAATGGGACTGTAGCTTGCTTATTTCCAAAAAACTAACTGGCACACTTAAATGTTTGTTGGGTGAATTAAAATGCATTTTAAATTCATCTTTCTTGCTGGGCTTTAGGATCGCCAAGTCTCCCCCACAAAATATGTATATTATGATTAAGTTAAATAAGTACAGTGCTGGTGTGGCGTTGTGGGCTAACACGTCAAACTGCAAAGTCCTTTGAACTGCAAGGTTGGTAGTTCAAGTCACAAGCTGCTCCTTGGAAACCCTATACAGGGTCACTATGGTTTGGACTTGACTCCAACACAGTCAACAACATTTTGAATAGCATGTTAACACATATTTTCTATGTAAACAGAAGTTGAAAATAATATAACTGTTATTATGATCCAAATAAAAGTAAAATATCTGAGTTCCGATTTCACCATACCAACATCCAACAATTAAATGATTAATATCAATGTAATGAAAGAATTAATGAGAGTATTGGCATGATTGCCAACAAATTATATATACACATATGTATGTGTGTATGTACATATGTATATAAACATACATGTATATTGGTTCTGACCCACACCAACACTGCATAGGGTTTCCGAGGAGTGGCTGAGAAGCCTAAACAGCTAAGTTTGTGGTTCAAACTGACCTTGCCGTCCAACGCAGATTGAGAGGCGGGAGGGAAGAGTTCCTGGTATGGCTTTGTAGAGTTAACACTGAGCACTGGATGGTTTACCACACACAGGCCGGCAGTTCTAACCCACTAGCCACTCCTCCAAAACTCTATACAGGGTCACTATGAGTCGGAACTGACTCAACAGCACTTAACAACAGCAGTATGGAGTCCTGGTGTGGCGCCATAGAAAACACACTTTACCTTAAGGTCGCTTTGAACTGCAAAGTCGATGTTTCAAACTCACCAGCCACTCCTCGGAAATCCTATACAGGGGTTTGGCTCGGAACCAACTCGACGGTACACAACAACAAATTTCCATTATTTTACAAGATTTTAAAAACTGCCTAAAGCTTTCAACCCATTTCTTTAGAAATATGTCCCTTTTTGTTTTCAAAAACTTAACTTACATTATCAATTGTGGAGATAACTTGAAAGTAAAAGCAACAAGGTGGAATGAAATAAAAACCCTGAATTATTAGTAAGAAGGTTCCAGTCCTTGGTTCAACATTAATAAATATGTGATCTCAAACATAAACAATGATATTCAGACGTTAGCATTTTACTTTCAAGAAGTAGTAAAAGCTGTAGATAGAATCAGATGGGATTAAGTATATATTAAAAAAAAAAAAAAAAATTGTGAAGTCAACAGCACCATACAAATAGAATACATTATTTTGGCTACATTTTGCAAAGGACCTTTATTTCCTAAAATAAGGTCAGATGATATTAGTAAATAAAATTCAATATTCTGAATGTAGCTTACATGGTAAAGAAACTACAATTTTATTGAGGAGCCATCTAAGGTCAACTGCTGACTCATTTAGCAGAAACTGGCCTAAATGATAATAGATGTGCCTATTTATAATTATTAGAGTCCCTAAGGATAAGAATATTAAAGTAGATGTTGGTTTTACCCGACAGCATTCTTTTCCATAAAAATGAATGTGAATGTTAATATGCGTATGACTCTGGTTATAGTCCCATTAACAATTCTATAATATGCCTAGAAAAAGCAATAATGAGAAAAAAAATTTACTTTTTTCTATGTTGAGTCTATTTTAAACCCTAAAATCTTTTATTGTTGATGCAAAATCTTTCATAGGAAACAGCGTCAATATGAACAAATACTGGTAAGAACTGTCAGCCATGCAAACATCAAAATAAATAGTTCAACTGATAATTCTTAGGTGAACAGTTCCCACAGAAATTGAGCTGTAAGTAATGGGTCAAATACTGATGACCATTTGACTCCCTATTCTGATTCCATGAGAGAGAGTATAGTATTAATAAGATTTAATTTAAATGTATCTGACAGTTGAGTACAATCCTCAAAATGTGGAAGTATAATTTTGCTTCCATTTCTAAGGACTTCTAAAGAGCACACAGTGTTCCAGAAGAAATCCAACAAATATCATTTCTCAGAGTGAGTGATTATGTGGAGAAAGAATAGAAACACTTACTGTTCAATTAAGTTTAACATTTTTCCTTTTACTATAAAACATCAGAGATCATTTTCAATATTATTTTCATTGTATCTTACCATAGATACTTAATTTTATTACATATGAAGTGGCATTTATAATTAAATTTCAAAGTTATATGTACAACCCAATAAAGATGTATAAAGACAAATGGATTCTTCAGACATGCACATTCCACATAGATTTATTTGTCTGCTAGGATTCAAAGACTTAAAAACAAAAACAAAAAAATTAGGAAGCTTAAACCAATAGCTATTTAAAAATATGTTTGTGTGTATGTGGTTGTATTGAACATTTAGGCCTGAAAACACGATGGCTCATAAAAATGCATTGTGTTTTCAGGCATTATGTTGTGAAAAGCTATAAACCACAAACCTATTATACAGGAACCCTGCCAGGGATACATAGTGAAAATGGGCCTAAATGATTTCCTGGATAATAATTCTCATACCAAAATTCATTTATGGTGAATATTACTTTCTTTACCAATTAAGGTAAAAAGAAACAACATGAATGTAACCTTTCAATTTTATTAAAACAGTCAATTTTCAGAATCCGGACCTCACTCCGTTCTACTATATCTAGGGTTGTTGTTAACTGCCGTCAGTCGGTTCCGACCCATAGGGTTTCTGATGTGCAGCTGGTGAGCTTGAACCACCCACCTTGAAGTTCAAAGGACTTTGCAGTCTGATGCATTAGCCCACAGCGCCATACCAGGACTATGGCAATATTAATCACAAAACAGCTATCTTGCCATAACAACTTGAGAAAAATAGTCCTTTCACAAAAGAAATATCGTATCATGGTTTCTGCAAAGCATTAGTATTTGTAGTTTACCAGCAGTTTAGTCATCACTTAAATAAACCACAGAATCATATATTTTTAATGACCACAAATTAAAGGAATTTGCCACTTCCAGGCCCTTCTTCACATTTGCTCATTTCAGGACTCTCTGTGAAAGCAGAACTTGATGACCAGCTAGTGTCTAGGTCACACAGTATCTCCAGTTACTTTTCCCCTTCACATCAATTGTACCTTCAATCTCAGTTCAAGAGCCAGTTCCATCAAAAGCTGGGTATGCTTCATAGAAAGGTGGCTCTTGAAAGTTCTTATTGTATGTGGAATATCCACGTAGAAAATATCTTTCCTTCTTTGATTTGTGCTGAAATTTATGTAACTGGTTTTCATTCTGCTTTTAAGTTGGCTAAACTCCAGGAAACAAAACTCACCAGGTAACAACTTTAAAGAGGATGATAAGTCACAATATGAATAGTGCTAAATGAAACTAATATTGATGGCATATTACTGCCTGAATTTGAATATTACACGAGTCACATAATTTCATTTTAAATATAAAAAAAATCATTCAATAAAGGCTTGATTTAATACAGGTTATTGTCTATTAGTCCTGTTATATGTCATCATACAGTGTTGCACTTTAAGTTTATAGATCTTCAATAGGCAGCTTCATACATATGAGAGTGATTGTTATTTTCCTAAGCCCCATGTCCGATAAAAAATATTATCTAGTCTTTAAGTCTTCAGAGTCACCATTATGGGTGTGTATAT
>NW_006408537.1:21518696-21520154 GCF_000296735.1 Chrysochloris asiatica | reverse complement strand
GTATAGAGAGAAGTGGGAAGAGTGAGAAAGATAGGGAAGAAAAATTTGTAAACAGGAAAATGAATGTAGTAGATTTCCCATGCCTATGAAGCCACTGTATTTCCTCTTATACATGCGCATTTTTAATACAAGAAAACCTTCAGGAAATTGTTATAGTTGTTGTTGTTAAGTAGCATCAAGTCTGTTCTGACTCAGAGCGACTCTATATAGGGTTTCCAAGGAGCAGATGTTGTGTTTGAACTGCTGACCTTGTGGTTTACAGTCCAGTACTGATCCTACAGTGCCACGCCAGGAGTCCTGAGGAAACTCACAAGTTTAAAATAAACAAATAAACTAATGCTCCCCTTTCAATGGAGCTTCTTAATGAGATAAGATAGCTACACATTTTCTTTATTATTAAATTTGATAATCGTGTTGAAGTATTTTTGCCTTATTGTTGTTGCTGGTGAGTGCCTTTGAGTCAATTTTGACTCATAGCAACTCTGTATATGGTTTCCAAGGAGCAGCTGGTAGATTTGAATTGCCAACTTTGCAATTAGCAGTTCAGCGTTTATCCTAAATTACTGCATATAAGTCCTTTGGAATCCTAATCTTCCCTGAGAAACTAATAATTTTTCTGTAGTAACAACCACAGAAACCACTCAGAGCTTTATAAATTGACTTGATGTTTAGATTGAAATGTAAGTTGTTAAAAAAAAACGTGGCATCAATCATCCCAACCACAGTACTCTCTACTCAGCTGGGTTCCATGATTCAAAGCAGTGGACACACAGAACTCAGAGACGCCATACTAACAGTTAACGGGGTTATTAGGAAAGTTAACAGGTTATAATGAAGATCAGAAAGCACTCAGGGCACATTTCTACTAGTCCGGGTAGCGTCTTCTCTGCTGTGCACACAGGTAAGCCTCTATCTGACTGTTGGTTCCATGGTCTGGCCTCTGTCCTGCTCAGTAATATTACAAAGCTTTCTTAGGGTTGCTGATAAATGCCCAAAGAGCAGATCACTCCACTATAAACCCCAGCCTGAAGGCACTTGGCTCAGTTCCATGGGTCAGCAAACTTAGTTTCCCCAATTATGTGCCAAGAGGTGTCCATTCTGCAAGCAAGCCTCCTGACCAAAGTCTCTCAGCTTTACTTGCTCCATGGACTGGGAAGCCCACAGCTCTGTATCATACTGTGACATTTGATTCTCCTACTGCTGTACCTCTGTCATTCCTCTGTGGTCACAGATTTTTGTCCCTGGCTCAAGTAGGTTCAATCTGTAAGGTATCTCTGGGATGAAATATTTCTGAATAGTTACTGAAAACTTTATAAATAGCAATGGAACACTGTCAAACAGCACAAGAATACTGAATATTTTAACATGATAAGGAGCACCAGAATATTGTCAGATATAGTGCCAGAAAATAAGCCCCTCAATTTGGAAAGTATAAGAAGCATGACTGGGGAAGAGCTG
>NW_006408537.1:21496250-21507388 GCF_000296735.1 Chrysochloris asiatica | reverse complement strand
TCTCATTTGGCCACTAACAAATATTTTTTGGATTAATTAAAATGTATTTCATACACACAATCTCCTTTCCTCACCCCCTTCTCTTATATGCAAAGGGACTTCTAAAACTTCATGAGAAATGGAATGGACTTTCTCCACAAAGTTTTAGAAGTCTCCTGGTATACACAAAGATTGTAAAACACAAAGAAATATAAATTCTATGAAGAATTAAGAATTGTTTTTTATTTCCTTATAATTTCAGAATAAAATGAAAGAAAACTAGAAGGAAAAAACCCTAAATTTCAAGGGTTACATTTACCATACTAATTTGGTTTCTCATAGCAGTAGACATGGGAGAATCAATTAAGCTGCATAAGTTCTTTAAAGAAATAATAGTGCTATGATTATACAAGAGACTAAAGACCCAAACTATTGCTAATAGCACAACCTGGTTAAGAAATAAAGTATGTACACATGCACACACACAAACCCTGACATATACAGAGGACTGGCTTTTCATACTTTTACAGAATTAGATGTAATTTCTTTTTGTATAGGACTGAAAAGAAGATTCCAGAAAACAACAGTTCTGGTTCAAGATCACCTCTCATTTTAAGAAGCCTAATTAATGTAATACTTTAGCTATCCTGGTTAATACTGTTTAATTACTCATTTATTCCAACATGTATTAAATAGTGACTGGACTTATACTCTGTGCCAGGCATCAATTTTAGGTGCTAAGGATATAATGATAATAAGAATGATAGGTTTGCTGCTTCTCTGATATTTGTTTTCTTGTTCTAGAGGTGTTGCTGAGTGCCGTCGAGTAGATTCTGATACCTAACGACCCTGACCAGGGTACTACAGTGGGCAGGCAGCAAGTCAGACTAGTGATGATGGGAGAAATGGGTGATTCTATTAAATGAAGCTTACATCTTCCATCCTTATGAGAGATTCCATATTTGAGAGACAATGAAGTTAGTGTTGACCTCTAAAATTGCTTCTATGGATAAAATGGATAAAATGTGTTTAGACTTACTACTCTTAAATAAAGAAGCAGGAGGCCCATTATCTACCTGTAGCCAGTGACAAAGATAACATACTTATAAAAACTTTGATCAGTAAAGGGTTGTGATACTGTAGACAATTGCTTTATTTTTTTTCCTCTGTTTCATTTCATAGGGTATTTGATCAGCTACTTGAGTGCCCAACAAAGGTTACCCATCCCCTTTTACCCCTTTAAGTAGCTTGTCCCCAGTTTTCCTCATTAGAATGAATCCAACAGAGCTAATTGGCCCCATTTGTGCCCCCTGCCTGCCCTATTTATTTTTAAATCTAGAATTCGTTCCTTTACTTAGGTTAATAACTTTGGTATGTTTGACTTATCCTAAGGAGACTTCTTAGCACACAATATTTTATTTTTATATTTTATATAAATTCAAAATGCATTAGATGCCAGATGCTTGTATAACATTAGGGAATTCACAATATGCTAATTGATTCCCAGAGCATATAGAAGTCATTGTGTGTTTTCTTAAAAGTCAATGATAAGTAAGTTCTGCCTTTGAGAGATAAGGCACATACACATATTTTATTCCCTTCAATTACATAAATTGAGACCTAAACACACCCTCCTGAAATAAGATCAACGTATGTGCCTTGTAAAAGAAGTGATAAGAATGAATGAAGTCCTTTCAAAGTTCAGAAAGCATTTCACTATTCTGAGGGCATATAGTGTGAACAGTTATAGATAAAATGAAAGCAGAATTTCTAAGAAAGAGTACTCTGGTACTTGTACCAATAAGCCATGTTCTGTTCTGTGCTGAAACTGTTCCTGTATCTAGTCTAATATAGTGCTTCAATCATATAGTAGTTTTCTCCTTATTAAATGTCTGGGAAGGCTTTGACACTCTTCTAGCAGCCCTGTGGCTAAGGGGATGTACAGTTAAACATTTTAAACGATGTATCAGGGGATAACCAAAGTCAAAACTATTGCCACTGCGTCAATTCTGGTTCACAGTGACATTATAGAACTGCCCTATAGGGTTTCCAAGACTACAATCTTTATCAAAACAGATTGTTACATCTTTCTTCTGCAAAGTGAATTTAAACCATTCAGATTTTCAGTTAGCAAGCTAATGCTTAACTAGTGCATCACCAGAGGTGTCTTGTATCAGTAGATTGTTGTTGTTAAGTGCCATGGAATTCCGACTCAAGAGACCCTATATAGGTTTTCCAAGGAGCAGATGGCTTTGAACTACTAGCGTTTCTAAGACTGGTTTCATGCTTTATTGTCCACCTGTCCTCTGTTTCAGTTAGATCATGTGCACTTTATCAATCTTGAAGTTAGATGAGGTAGGTTATATGTATAGTACAATTATGCTTATGAAATGTCAATAAACTTATTTCCCAAAATGACCATACAAATAAAAGTATACTTATTGCCATGGATCTTCCACGTATGAGTGGTTTTCCTGTCAGGAAACATTTGAAGCTAACCCTAGTTTAGAAAGTCATAAGAGAATTTGTATAATATAAAACATTAAAAAAATCAATTAAGGATGTGAACTCTTTGACAAATTTAATTCTGTGTGTGTATAATGCATTCATTGGTGGGTTCTTTTGCTTAATTAAAAAAAAAAAGGATGGCAACAGAGAACATTATTTTTCTTAATTGCATTTGAAAAAAATTCAAGACTTCAAAATCAGATATTTTGAAAATATATCATCAAATAATTTGAACATTTTAGGGCATGTTATTTCTACATTTAATATATATACACTCCATGAAAAATGTGACTCTAGTGCACCAAGGATATTTTTCAGAGCATTTTCATTTGCATTATTTTTCCTTCCCTTGTTGTTGTTGTGAAGTGCTGTCGAGTCGGTTCTGACCCATAGCGACCCTGTATAAGGTTTCCAAGGAGCAGCTGGTGAGCTTGAACCGCCGACCTTGAAGTTCAAACGCTTTGCAGTCTGGCGCATTAACCCACAGAGCCACATCAGGACTCTTTGCCTTAGGAGATATTATTTAGTGATTATATGAATTTTACTTCTTTAGCTTTCTGCAGATCCATTTTGTTGTTGTTTTTTAAACCATTAGGATAAAATGTCTATTAAAAAGCCAAATTTTGACAATAAGGTAGTAATATCAGCCAAGTTTGTAATTTTTTAAAATGTTGCTATTGGAATTTTATACATATTTTGTTACTGCTGTTAAGTGCCGTCGAGTCGGTTCCGACCCATAGCAACCCTGCATAGGGTTTCGAAGGAGCGGCTTGTGAATTAGACCTGCCGACCTTGAAGTTCAAACCAACTTTGCAGTCTGGCACATTAACCCACAGCGCCACCCCAGGACTAAGACTGCAATTTGTAGGTATGATAGGAAATCATAGATTAATTGTACAATTAATGTACATATACAGATTAGGATGTGTTTTTCCTAGACGGTTTGAAAATTACTTTCAATTTGTTAAACTTTTTGGTAGTGATGATGGTTACAGTAGTAGTGATGATTTGCTTGCTTTTACTTGGGTTAGAGGACAGTAGAGATGCATTTACATTTTTTTTGCCAAGCCATATGAGAAAAGGCAAAAAAAAATTTAAAAAGGAAGATTAAGGGCATATGTGCACCAAATAAATGGCTTTAGAAACTGGTGGAAAGAGACCCACTTCTCTGTAGTGAGTGGGCATACAAAGGGTCACTGGTTTTAATCAGGATTTGCAAGGGATATGACAAGGTTGGGAGGTGCCTCGAAATTGACAAATTAATTTCTTTACTGGACAAGCTAAAATGTCATGACCACCAGCTTCAATTGCGATTTGAGCTATCAAGTTTTACTATTTCTTTGACCTACTAATGTTGTTGTTAAGTGCTGTTGAGTCCATTCTGATTAATAAAAACCCTGTATAGGGATTCCAAGGCTGTGAATCTTTACAGAAGCAGAAAGTCTCATCTTTCTCTTGGGAGCAGCCAGTGGGTTCGAATCAGTGGACCTTGTGGTTTTCAGTCCAGTGCTTATCCTTCAAAGCTTATATAACATATTCTGAATAATTAAATTTTGGCTTTAGCAAATTTTCTATTTCAACTACAATAAAACTACTGTGTGGATTAATTTTACATAACGATAACTATTACCATATTACAAAGAATATTGTTTTGGTTGTTAAGTGCCTTAGAGTCACTTCCGACTGACTCATAGCGCCCCTGTACAGAATTTCCAAGAATTCTTTGGTGCGTTTGAACCACCGACTTTGTGGTTCAAACCAGCCTTGCGGCCCAGTGCCTTATTCCACAGTGCCACACTAGGAATCCACAAAGAAGAGAAGGCACACTTAATTTATTTATCGGAGCTTGGTGGGTCAATACTATATGCACTGAACTGAGAAGCACAAGGTCCACGGTTCGAGCCCGCCAGCCACTGCACGGGGCAAAGATGAGACTTTCTGCCCTCTGAAGATTTAAAACCTCAAAAACCTTATGGAGGGTCGCTATGAGTCAGAATTAACTCGACAGCACTTAACAACAACAACCACTTATTTATATTGATGTATCCACCACGCACAAGGTACAACGTTAGGGTGTCTTTATTCTTAGAAGTGGGTTATTTTCATATCTATGTAATTTATTTTCATTCACATTTCTTCATGTCTGCTATGTTTCAGAAAGCTTGATACAAACCTTTGCATGTCAGAGGAATTAAAATTTAAATATATGAATTAACATTTAAGATTAAAATATGGATCTACTTTTAGTCTTCACATATTTCATTTAAGTTCTTAATTGCAGATTCAGGGGGAGAAATGAAATCAATAATCTGGCCATGTCCTCTGAGAATTAGTTGAAGGATTTCTAATGTTTTATAAGTACTCTGGTAAAGAGCTCTGCACCAGAATCTTGAGTCTACAGCATTCAGCAATTTAAAGTTACTGGAGCACTTCACAAACTGGAATTCCAATTTGAAAGAATGAAGGTCTCCTAAGAACCTGAAGTACTCCAATAAGTTTAAATTATTTTCTACTTTGTAACTTCAGAGTCCCCACTATTTATAAAGAGAGACACTTTTAACAAAAAGCAAAGTACCACAATAATTCCACAGCACGATGTGTAAGTAGTGTAGGGCAATTTTAAGGTACTGAAGTACTTACAGGTTTTCTTGTTTCATTTGAAGACTTTCAATGTAAAAGTAAATTAAGCAGTTTTTATTATGTAACAATTTAAATACATACTAATTTCAAGTTTAACCAAAATTATGCCGTCGAGTCGGTTCCGACCCATAGCGACCTTGTAGAGGGTTTCCGAGAGTGTAAATCTTTACGGGAGTAGAAAGCCTCATCTTTCTCCCGCGGAGCGGCTGGTAGTTTCGAACCGCTGACCTTAAGGTTTGCAGCCCGATTCGTAACCACTACGCTACCAGAGCTCCATATATATATATTTGGTTAGAGGAAAAATATAAAATACATATATTCAAAAATATAAAAGTTAAATTTTCCTATAAATTGTTCAGTTGGTTTAAAATGGTGGGAGGGTGTGTGTGTGTGTGTGGTTAATATCCATATGATAGTAGCATCAGATTTTTAAAGTAATAACTCAGAAGCTGGATTTAAAAATGAAAGATTATAAAAACAAAACCTAAACTATATTCTAAGGTTTAATGTTTTACCTAGTAATATAATAAAGCCAGTTCATAATTGTTATAACAGTCAATTGTGCATTCTGTGTTCTGTAACATTATTTTGGTATCCGCCCTGGTGGGAATATTTATACCAGAGAAACTAACAGATGCTAAAAATCAGAGCTTTTTGTCTCTGGGGAGTCAATTGTTTAACATGTACCTGAATAAGGGTCCTGCTGTAGCATTGTAGGATAAGCACTGAATTGCTAACCACAAAGTGGTTCAAACCCAGTAGCCACTCCTCAGAACCCTTATATTGGGAGGTTATGTGTTGGAAATGACTGGGTAGCACACAACAATACTGGTTATTCAAATTGATGCTTATGCAAACCTTTTTAGTTATAATAAACAATGATTCACTCAGGTCTTAAAATCATGGTGGTGATGAGAAAAATAAGGAAAAGTTACTTTCCATTACAAGGGTACAACTTCTGGTTGTGAAACAATAAGGCCAAGAGGAAAGATTGGGTAAAAAGATCAAATCGTCACTGAAATAAGAATGCAAAGTTCAGTGATTCAAAATCCAATCATTTCTAGGTTCCTTTGTAGTATGATCTTAGTTTAGAATTTCTTACCTAGATTTCTACTTATGTATGCAACTATATAAGGAGATCTGGTAGCGTAATGGTTACAAATCGGGCTGCCAACCTCAAGTTCAGCAGTTTGAAACTACCAGCTGTTCCATGGGAGAAAGATGAGGCTTTCTGCTCCAGTAAAGATTTACAGCCTCAGAAACCCTGTGCAGGGTCACTGTGAGTTGGAACTGACTCCATGGTACTTAACAGCAACAACAACAATGCAACTGTATAGTAGTCTCTCGATGGTGCAAGCACTTAGCTACTAATCTGAGGGGTAGTGGTTTGAGTGCACCCAGAGGCACATGAGAGGAAAAGTCCTGGTTATCTGCTTCTGAGAAATTAGCCATTGAACACAGTTCTCCTCTGACATACAAGGGGTTGAATGAATTGGAGCTGACTTGATTGTAAACCATTCACACTTCCTATAACTATGTATATCTTTTATTCTTTATTATTACTACATGAAATTTATTGAAGCTGGGCAATTTAGTGAGTTCATTTTTATTTGTTCTGAGTTTTTATGCTAAGCACCCAACAGTCTACAGTCCAGTCTACTGATTAACTACATTGGGTTACATGATTCATACCCTTGACCAGATCAAGTAAGGCTCAGGGAAGAAAGGGTCATAGGGCACACACATACATCTAGCATATCCCCTCAGGAGAAAAATGTTCAGACAGTCTTTCTCCTAGGAAAGAGACTGTGATTGTGTAAACACAAAGATTGCCAAATAAAGTTACCAATTTCAGTGACCAATATTTGCCATTAGGGTCCTCTTATTGGAATCACTGAATTTTATACAATTTAACTAATTATTTATTCAATGTCTACTCTAGGCATTACTGAAAACACAGTACTAACTAGGATTATCTTTAAAAACACGAAATTATCTATTGTGTGTGTTATAAAATTGATTCTGGCTTATAGTGACCCTAGATAAGTAGAATTGCCCCTTAAGGAGCAGACCAAACAGATATTTTCTTCTGTGGACCAGCTCATGAATTTGAACCACCAACATTCTGATTAGCAGCTCAGCACTTAACCATTGTGACACTTTTTGTTGCTATATGTTCTGATTCACAGTGACCCTGTATAGTGTTTCTAAGGAGAGGCTGGTGGGTTTGAACCAACAACTTGTGGTTAACAGTCCAGTGCTTACCCTACACCACCACACCAGGACTTTATTGTGACACTAGACCTCCTTAACTATCAATCTAGTTAACTCTAAAACTATCTAGTTGACTAAATCACTATGTTGTTGTTAGGTGCTGCTGAGTTGGTTCCAGTGCTTAGCAACCCTAACACAGCAGAAACACTGCCTGGTCCTGCACTATCTTCAGAATCTTTCCTATGTTTATGCCCACTGTTGCAGCCACTGTGTCAATTCAGTGACCACAGTATAAATGAAATAAGGTAAGCAAGATAGAAAAAGTTCAAAAGCAACGCTCTGAGCATTGAAGGAAGGGAGACTATATTTCTGGTTACATAACTAAGGATTGTTTCAACAGAAATAATTTTAAATGACTTTCATACATGGATAGTTATGGATAAGACAAATTGTAAGAAGAAGGCATTCGAGGTAAAAGTAAGAACCAGGAAGTTGTTAGGAGACAGTTACCCAAGGGGCTGTCATGTTTCTGCATATCTTGGGAGAAAGGCACTGATTGTTCTCTTTCCTGGACTATATTTTGAAGTTACAAATGCAGACAGTGTTTTCCTCTGGAGCAAAGGACAGGCATGCTCACTACCCATTACAAAATATTTGGGTTCCTCATGTTCTGGCTTCTCTTTTATAACACCAAATCCAGTGGCATCAGGTTGATTCTGACTCATAGTGACACTGTATAGGCTTTCCAAGGCTGTCGATCTTTGTGGGAGCAAAAAGTCTTAGAATGGCTGGTGTATTTGAACTGCTGCTCTTGTGGTTAGTGTTTATCTTATAGTGTCACTAGGATTCCTTTTTATAATACATTCCACTACAAATACAGGTATTTCCTGATCCTCTTTTTGTAAACCTCTGGGAGTGGAAGCTGAGGAAATAGCCCACCAAAATGACAATGATCTGTGTAATGTTTTGCAGTGAGTAGCAAACGTTCCTTAATTTCTGAGCCTCTGTGTGTTAAATACTATGAAGCATAATCTATTATTATTCCTAAAACTGTAACCTAACTCCCTACAGTTGAGTCGATTCCAACTCACAGGAACTCTAAAGGGCAGAGTAGAACTGATCCCTAGAGTTTCCAAGACTATAAATTTTTATGTTGTTGTTGTTAGGTGCCATTGAGTTAGTACCGACCCATAGGGACCTTATGCACAGCAGAACGAAACACTGCCCGATCCTGGGCCAACCTTACTACTGTTGCCATGCTTGAGTCCATTGATGCTGCCATTTGGCCAATCCATCCCATTGGGGTCTTCCTCTTTTTCTCTGACCCTCAACCTTACAAAACATGATATCCTTCTCCAGCGACTGGTCCCTCCTGACAATATGTCCAAAATATAAGAGACGAAGTTTGTCCATCTTGGCCTCTAAGGAGCACTCTGGCTGACTCTAGCCATAGTGTTTTCAATAACCTCATATGCATGTAAAAGCTAGACAGTGAATAAGGAAGACCATAGAAGAATTGATGCATCTGAGTTATGGTGTTGGAGGAGAATATTGAAAGTGCCATGGGCTGCCATAAATCTTTATAGGTGACTATAACATAGTGGTTACGAATCGGGCTGTGAACCGTAAGGTCAGCAGTTTGAAACTACCAGCTGTTCTGCAGGAGAAAGATGAGGCTTTCTACTCCCATAAAGATTTACAGCCTCAGAAACCCTGTACAGGGTCGCTATGGGTCGGAACTGACTAGACGGCACTTAACAACAACAATAACAAATAAGTCTTTATAGGTGCATATAAACTCAGCTTTCTCACAAGGAGTGGTTGGTGGGTTTGAACTGCTAACCTTGCAATTAGCAGCCTAACACTTAACCCATGACACCACCAGGCTCCTGATAAAATTGTAGCACACAAACTAATTTAAGAGTGTAAGTATGAGAAAATCTTAGACTCTTCATTGATCTTGACAGAATTAAGACTTAATAGGATATGTTCTGTGAAAAGGCTGGGATACAGAAATCTGTAGAGAATACTGGGAATTCTGTAGTGAATCGCTCCAACTTTGATTATCAGGATGAGTCATTTGTATTTATTTAAGTGGTCAGTGTTAAGTCACTGAGAAGGATTTTGATCATAGAAGTGGTATTTAAGACACACTGGAGAAAGGTTAATCTGGCAATGGTGTGCACAAAACATTTATCTGCATGTAAAGAAGGGTTATTAATGAGTCCAGACCACTGCAGGAATAGTGCAGACATAATTTGTAATTCATGTCTCAATTAACATACAGTTGTTAAATGCCAAAGAGTCTATTCTGATTCATGCTGATTCATAGACACCCTATAGAGGATTACTAAGGAGGGGCTGTTAAGTTTGAATCACTGACCTTGTAGTTAGTTGTTGTTGTTGTTGTTGTTAGGTGCCATCGTGTCGGTACTGAATCATAGCAACCTTTTGCACAGCAGAACAAGACACTGCCTGATCCTGGACCAACCTCAATATTGTTGCCATGCTTTCTTTGCCACTTTGCCAATCCATCTCTAGCTGGAGGTCTTCCTCTTTTTCTCTGACCCTCCACCCTACTAAACATGATATCCTTCATCAGAGACTGGTTCCTCCTGAAAATATGTCTGAAGTATGAGAGATGAAGTTTAGCCATCCTGGCCTACTCTGAGCACTTTGACTGCACTCTTCCAACACAGATCTGTTGGTTCTATTGGCAGCCCATGGCACTTTCAATATTCTCCTCCAACACCATAACTCAAAAGCATCAGTTCTTCTACAGCCCTCCTTCTTCACTGTCCAGCTTTCACATGCATATGACGTTATTGAAAACACCATGGCTTGGGTCATATGCACCTTAGTCTTCGAGCTGACATCTTTGTTCTTCAACACTGTCAAAAGATCGTGTGCAGCAGATTTGTCTAATGCAATATGTCATTTGATTTCTTGACTGCTGCTTCCATGAGTGTTGACAGTTGATCCAAGAAGAATGAAATTCTTGACAACTTCAATATTTTCTCCTTTGATAAGAATGTTGTTTATTGGTCCAGTGGTGAGGATTTTTGTTTTCTTTACACTGAGATGCAATCCATACTGAAAGCTGCGGTCTTTGATTTTCATCAGTAAATATCTTAAGTCTTCTTCACTTTGAGCAATGAAATAGTTAGTAGTCCATGCTTTTCTTTCAGTGCCACACCAGGACTCCTTTAGGTCACTAACAGTGGAAATAAAGAGTCAGGACCTGGTGTGAGACCCAGGGCAGAAACAAGATTTATAAGATTTATCTATTGTTGTTGTTGTTAAGTGCTGTCGAGTCGGTTCCGACTCATAGTGATCCGGTATAGGGTTTCTGAGGAGCAGCTGGTGAGCTTGAACTGCTGACCTTGCAGTTCAAACAACTTTGCAGTCCAGTGCAAAACAATTTTATAGAAGTTGAAATCACACCACTAAAAAAAAATTTTTTTTTTGTTCCTTTCATGTACATTATCAAATAAACATAGCACTGTGTTTTTAAAATGTTTTCATTAGTAGAATTTAAATGGCAAATAAGGAGTCCTGGTGTGTAAACATATGTAAACATATTTGACTAACAAAATGTATTGCTATTAAAAAGAAAGTAGGAATATTATGAGGAAGTATAAATGTTAAAGGTATATATCATGAATAAAACATCAATTGATTATATGCAAGTACAAGTTGAAGCTGAAGAAAATTAAAACAAGTCTATGAGAGTCAAAGTATGACCTTGAACATATCCCACCTGAATTTAGAGACCATCTGAAGAACAAAATTTAATG
>NW_006408537.1:21485273-21496150 GCF_000296735.1 Chrysochloris asiatica | reverse complement strand
GGCAGGAAAAAAAGAAAAGACCAAAGTGAATGTCAGAAGAAACTGAAACTTGCTCCTGAATGTAGAGTAGCTAAGGCAAATGGAAGAAACAAGAAAGTAAAAGAGCTGAATAGGAAATTTCAAAGGGCAACTCGAGAAGATAAAGTAGTATAAAGAACTGTACAAAGGCCTTGAGTTAAAAAAGCGAAAGGGAAGAATATGCTCGGCATTTTTCATGCTGAAAGACTATAGAAAAAGATTGCATAGGCAAAATACTGAATTATGCTGGAAGCACTAAAAAAGAAGGAATGTCACTGTGCCTAAAAGAGTGGTCAACATTCAACAGTGTCAGGAGACAGCATAATAACAAGAACTAATGGTACTGAAGGAAGAAATCCAAACTGCACTGAAAAACAAAGCTCCAGGAACTGACAGAATACCAACTGAGATGTTTCAACGAACTGTCTAAGTGGTAGAAGCACTCACTAGTTTATATTAAGAAATTTGGGAAACAGCTACATGGTAAACCAGCTGGAAGAGATCCATATTTGTGCTGACTGCAAAGAAATGACTTTACAGAACACAAAAATTATCAAGCAATTTCATTATGTCACATGCAAGCAACATTTTATTGAAGAGAACTCAAAAATGTCTGCAGCAGTACATTGAAAGAGACGTGCCAGAAATGGAAGCTGGATTCAGAAAAGGACATGGAATTAGGAATATCGTTGCTGATGTCTGATGAATCTTGACTGAAAGCAGAGAATACCAGAAATATGTTTATTTTTTGTTTTATTGACTACGTTAGACTTTCAATTGTGTGGATCAAAACAAACTGTGGGTAGTATTGAGAAGGATGGGGATTCCAGAAGAGTTCATTATGCTCATGTGGAACCTGCACACAGAACAAGAGGCAGTTTCTCAGACAGATACAGGGGATAACATGGCTTAAAACCAGGAAAAGCATATGTCAGGTTGGTATGCTTTCACCATACGTATTCAATCTTTAAGGAGCTCTGGTAGCATAGTGATTACAAACAGGGCTGTTAGCCTCAAGGTTGGCAGTTTGAAACTACCAGCTGTTCTGTGGGAGAAAGATGCTCCCATAAAGATTTACAGCCTCAGAAACCCTGTACAGGGTCACTATGAGCTGGAACCGACTCCATGGTACTTAACAACAACAACATTCAATCTTTATGTTGAGGAAATATCTAAGAAGCTGGATTATATGAAGAAGAATGTGGCATCAGGATTAGAAGAAGGCTCACTAACGATCTTTGATATACGAATGACATAACCTTGCTTGGTGGAAGTGAAGAGAATTTGAAGCATTTACTGATGAAAATCAGAATACAGCCTTCACCATATACATGAGGAATGATATCATGCTTGGTAAAGTGGAGAGTCAATGAAAAAGCAGAAGACCCTCAATGAGAGAACTGACAGAGTGGCAACAATGGGCTCAAACATAATAGAAGTTGTAAGAATGGTGGGGAGCTGGCAAACAGAATTTCATTTTGTTGTGCATATAGTTGCTATGCACTGAAAGCAGAGAATATCAGAAAGATGTTAACCTATGACCATGACAAGCTATGGACAACATTGTGAAGTATGAGTATTCCAGAACACTCAATTGTGCTCATGGACCAAGAGGCAGTTGTTCGAACAGAACATGGGAACACTGAATGGTTTAAAATTAAGAAAGGTGTGCGACAAGGTTGTATTCTTTCACCATATTTATTCAACCTGTATGCTGAGCAAATAATCCGAGAAGCTGGATATGAAGAAGAACATGGCATCAGGGTTGGAGGAAGACTCATTAACAACCTGTGATATGCAGATGATACAACCTTGCTTGCTGAAAGTGAAGAGGTCTTAAAACATTTACTGATGAAGATCAAAGAGCACAGCCTTACGTATGGATTACATCTCAATGTCAAGAAAACTAAAATCCTCACCACTGGACCAATAAACAATGTTCTTATCAATGGAGAAAAGATTGAAGTGGTCAAGGACTTCATTCTTCTTGGATCAACTATCAACACTCACGGAAGCAGCAGTTAAGAAATCAAACGACATATTGCATTAGGCATATTTGCTGCACAGGAACTTTTTAAAGTGTTGAAGAGCAAAGATGTCAGCTTGAAGACTAAGGTGCACCTGACCCAAGCCATGGTATTTTCAATAGCCTCATATGCATGTGAAAGCTGGACAGTGAAGAAGGAAGACCTAGAAGAATTGACACATTTGAGTTGTGGTGTTGGAGGAGAACACTGAAAGTGCCATGGACTGCCAAAAGAACCAACAGATCTGTGTTGGAAGAAGTGCAGCCAGAGTGTTCCTTGGAGGCCGGGATGGCCAAGCTTCAACTCTCATACTTCGGACATATTGTCAGGAGGGAGCAGTCGCTAGAGAAGGATATCATGTTTGGTCAGGTAAAGGGTCAGAGAAAAAGAGGAAGACCCCCAAAGAGATGGATTGGCTAGGTGGCAGCATCGATGGACTCAAGTGTGGCAACAATAGTGAGGTTGGCCCAGGATCGGGCAGTGTTTTGTTCTGCTGTGCATAGGGTCACTATGAGTCAGTATCCACTCGATGGCACCTAACAACAACAACAACAACATATTTGTTATGAGGTGGAGCTGACTTGACAGCACCTAACAACAATATTAGGTAAGTGCTATGACATATATAATTCTGCAACATTAATAACAATCAAAAACGTGAGTGGTTGCATAAGTAGATATGTATGTGATGTAGGTAATGCTGGGTATATGGGAGGACATACATGTTGCATACATAGATATGTTGTTGTTGTTAAGTGCTGTCAAGTCAGTTTGGCCCCACAGTGACCCTGTGTAGCACTGGTGGGGAACCTTTTTTCCTCCAAAATGTATAACATTATTTGAGGGTCAAACAAAATTATCTATTTAAAAATTAGCCTGCTATGCTTTTTCAAACATCTAAATAACTAACCACCAACATGATGCTGGAACTGAGATTGCCTTGGCAGGGCCAGACCAAATGACTTCTCATGCCATATATGGCCAGTGGGCCAGACTTCCTCACCACTGCCTAGGGTTTCTGAGGAGCAGCTGGTGGGTTTGAACTGCTGACCTTGTGGTTCACAGTCCAGTGCCGATCCTACAGTGCCACATCAGAAATCCATACATTGGTATAATTGTGGACATCTGTATATACATATTTGTATGTGCTACATGTACATGGGGTTCAGTTATAAAACCTTTTCAGATGTATTCAAACATCTATGTGATTAATTTACTGAACTTGAATGCTAAAAACTATAGTCTTGGGAGACATCTAGGTCAATTAGCATACCATAGCTTGTCAAGATAACGTTCTACATCCTAGTTTAGTCACCAGCATCTGGGCCTCTAAAAGCTTGCAAGTGACCATCTAGGATACTGGTGTCTTTCCACCTAAAACAAAGGAGAGTGAAGGAAACCAAAGAGTCAAGTAAGTATTTATTCCATAGGATTAATGATTTCCATGAACCACGGTCTCCTTTAACCTAAGATCAAAAGACCTAGATGGTGTCCAGCTACCACTACCAACGACTCTGACTAGGGACACAACCTAAGGGCCCAATTAGAACAGGAGAAAAATGTAGAACAAAACTGAAATTCATGAAAAAAGACCTAACTTTCTAGAATGATTGCGAATAGAGGAAGCACCAAGACTTATTGTCCTAAGATGGCCTTTTAACCTGGAACTGAAGCCACTTCTGGAGGTCGCCTTTCAGTCAGATAATTGAGTGGTATATAAAATGAATAATAATGCCCATGAAGGATTTGCTCTTTAGAACAGTATGAGACCAAATGGACAACACTTTTCTAAAAGACAAAGAGGAGTCCAGAACCTGCAGGGATGCAAATAGGGAAGACAGGATAGAAATGCGGAGAGTGCTGATATATTGGGCAGAGGGAGCAGGATACCAAACAACCAATGTCGCAAAACAGTTTACGTATGAATTGTTCAATGGGAAACTAATTTCCTATGTAAAGTTTAATCTGAGACACAATAAAATGCTCAAAAAAATCCTTTGGGGTGCTCCTATTATTATTTGTTCAGTATCCTCAGGCTGTCTCTTGGCTGCTCTGATTATTCTTACAAACCACCCTATTCTTTGACCGCGTTTCTTATTTGCCCATCATTTCTCCTGCTCCCTCTAGGTCCTGCTCTGTGTGAGGAGAGGACAGAGAGAAGTAATGACTTATAACCAAATGGGGGAAAAAATCATTGCTATAAGATTAATTAACTATTATAGTATTCTTTCATTTATTCAATGTTTTTATTGCATAAAAATCCATGTGTCTAGCTTTATTTTTACTGCTACCATCTTAGTCCAAGCTACTGTAGTATCTTACTTTGACTAAGGCAGTTTTCTTGCTTCTGTCTTAGCCACTAAGTAATACATAAAATATATAGTATTAAATAAATTAAAAGTAAATAAATCAGGCTTTTCATTTTCTTGCTTAAAAAAACAATGCAGTGGTTTCCTAGTTCTCTCAGAAAAGAATCCAAAGAGTTATATTGAACTAGAAAAGGAATATTTCCTTAGCAAATTGTATATTAATTGTATGTTAAAATTATAACACTGAAGATATTTGGGGTTAAGTAAAATATAATAATGAATCTCCTTCTCGCTCCTCCTTTCCCCATTTTACTTCTTTAATACGGTTACTAGAAAATTCTAAGTTACATTATATTTCTTTTGGACAGTATTGATCTAGAAGGTGTTTGTCTCCTGAGGCAATGTCTTGTGGGAACTCTATACTTTGATATCTTCTACCTTAGATAAAACTAAACAACTTGCAGCAAATTTTCTCCAAAGCCATAACTGCATTGCTGATTCCTATTCACTATTTAAGTTCTTGCTCCAATACAATCTCTTCCATGTAATCTTGCCGTGAGTTCTTTCCAATTGGAATTCATGTCTTTCCCTTCTCTGGCTACCTGACAATTTTACCGGTGCATATTTTTCTAGTAGAGTTCATCCTGTCAATTGTTATATGTTTTAAAATCCAGATTAGACTTCATGCATTTTTTTTTTTCTGGGCAGAGATTGTGCTTCTGCCCCTCCCTTGTTCCTCTAGCTGTGAATTGCGCCTAACAAAATATCAGTAGATGAGAGAACAAATAGTTTGGCTGTGAGAAACAGGAGAGACAGATTGGTATATTCTGGAAGAAAGTCCTAGAAATTTGAGAGTGCTAGAAAAAGAGCAAGGATCCAGAGGGCTTTTCAAAGTGATGAAATACTGGCCATGTGGTGTAAACAAAAACAAAACAAAACAAACACTTCCATAGAAAGCTAAAAGTATGCAGTTGAGAATCCATATCATTCAAAGAGTAAATCTAGAGGCTTTTCTGAAAAATATTATGTATTCTCAACATATACTTGAATTGAAATAGTTCAAGGGAAAAAAAGTCTCAGACTTGGCCTTATTATAGAAATTTGGAAAATTACTTCTGAGCCTCTCAAAGCAATTCAGTCTAAAAATCTAGTAAAATGTTCATGACATTTCAGCATTCTGGGGTCCCTTAAGAACAAGGGCAAAAGAAATCCATGCAAAGTTTCTCCTTAGAGTCAGCGTCCTCTCATTAGTGGTGCTTAGAACTAGTAGTGCCTTCTGAAACCTGGCTGGTATTCTTGACCTGGCTTTCTGGTAGAATTATTAGGTTCCTAGAATGTTCCAATGATCCTTTTCAGCCAATTCTAAGTTTTTCTGCACGTAGTTGACAAAGGACCCCAATTGGACTTAAGGTCATGCTGTAAACAATCATCTACCAACCATAGTTGCCAGAAAAAAAAAAAAAAGAACTACTGAATTTAGAAAAGGTTGAAAATTCCTGAGCTCTGTAAGTTGGAAACCAATAGCATAGAATATTTTCCTTCTTTGGGTTTTTTTTTTTTTTTTTAAAGGTCTTGTTTACATTTAAGATCAAAGCTATTGTTTTTCTTTAGCAGAGATTCATACTTGCATACATTTTACAAGATCTTCAATATCTACTGTTTATGATTTAATTTTACAACTTTGCATATAAAGCATTTTGCAATGGTTTAAAATAAGCAGACAGATTTAAAATAAATGCAAAGAAAGATATTTAAACTGCAATTTGAAGTTACAAGGAGTGCAGCACGTCTGTTGGAAAGACCTATACATTATCTAGATGTGGTCCACATATCTGAACAAAGCTATATTTCCAGAAGCTAGTTGTAAAGTTGTATAAAGAGGATTTCTAATAAATGGGCATTTATCTTCCCCTCACCCATCTGTAGTTTCCCTCTTAACATTGGGCTACTTTCTCTAACAGATAATTGTCTTCAAGAAGATAGCTGTAAAGGAACTGTACTTTTATCAGCATTATGCATTATGTATTACAATAGCTACTCATTTCAATATTAGAAAAAGTCACTGGAAGCAAAATAGTTTTAAATAAAAAAAAAATTCATGTATATATTACAAAACAGTTAAACTGGAATGTTCTCTTATAGTACAAAAATAAATAACTTTCAGTATGTTTACTTTGTATTTGACAAAATTTAGCTTTGTTTCAACTGTGCATAAATTTTTAGAACTGTTAACTGAATCAAATAATGTTTTTTCAACAAAAATTTAATATAGGATCAAATGCCATTCTAGCAGTGATTTGGAGTAAATTTTATGAAGAAACTTCTTACAAAATTGAAAATTTTAGTTTGCAATTAACTTGCATTAAAATTGAGTTTTAGATTGAATAATACGCCATAATAGAAAAAAAAAAAAACAAAAAAAACTGACTAACAAAATCTTTGAAAAGTCTGGTGGCAATAATTACTATGGTAAGTTGGGTGAGGTGTTTTTAATGCAGACTAGTTTTATAAACCATTAATTTATTAGAAAATATTTTCCTTTTTAGACAACCTTTGGTTCCCCATTACATTGTAACTGTGGTACTCAGCTACTGAATATACAGGCAATTGGTATGCCCCTATTTTAACTAGTCAACTAACTTTCTTCGTTGTTTCTCTGCAAATTTTGTTTTCCAATGAGCTAATTCTACTTTTAATTCCACTTTCAATTAGGCAGATAACTACAGCTGTATTGAGTCCTATTGTGGAGCTGTAGGATGAGCTCTAGATGGCATGGTTGGTTTGAACCACAAGGTACATCATTCAAACTAATCAGCCATTCCTCGGAAACCCTCAGAAATAAAGGGTCACATTCAGACATATTGTCAGGAGGGACCAGTCACTGGAGAAGGATATCATGTTTAGTAAAGTGGAGGGTCAGATAAAAAGAGGAAGACCCCCAGTGGCAGCATCAATGGGCTCAAGCATGGCAACAATAGTGAGGTTGGCCAGGGATCAGGCAGTGTTTTGTTTCTGCTGTGTAGAAGGTCACTATGAGTCAGTACCGACTCGACGGCACCTAACAACAACAACAACGAATCGGAACCTACTTGACGGCACTTAACAATGACATAGCCATATTAGGACTTTTGGTGTGGTTCTGTAGGATAAGCACTGGACTGTGAAACACAAGGTCAGCAGTTCAAACCCACCTCTTGCTCCTTGGAAACTCTATACAGGGTCACTATGAGTCAGAACTGACTCAATGTCACTTAACAACAATGACATAACTGTATTAACCTGAAACACTTTTTATCTGATAAAATTGAACCCGACATCTTTCTGTTTTCACCTATTTGATGGCACACTATACTATTCTATCAATTAAACAACTTACTTTGTTAGACACTGACTCTTAAAATGTATTTGATTCTAAACTATGTAGCAGGCAAGCGTTCTTAGGTGCAAAGTTAGCTTTAGACATGGTGTAGATCAATTTTCTCTAACTTAATTCTTAATATGTGCCTCGATTCTGCATCTAACATCTAAATGTTGTTGCTGTTGTTAAGTGCCCTCAAGTTGGTTCTGAATCATAGCGACACTATAGGGTTTCCAAAGAGCAGCTGGTGGGTTTGAACTGCCAACTTTATGGTTTGCAGTCCAGTGCTGATCCTACAACCTACAGTGTCACACCAGAAGTTCAGCATCCAAATAGTTAGCCATTATTATTAGTAGCAGTAATCTTACTAGGGAAATCCTGGTGTGGCATCACAGGTTAATGAACTGGACTGCAAGGTTGGTTTGAACTACAAGGTCAGTGGTTCAAGCTCCTCAGAAACACTATACATGGGCATTATGAGTCTGAACCAATTCCACGGCACTCAACAACAATGACAAGTCTTATTGGAGGGCAGTAACTCTGTAGGCTAAGCACTAGATTGCAAACCACAGGGTCAGTGGTTTGATCCCACTAATCACTTCATGAGCGAAAGATGAGGCGTTCTGTTTATGCAAAGATTTACAGCTTAGTAAACTCTATCCTGGGTTGCTATGAGTCAGAGCTGACTCTACAACACTTAATAACAATGAGACTACTAAAATGTAGAGGAGAGAAATCTGAGTAAAAATAATTACAGTAAGGCAAGGTAAGCAGTTATGGTAGTGTAAGAACTATGATTTTTGACAAATAATATTGAACATAAGAACTAACAAATCTGTTTTGGAGGAGATACAGACAAAATATTCCTTAGAAGAGAGGATGACAAGACTTTGTCTGTTTTACTTTGGACATGTCATCAGAGACAGCAAGCTCTGGAGGAAAATACCATGCTTTGTACATTAGAGGCTCACTGACATATGGGCTGCAACCATGGCTCAAACATAGCAATGACTATGAGAATTAGGCAACATTTTCTTCTGTTATACATAGGTCACTATGTATCAGAGTTGACTTGTTAGCACATAAAAACAAGTTAAGTAGTTCTAGAGGTATGTGAAAAGACCAGAAATCACCCAAGAAAACATGTGATGCTTTTTATCAGAGTCTGTTGTAGAAAGCTTCTTGGAGTAGGTGGTATGTGAGCTTGCTTTCGAAAGATGCAAGTAAAGACTGGGACAAGATGGGGAAGTAAATTCTAGGAAGACACATGGAATTCAGAAAAGCATAGCACATTTGGGAAGTATACAAACATGGCTACTGCTAGAGAGTAAAGTAAGGTAGAGGGTATGTCTGATGGGGGAGAAGGTATTGACAGATGGTGACACAGAGAAAAGATAGACATCCTATGCCCTTATTAAATAATTTGGGATTTACTCTGGAGTTCTTTTTAGGATTTCCAGACCTCCAAAGGGAGTCCTAGTGTGATGTTGTAGAATACACAGGGACTGCTAATTGCAAAGTTGGGAACTCAAAACCACCATCCACTCCTTGGAAACCAGGGTTGCTATGGTCAGAACAACAGACCTCTAGAGGGGCTTTGGAAATGAGCTTCAGGGAGATTGGGAGATTTGAAACTCCTAGAAATTAGATACAGAAATTTGTGTGTAGATGGGTTATATGTAGAAAGAGACAGGTTCCATGGTTTTCCTTAGATTTTCAAAAGGATCTGTGTCCCCAAAATGAAGAACTACTGTTGTTGGAGTTAAGGGATTTTAAACAAGATCACTTTTTTTTTTTTTTTTTTAGGAGTTTAGAAAATTCCCTCTAGTGGCAGTATGAAAGAAAGACGGCCCTTAGAGCTTACTGGTGTGAACTGAGGAAGCTTTATAGTTAATGGTGTGAGCATAGATGACAGAATTTGAAGGAAGAGGGAGGGCAGACATGAAAGGAGAAGAAAACCACACTTTATTTAGAAGTAGAATGATTAATTCATTTTACAAGGAAGAGGAAATAGACCATAGAACAACGATTAATTATCACTGTGATAGGAGTCCTGGTAGGGTGCTTTGGGTTAATGTAAAGTCATTTGAACCACAAGGTTGGCAGTTCAAGCTCACCAGCTGCTCCTTACAAATTCTATACAGGGTCGCTATGGGTCAGAACTGACTCGACAGCACTTAACAACAACAAGAAATCACTTTGATAAATGCTATGCCTCTCCACTAAAATTTAGGTTTCTGGAGTTTAGGAGCAATGTTATAGTCACATCTCTTTTAATATCAAGTGCTGGTATGGTTCAAACCCACCAGTTACTCCTCAGAAACCTCATACAGGGTTGCTATGAGTTGGAACCAGCTTGACAGCATTTAACAACAACATCGTTTAATATAGTGACTTGTACACAGGAGGTGATAAATTAATGGTGTTGTAGCCTAAGTATTGAACTGTTAATCATAAAGTTGGAAGTTCAAATCCATCAGCGGCTCCATGGGAAAAAGCTGAGGCTACGTGCTATTGTAAAGATTTACAGCATCAAAAACCCTAAGCAGGGTTGTTATGAGTTGGAATCAACTCCATGGCAGTGGGTTTTGGTTTAATGGAATAAATAGAAGCCCTGGTGGTACTATGGCTAAGTGCTTAAACTGCTAACCTGCCATCATCCACTGTGCTGAAGACAGACATGGCAGTTTACTTTCCTGCTTGGAAACCCTAAACTGCAGGATTAACTTGATAGCAACAGGTTTAATAGAACAACTATCTTAATTGTTCCTCACTTGGTAACTATTCCAAGTGATTATCTGTCCTGCCAGTAGACACAGCTCTGTATGGCCATAATGTTCACATAACCGTTACCTACTTTTAACTACAAAATCCTGCTCTAAGACACGTATCTTACGCGAACTTAAATTTCAAGTTACAAAACAATTACTTCCTGTTGGTTCTTCATGGGATCATTTTAACGTCTGTATACGTGATTTACATCTACTTGCCTATGTGTCTACATGTTTTTACTCATCCAGCCATTTTCTGTGAGTTTTCATTACTTGACAAGAAAAAAAAAAAAAATACGGCACTGTCTATTTGATTTGTCTTAGTCTTTCCTTTGGATTTGCTTCTCTATTTAGTAAATAAAATTTAAAAAGTAAAGAAAAGATAAATGGGACT
>NW_006408537.1:21475946-21485021 GCF_000296735.1 Chrysochloris asiatica | reverse complement strand
CAAACCCACCAGCTTCTCCTTGGAAACCCTATACAGGGTTGCTATGAGTTGAAATCAAGTTGATGACACTTAACAACAACAACCATTGTGATAAAAAGTACTAAGAAGCATGGAAGAAAAGGGTAACTCCTTTCTACCTTGGAAAAAAGTACTGAATACAAAGCTGAGTTAGATATTACTTTTGCCTTCAAAGATTTCACAGGATGGATAAGTTTTGTTTTTGAAAGAGACAAGTGAAGAAGGAGTAGAGTTATACCTGAAGGGTGTCTTAGAAACACTAATCTGGAATTTAAAGGAAAGTTATGCTTGAATATAGAAGTGGTTCAAAGAATGCACTATCTGAAGAGACTTACTCTAAACACAATGTGCAAAATTTAAACACAATATTGTTTCTCAAATGATCAGAGGAGTCTTTTCTCCATAGAATTAATGTTAAATAATTACATATGAGGAGTCCTGCTGTGGCACTGTAGGATAAGCATTGGATTGCGAATCACAGGGTCAGTGGTTCAAATCTACCACCTGCTCCTCGGAAACTCTATACAGAGTCGCTATATGTCAGAACCAACTCACTGGCACTTAACAACTTTAACAAAATTACATTTGAAGATGTGGTTGCTCAATTATTTTTAATTAAGTATTTTGGAAGTAAAACCCAATTTCTATTCTGAAAGGTTTATGCACTTCAACCAGCTCCTTAATGTATCCTCAGGCAATCTTGGGGATGAATACCTGCTTGCCCATTCAGTTTTACCTTCAAAGCAGTTTGATATGTCTATGATTTCCTAGCTGAACGGATTAGCATTTGTAAGGCCAAGATGAAAATACATCTTGTCTCTGTCACTTTAATTTTTCTATATGGTGTGCAAGGTTTCACTGGCTGACTTTCTGAGTAGTATTTTAACCTTTTCAAAATCACGTCCATTTGCACTTTGCTGAGTATTAATCATTTATATCCCATGGCAATATGAGATGGGGGTGAGCACACCTGCTTGCAAAAACACTGGAGAAAAATTCCTTGATCTAAGTAAAGAATCAAATTTTGGTACACTTTTGGACACATGAACTAACTTTTCCATTGCTATTACTACAGCAGTGCACAGCTGAAGTAGTGCTGAGGAAAACACTTAACTCGAGCGTGCTGCTGTCTGGGGAATGGATGACCAAAGCTGTCTTTGGCTGATGTGATGGGTAATGGTTAGGGCATCTTTGTTTCCTTCTCTCTCTTTGAGATGATTAAGAGAATTGATAACATGCTGAACTAAATGTCAGCCAAAATCAATAACCAAGGGGTGAACATGAGCTAAGGCAAGTGAATTGACTTCAGATAAATAAGCAGTCCAAAGGAATAGAATCCCCAGTTGGAGAGGCTAAGCTGCCCCCTGGTGCTGTGATAAAAGAATATGAAATCTGTTGTTGGAATTGGATGACACGAACTCTCAGAATCTGTGTGGGAATGCTGATGAGGTCAAGCAGGCTGCCTACCCCATTCGGCTCAGAGTCTTAGCCAGACTGTCAAGATGGCAAAAATAAAATTAGAACATCATGTTTTCCCATGCAAATATAATTCCATTAAAATAATGTCCAAATCTACTAAGACTACCTTTAAATTAAATTCACTTTCCCCTCATTTTATGAAATGCTGCTCTATTTTTTCATGTTGAATTTCCTCATAACTTAAGCAGTTACTGTGTCCTTGATTACATTATTAGCTTGCAGGATAGTTTAGGCTTTGAGAGAAATGTATATATATATATAGCAAGAGATGCTTTATTGTGTGTACTTATGTATTTAGAGCAATCAGTTACCTTCAACTTGGGATGTTGTTAGTGGTCAAGCCCAAAGTATCTTTACTTATATTCCAGGCTGCAGCCTCTCTCAATTTAAATGCATGATTTTTTTTTTTTTATGCTTTATTGTGAGTTATATGATAGTTTACATGAGAGAACCTCAGTTCCATATTCATTCCATCGTATATCATTACATTGTCATGGTTCCAATCCCCTCCATGCATCGTCTTCCGACCAAAGGGTATATCCTAGAAGCCCGCACTCTACACTCCCCTCTCCCCCCTCAGTTTTCGGCCCACAGTTCCTCTCCCTCTCTGGAGAGTCCCCAGCAACTTCATCCCTCCATGTCATCATCTCTGTCTCCATCTCAGGCATCCCCGGTTCTCTAAAATGCATGATTAATGGAAAGGAGGTACAATTGAATTGAAATCCTGAATAGACTTATATAAAAGTAACATGGTTACTTTTTATATAAGTTTAAAAGTTACTTTGAATTATCTCATTTATAGAAATTTATACAAAGAATTGATAGAATAGATAAAAATGCTACTTTCTTAAAAAAAAAAAAAGAATGCTAATTTTCTAAACATAAGATAATTTTACCTAAGCATGCAAATAATTATGTGGATTACTGCAATAACTACTTATCTAGTCTTATCTCCATTTGCAACATCTTTCCATGCTTGATCCATCAGGTTCACTTTTGCATTCCAGGTACCTGGCATACACTAGATTTTGAATCCATGTTGATTGAAGAAACTATTAAGTATAATAAAGTTTGCTAATGCATGCAAAAAGAATAAAGCACAAAGCCTAAAAAATAAACAATAGAGTGTACATAATATGATGACCATGGTTAAGATGTTGATGGAATGTAATGGAATGCCATTCCTTTTACTTTGTAACTCTATACAGACTTCATTCATCAGTCAGTTTGTCATATTGTGGTGGTTTCTGTGTGGCTGTGATGCTGGAAGCTAGGTCACTAGTACTTGAAATACCAGCAGGTCACACATAGTGGGCATGTTTTAGCAGAAACAGAGGAAGACTCCCAGTGAGATGGATTAGGAAAGTGGCAGCATCAATGGGCTCAAGCATGGCAACAATAGTGAGATTGGCCCAGGGTCGGGCATGTTTCATTCTGCTGTTCATAAGGTCGCTATGAGTCGGCACTGACTCGATGCACCTAACAACAACAACAACAACAACAACAATAGACTAAGACAGACAAGGAAGAAGGAGAGGTGGGTTAGTTCTGAATGGTTAACACTGAAAAGTTTTATGAATATCAGCAGGACATTGTCAGCTATAATACCAAAAAATGAAAACATTATGAATAGCAGTGAAACATTGTTGGATATAGTGTTGTAAGATGAGCCCCTCAGGTTAGTAGACACCCAAAACATAACTGAGGAGGATATTTATTTACCAGTTATGAACGTTGCAAATCATTTGCTGATGAGGCACAGCTCAAAATGAGAAGAAACAGCTGCAAACTTCCATTAATAATAGGAACATGGAATATATAAAATATGAATCTAAGATAATTGGAAGTTGTCAAAAATAAAATAGAAAGCATAAAGATTGATATCCTAGGTATTAGTGAGCTGAAAGGAAATTTGATGTGGCACTGCAGGATAAGCAGTGGACTACTAGCCACAAAGTTGAATGTTCAAAACCAATAGCAGCTCCTCATAAACCTCATGCAGTGTTGTTATGAGTTAGAATTGATTTGGCAACACTTACTAATAACAACATAAGACCACTGAATTGAAATGGACTGGTATTTGCCATTTTGAATTTAAACAATCATATGATTTCTTATGCCAGGAATTGAAGAGGAATGGCATCACAGTAATTGTCAAAAAGGCGATTTCAATATCTCTCTGAATTCCAGTGCTGTCTGTGATAGTCTGTAAGCTAAAGTCCATATGACTACAAAGGAGACCAGTTAACACTACCATTACTCAAACTAGTGATGTATTCATTTCAAATACCTCTTAAAATAGAATAAAAGGTCACTAAACACATGGACTTCACCAGCTGGAATAGATAGGAATCAAATTGACTGCATTTGTGGGAAGAGAGGATGGAAAAGCTCAATATCATCAGCTGAAACAAGACCAGGTGCAGACTACAGACAGATCATAAGTCTCTCGTATACAAGTTCAGCCTGAAGCTGAAGAAAATGAAAACAAGTCCATGAGAGCCATAGTATGACCTTGAGTATATCCCACCTGAATTTAGAGACCATTTCAAAAATAAATTGAATGTGTTAAACACTAATGACCAAAGATCAGAATAATTGTGGGATGACATCAAGAACATCATACAGGAAGAAAACATAAGGTCATTAAAAAGACAGGAAAGAAAGAAAAGACCAAAATAGATGTCAGAAGAAACTCTGAAACTTGCTCCTGAGCATAGAGAAGTTAAAATGAATATAAGAATAATTGAACAGATAAGTTCAAAGGGCAGCTCAAGAAGATAAAGTCAAACATTATAATGAAATGTACAAAGACCTGGAGTTAGAAAACAAAAAAGGAATAACATGTTTTGCATTTCTAAAGCTGAAAGAACTGAAGAAAAAATTCAAGACTTGACTTTCAGTACTGAAGGACTCTACAGGCAAAATGTTTAATAATGCAGAAAGCATCAAAAGAAGATGGAAGCAATACATGGAGTCACTGTACCAAATGAATCAATCTATGCACAGTCATTTCAAGAGGTAGAATATGATTAAGAACCAATGACACTAAAGGCATCTGAATTAGAGGAAGACATGAACAACTTTCGATATTCAGGTAATACAACCATGCTTGCTGGAAGAGAAGAGGACTTATAATATTTGCTGATGAACACTGACTAACGCTTTTAGTTTGGATTGCACCTCAACGTAACGAAACCAAAAATGTTTACAACTGGACTGATGGATAACAACATCATGATAAATGGATAAAAGATTAAAGATTGACATTGTCAGGGACTTTATTTTGCTTGGATCCATAATCAACACTCATGAAAGTGTTGTTTTTACTAAATATTGTCGAATCAATTTCGACTCATAAAGACTCTATACAGGGTATCTGAGGAACAGCTGGTGGGTTTGAATCACCAACCTTGTGATTCGCAGTCCTCTGTTTATCCTACAACTCCATACCAGAAATGGAAGTAGCAGTCAGGAAATCAAATGACCTTCTATTGCATGGGACTATCTACTGTAAAAGACCTCCTTAAAATGTTAAAAAGCAAAGATGTCAATTTGAGGACTAAAGTGTGCTTGACTCAAGTGATGCATTTTAGTTACGATGCTGGAGGAGAATACTAAAAGAACTATGGACTGCCAGAAGAATAAACAAATTTGTCTTGAAAGAAGTGCAGCCAGAATGCTCCTTAGAAGTCAGAATGGTGAGTTGTCATCTCTCTCGTGCATTAGACATATTATCATGAGGGACCAATCCCTGGAGAAGTACATCATGCTTGGTAAAATGATGGATCCACAAGAAAGAGGAATAACCCAAGGAGATAACTAACACAGGGGCTGCAGCAAAGGGCTCAAATGTAGCACCATTTGTGAGAATGGTGCAGCATTGGGCTGTGTTTCATTCTGTTGTGATAAGGTCACTATGATTTGGAACTGACTTGAAGGCACCTAACAAAAACAATACAGTTGGTCCCTGACTTATGAGAGGTCATAATCTGGTAACTCTGATGTAAATTTGTTCTAACGTAAGTAAAATGCCTTCTTTTTTTTTCTTACTTCCCATTATTATTGCCTTGTATTTTCTTTATAAATGAATCAGTGTTTTTAATAGTAAGTCATAAATTGAACATCTGCTAGTGAATGAGAATAATAACATTAACAAATTTGTGCTGCAACTATATGATGTAAAAAAAAAAGAAAGAAAACAACTATCTTAAGTGTGGTTCTTGGTAACTTGATTGCTTCCTAAATCAGTGACTTCCTGTTTCTACTTAATAATAAAATACTCTTATTAAGACTTGAAACTTAAACGTGGGCTAGGAATTTAAGTCCATATAAAAGAAGTATTTTAGAAAAAAATGAAAAGAGATCATTATAGGGAGTTGGGAAATAGGCCTACTTATTTATGAATGTCTATCTTTCAGATCCTATGTAGAATTCCAAAAGCAGTCTTAAAACTTCAAACATTAGACTAAAGTCCTACTTTGTCAGTGTTCTGCACCTGGTTTCATCTAAAAATAATTTCTAAGACATGACAGAGAGGAAAGAGTTTGGAACCCAAGAGAAACAAGAAGAATAATGCTATAAAACTATGGGATTAGGATCTTGAGTCTACCTTATTCAAATCTTCAAAAAGACTAAAAAATTGTGATAATCAAATTATATTATAGTCTACATTACTATATTCTTTACTTCGGAGTTGGGAGAAAACTAGCTCACTCTGAAAGCACTCTTATGTTCACTTTGATGTAGATGAGAAAAAGCTGCAGGGAAGCAAATGAAAGAAACTGTCTTCAAGCAGTTTTTAGAGAAACCTGTCATAATACGTTAGCAAAAGTCTTATGAGCTAGGACAATTTCTGCCCTGCAATATCCTTCTATTAGTAGCATCAGTAAGAAAAGTTTATTAATAAAGTAAATTCAAAAATAATTTTATTTCCTATTTTTATAAGGCTATCTTTAATTAGATCATATGCATGCAAAAGCTGGACAGTGAATAAGGAAGACCATAGAAAACTTGATGTATTTGAATTATGGTGTTGGAGGAGAATATTGAAAGTGCCATAGGCTGCCAAAAGAACCAATACATCCGTTTGGAAGAAGTGCAGCCAGAGTGGTCCTTGGAGGCCAAGATGGTCAAACTTCGTCTCTCGTACTTCGGATATATTGTCAGGAGGGACCAGTCGCTGGAGAAGGATATCATGTTTGGTAAGGTGGAGTGTCAGAGAAAAAGAGGAAGACCCCCAACGAGATGGATTGATCATGTGGCAGCATCAATGGACTCAAGCGTGGCAACAGTAGTGAGGTTGGTCCAGGATCAGTCAGTGTTTCATTCCGTTGTGCATAATGTCACTATGAGTCAGTACCGACTCTATGACACCTAACAACAACAACAATCTTTAATTTGGGAGTCCTGGTGTGGTGTTGTGGGTTAATGCACCAGACTTCAAAGCCGTTTGAAATGCAAGGTCGGCAGTTCAAGCTCACCAGCTACTCCTTGGAAACCTTATACAAGGTCGCTAAGGGTCAGAATTGACTCGATGGTACATAACAACAGTGACATCTTAAATTTGAATGAAGCATAATCCTTAGCCAGAATGTCTTTCAATAAGAAAAATGCCAATTTATTCATATTGATTCTGAAACTGTTAAAATCTTATTTTGAATTACTTTCTGCACCTGAACTTTAGCTGTGGGAAAGAAAATAAATAATATGAACTTTGCAACCTAAGTTTAATCATTTTAAGTTATATGAAATTAGAGCTATAAGAAATGAGGGAAGGAAGATGCAATTATTTAAAGCTATACCATATCATTTATCAACTAATCAAGTTCATATAGTACCTAAGGACTACAGAAGGTGTTATTGCAGAAGAAGAGGAAACCATAAAACAATTTATTTGACCTCAGAGTATTTACAATCTAGTAGGGGGAAATCATATAAGTAAGTACTGAATAAGAACAGAACCGTATAAAAGTACCATAATACTAGGATTTGCTATCTTTTATTTAAAAAAATAGAATTAATCAGTAGATTTGATAGTTGTTGTTGTTGTTAGGTGCCATTGAGTCGGTACCGACTCAGAGTGACCCTATGTACAACAGAATGAAACACTGCCCAGTCCTGGGCCAACCTCACAATTGTTCTCTGTCCTTTGCCAATTCCTTCAATTTTCCGTTTCAATTTTCCATTCCTTCAACTTTCAATTCAACAGAATACTCTTCAATATTTGTTGAAAAAACATGAATGATGGGGAAAGTATCCTAGATAGGATGATTCTATTACAAGTGATAAACATTGCCATGGGCTGCCAAAAGAACCAACAGATCTGTGGTGGAAGAAGTACAGCCAGAGTGTTCCTTGGAGGTCAGGATGGCCAAACTTCATCTCTCATACTTTGGGCAGAAGGATATCATGTTTGGTAAGGTCAAGGGTCAGAGAAAAAGAGGAAGATCCCTAATGAGATGGATTGGCAAAGTGGCAGCATCAATGGGCTCAAGCGTGGCAACAATTGTGAGGTTGGCCTAGGACCAGGCAGTGTTTCATTCTGTTGTGCATAGGGTCGCTATGAGTCAATACTGACTCAATGGCACCTAACAACAACACAAAAGAGATATAAACAAGAGGAATTTAAAATTAATTGTCCCTTAAAAAGAGCTCTAGATATAGGTAGTTACAGGTTGGTTAATTTACCAGTTGGGTAATTGTAGGATTATGGCCATTCTGTAATATTCTTGAATTTTTCTTTTAGGTCCTACTATTCCAACCGTCTTCAAATAGGTTTACTCTGAATCAAAATCAGCTTGATGGCAAGGGATTTTGGTTTATGTATTCCAACCATCAAATTTTCATATTGAAATATTCAAAATTAGGAGGGAAAAAAATTTACTTATCAGAGAAGTAATTTGTTAGCAGAAGTTTATTCCACCTTTGTCTATCTCCCCACTTCACAACATATTCCCTGATGGTCCTTTTTCAGAATTATATAGTCTAATCCAGAAATGAAATCTGGGAGAGAATGTATGTGTCATTTAAGTTTTCGTGTGTGTCTGTGGGTATGTGTGATATAAATTCCACAAGAAGAAAGAAAAGTAGATTGTTGTGGGTTACGAAGCCAAGAGTGGATGATTTTTGTAGTGTCATTATTAAATGATTTCTTTGATCCATGTACACTTTTCCCCATTCCCATTACTGTACATGGCTCTAATTGCTGCACAGAATATCAAAGCTCCATGCACATCTATGGAGACTTGGCAGCTGTTACTTGCAACACTTAACACCTCTGTGCTTCAGTAGCTTATTCATATCTTACTTACTAAATATTTAATAGTACTACTTACCAAGTACCTCTTTTAGCATGTTATGAATAGTTCTTAATTCTCATACCAATCTTATGAGGTAGGCATTGCTATTACGATTTCTGTTTACAGATGAGAAAACTGAGACTAAGAAAGATTAAGTAACTTGTTTACAATTGCACAGCCAGTAATGTTGTTGTTAAGTGCCGTCGAGTCGGTTCCGACCCATAGCGACCCTGTACAGGGTTTCCGAGGGTGTAAATCTTTACGGGAGTAGAAAGCC
>NW_006408537.1:21460191-21475761 GCF_000296735.1 Chrysochloris asiatica | reverse complement strand
GTCAGATCATTTCTTCACCAAATACTAAGCTAGCTAAGAGTTACTGGGCAAATTTAAAGCCTACAACAACCCAGAGGTAATCCTGGTTGCCAACTGTGTGTGTGTATCTGCCACATCTACTATCAGGGAGCCTGATTTACCAGGCCTTCACTGCTCGGGCCCCAGACCCTTCTACTTCCTTATAAACCACCTCTTTGGAGCTTTCCTTCCCACTGTCTTTAAACTCTTACCTCCCACCTTCACAGCTGATCTCAGCCTCACAGTCTACCTTTTCCCAAACTTACCGGGCACACCTTAGCACATTAGAGACCATTAGAAATCTTGTCGGGGCATAAGTTTACATAACAAGATGATCACTTTGCTTACTTAGTGGAGAGGATGCTAAATTAAATCAATGTCCTTTAACAAATACAGCTGGCCAAGATCAAACCATTAAGTAGTGGACATTTGGCCCATAGTTGGCGCTTTGACCACTTTTAAGTTCTACCTCTTCAAGATTTAAAGAGAATTAGTGTTTTGTCTGACTTGCTAGTTTGGTTCACATTTTGATTAATAATAGACATTTCTTGATTGTGTAAAATTGTGTTACCTAACATCCCTGGACTTTACTTTCTTCATATATGAAATAAGGAAAAATATAGCCCTTAAAGTCTTTTTCAGGAGTCCTGGTGTGGTGGTGTAGTATAAGCAATGGGCTACCAACTGCAAGGTTTGGTGGTTCAAACCCATCGGCCATTCCTTGGAAACCATGTACAGGGTTGCTATGAGTTGGAATCGACTTGATAGCACTTACCAACAGCAAAAAGGTTATTTTCATCTTAAACATTTAATGATAGAATTGACATTTAACTGGTATAGCTTTGACAAAATTTGAAAACAAGGGTCTTGTGTTTTGAGCAACACTGATTTTCCTACTTCTGTTCTGTCTCCTTACAATCCTGAAGGATCTTTTAGAAAATTAAAGCAATCATACCATTCCATAACTAAAAAGCTCCCTATGACTTCTTAGTGCTTTGTTTAAAATATGCCACTGCCTAAAGATGCCACATGATCTGCAAGATCTGACCCCAGACTAATTCTGAATCCTCATTCTATATTCATCAGCCACCATATGGGACTTGCTCCTGCTCTTCATCATATCAAAAGATTTTCTGGCTTGGGCCATCAGACCCACTTATCCTCTTGTTCCAGCTCTTCTCAGGACACCTTAAAGTCACTAACATAAAGTCTTAACTTAAGTATCAACTTCTCACAGTAGTTTCCAATGATCATTCTGTCATTTGTAGGGTCCTCTCATTTTCTCACCTAACACATTTGTTTTATAGTTTCAGGCAGGGACAATGCCCCTTTTTAAAAGCTATTGCAATTATAATTCATCACTTGTCTGTCTGTTGTCTGTGGTGGCTTGTGTATTGCTGTGATTCTGGAAGCTATGTCACCAGTATTTTCAATACCAGCAAAGTCCTGCCTGGTGAACAGCTTTCACCGGAGCTTCCAGACTAAAACTAACTAGGAAGAAAGGGATGTGACTATTTAGTCACTGAAAACCCAGTGTATACCAGGAGAACATTGTCAGATATATCTGAAGACGAAAACATGAATAGCAGAAGAATATTGTCAGATATAGTGCTGGAAGATGAAACCATCAGGTTTGAAGGCACTCAAAGTACAGCTGCCTTCTCAAAGTAGAAATGGTGGAGTAAAGCTTCCAGTACCTATAATTGAGAATGGGGCAAAACTCAAAACGAAAAGAAACAGTTGCAAACATCCATTAATAATAGGAACATGGAATGCATGAAGTATGAATCTAGGAAAATTGGAAGTTGTTAAAAATGAAATGGAACTTATAAAGATCAGTATGTTTAGCATTGTTGTTAAGTGCTGTTGAGTCAGTTTCAACTCATAGAGAACCTGGCTAGGGTTTCTAAGGAGTGGCTAGTGAACTTCAACCGCTGATCTTACGGTTCAAACCAACCTTACAATCCAACACATTAACCCATAATGCCACTCCAGGACTCCATGGACTTGCATTGGCCATTTGGAATCAGATAATCATACAGTTTATTATGCCAGGAATGACAAACTGAAAAGGAAAACTGTCATATTCATCCCCAAAAGTAACATTTCAAAATCTATCCTGGAGTACAATGCTGTCTGTTAATAGGATAATATCCATAAGCCTACAAAGAAGACCAGTTAATACCACTATTTTTCAGACTTATGTGCCAAGCACCAAAGCTTTTTATTGTTGTTAAGTGCAGTAGATTCATTTCAGCCTCACAGTGATCCTGTATAGGGTTTCTGAAGAGTAGGTGGTGGGTGTGAATCTTGTGGTTCGCAGTTCATTGCTGATCTAACAGTACCACTCCAGAAGTCTACCAAAGCTAGTATATGATGAATTTGAAGAATTCTACCAGTTTACTGAATCTGAACTTTATCCCACATGAAATCAAGATGCATTGCTAATCACTGGTGAATGGAATATGAAAGTTGGAAAATATGGCTTTAGTGTTAGTAATGATGCTCAAGATTACATGACAGAATTTTGCAAGACCAATGACTTATTCATCACAAATACCTTTTTATAAACAACATAAAAAATGACTATACACATGGACCTCACCAGATGGAATAACCAGGAATCAAATTGATTACATCTGTGGGAAGAGATGGTAGAAAGCTCAATATCATCAGCCAAAACAAGGCCAGAGGCTGACTGTGGACAGACTATCAATGTCTCATGGAAACTCAGGCTGAAGTTGAAGAAAATTAAAATAAGGCCATGACAGCCAAAATATGACCTTGATTAAATCCCATCAAAATTTAGAGTCCATCTTAAGAACAGATTCAATGCCTTAGGCATTAATAGCTGAAAATCAGAATTATTGTGGGATGACATCAAAAACATCATACAGGAAGAAAACAGTAGGTCATAAAAAGAGAAGAAAGAAAAAAAAGATAAAAATTGATGTTAGAAGAGACTCTTAAACTTGCTCTTGATCATAGAGAAGTTAAAACAAATGAAAGAAATGAGGAAGAAAGTGCTGAACAGAAAATTTTGAAGGGCAGCTCAAGAAGGCAAAGTCAAGTTTTATATTGAAATGTGCCAAAAACTGGAGTTAGAAAACCCAAACGGAAGAATACTCTTAACACTTCTCAAACTGAAAGACTGAAGAACAATTTAAGTCTTAACTTTCAACATTCAAGGACACCCTGGGCAAAATATTGAATGATGCAGAAAGCATTCAAAGAAGATGGAAGAAATATACAGAGTCATTGTATCAAAAAGAAATAGTCGATATTCAACCACTTCAAGAGGCAGCATATAATCAAGAACTGAAGGAAGAAGTCCAAACTGCACTGAAGACACTGGCAAAAAACAAGGCTCCAGGATTTGATAGAATGAAATTGGAATCCTTCAATAAACTGATACAGCACTGGAGTTGCTCACTGATCTATGTCAGATATTTGGAAGAAAGCTACCTGACCAATCAATTGGAAGAAATCCATACTTGTGCCCATTCCACAGGGTATTGACACAACAGGATGTAGAAATCATTGAACAATAGAATTAATATCACATGTAAGTTTATGCTGCAAATCATTTCAAAATGAGTTTAGCAGTACATTGGCAGGGAACTGCCAGAATTGCAACCCGGATTCAGATTTAGACATGTCATTGCCGTCATCAGATAGATCTTGGCTGAAAGCAGAAGATACAAGAAAAATATTTACTTATGCTTTGTTTACTATGCAAAGGCTTTTGACTTTATGGATCATGGCAAACTACGGATGACATTGCAAAGAGCAGATATTCCAGAGCATTAATTGTGCTCATGAGGAACCTGTACATAGACCTAGAGGCAGCTGTTAGGACAGAACAAGGTTTAAAATTAGGAAAGATATGTGCTAAGGTTGTGTTATTCAATCTGTATTGAACAATAATCTGAGAAATTGGACTTTATGAAGAAGAATGTGGTTTCAATTAGAGGAAGACTCATTAACAACTTGAGATATGTGTATGATACAACCTTGCGTAAGCAAAGAGGACTTAAAATACTGATGAAAATCAAAGACTGCAGCCCTCAGTATGGATTGTACCTCAAAGTAAAGAACACAAACATCACCACTTTGACCAAAAAATAACATCATGATAAGCAGAGAAATGACTGAAGGTATCAAAGATTTCATTTTGCTTGGATCCACAATCAAAATTCATGCTAGCAGCAGTCAAAAATCAAATGATGCATTGCATCAGGCAATTCTGCTGCCCAAGACCTCTTTAAAGTATTCAAGAGCAAAGATAGCAGTTTGAAGACTAAGATGACCCTAACCCAATCCATGGTATTTTCAATAGCTTCATTTGCATGTGAAATTTGGACAACTTGTACAGAAGACTACAGAATGGATACATTTGAGTTATGGTGTAGAAGAGTAGTAATAAAAGTGCCAAGGACTGCCAGAACAAACAAATCTGTCTTGGATGAAGTATAGCCAAAATCCTCATCAGAAGCATGTATGGCAATCTTTCATCGCTCATACTTCAGAAATGCTATCAGGAAGGGACCGATCCCTCCAGAAGAACATCATGCTTGGTGAAATGGATGGTCAGCAAACATGAGGAAGAGCCCCAACGAGGTGGACTGACACAAAGACAGCAACAATGGTCTCCAACGTAACCATTGTGAGATGGTGCTGAACTGGGTAGTGTTTCGCTGCACATAAGGTCGTTATGAGTCTGAATCCACTCCATGTCACCTAACAGCACCTAGAATATTGATGTATTTTGTTTAAAAAAAAAACCTTCCCTTGTTTGTAAAAGACAATTACAATATGTTAGAGCTTAATTAATTTATAATATATATTTAATTAAATATTTAAATATTATATCATTGATATTAGCATCGAGATATTTAAATTTGGATTATCATATATGAAACTAAATTAATAGCTCTTGTGATTACACCTGTATTTTGTGCAAATCTAAAATTTTCATTAAATATGTAAAAATGTGCTTCAAAATGTTTATGGAAAAAGATTCATTATCTTTTAATTCCATTATTCCATGAAGGTTATGGAGCACATTTGCATGTGAAACATAGAAACTATTATATAGCTATATCAGTAAAAAGGACTAATTTTGTACTGGTGGGATGGTTCAAATATTAAAGGATATCTAGTGATACAGTAGCTATGCTGTTGGTTGCTAACTGAAAGGTCAGTAGGTCAAATCTATCAGAGGCTTCCTGGGAAGTATATCTGTTTACTTCAGTAAAAACAGCAGCCTTGGAAAACCTATGGGGCTGTTCTCCTCTGTCCATGGAGTCAGAATCAACCTGAGGACAGTGAGTTCGTTTGTATTTTTTCCTGATCTGTGCAAATATTAATACTCAAATTGTTGTTGCTAAGTCAAGTCGATTCCAACTCATAACGACCCTGTATAAGGTTTCAGAGGAGCAATGGGTGGGTTTGAACTGCCAACTTTGTGGTTTGCAGCCCAGGGCTGATCCTATAGTGCCACTCAAATAGTTACATGCAATTGTATTTTCTTTACTTGGAAGCCTCAAATGAGAAAAATTACTAAAAGTTTCTCATTTGAGGCTTCCAAGTAAAGAAAAAAAATTCTACATTTTACTGAATTACAATTCCTTTCTAACAGCCATTAAAATGAATCTATTTTTGTAGAAACAGGTTGGCTTATGAAAAGAACTTCTGAATCATAGAGATTGTTTGTATGTTGATGTCTGTTGTAGACACGGCTCCCTTATCAGATGACAGCAGTACCTTGACTGATTGGGATTGATAGAGGGGACTGGCTTTTCCAAATTTCCGGCTCTCTGATGATTTAATTTGCTACTGCATCAAATAGCCATTTAAAAATACTATTGGATTAATTTTTATAACATAATAGAGTTTATAATGTATTTTGATAAGTAGCAAAATGTAGTCAATGGTGTTAAGGGTGGAATAATGTAAATTTACGTATCTTCTTGGACTTTCTTTTCTTTGATATTATAGAAAGCAAACAAACCATTGTGAATTGCTATTTTTTATTTTGGCAGATGGAAATAAGCACACATAACCTTCTTGGTGGCCTATACCAATGTGCAGATATTTATCTTGTCTCAAAAGTTAACTGAGGTAGTGTTTTGGAAGATGTGTCTGGGAAGGACAAACATTACCAAGGCATGAAGTATTCAGTTTATTCCTGTCTCCGCTCTTATTTGATATATTGGACATCTCCCTCCATATGAGGTAATTTGTCACATTAGGTTATTAGCTGTGTGAGAATTAGCTCTCAAATCCAAGTTAATAAATCAGGTCTTGGATTTTAGAATACTTGCAAATACCATTAAGAGTTTCAGTGCTACTTAAATAACCAGATGTGGGCAAAACGCATTTTCAATGGTTTCTGTTCACTTTTAAACTGTCAAAGCTACTACAATTTAAAAACTTTTAAGATGATCATTCCTTACTTATAAGAATATGCTATCTCAGTAAGTATCAAAGACATTGGTAAAGATAATAAAACCTAATACCTGTTGTTTGAATGAATGGATGGATGGATAGATGGAAAATATAACGTGGCAGATTTGAGTGTACTGTTCATTTAAGCTCAGAAGGCATTTAAGGGACATGTACTTTGAGCTAGATACTGTGCTGGTGGTGGTGGCTATGAGCCATAGAGTTGGTTCCAAGGAACAAACTCAATGTCACTTAACAACAATAGTGTGGAAGAAGTTCTGATGTGGCGTTGGAAAGGCACTGGACCACAAGGTCGGTTTGAAATGCAAGGTTGGCGGTTCAAACTCACCAACCACTTCTCGGAAAGCTTACACAGGGTCATAGCAACCCTGTATAGGGTTTTCAAGGCTATAAATCTTTACGGGAGCAGGAAGCCTCATCTTTTCCCATGAACTGCTGGTTAGGTTCAAACTGCTGACCTTGAGATTAGCAGCCTGAATTGTAGCCACTAGGCTGCCAGTTCCTTACAGACACTGTGCTAGACACTGGGAAATCAAGTTGAAGATGCAAGTCCCTGACCTTTACACCTGTATTCCAGCAAGGAGGCTAGCACTAACACAAAAGCTCATTACCATGTGCTGTGTGCTAAGTTAGATGTAGATAAAGGGTGCTTTGGGAAAACAGAAGTTAGAGTCAGAAGTGTGACCTGAATTTGCCAGGCAAATTATTTGGAGGGGACAATTCATAGTAGATGGAATAATATGAAGAAGGTGTGAATCAGTTTGGTGAATTGGAGGAACTACAAAGAAAGAAGTGCAGGGAGGGAGGAAAGAATCATGGGATATGGGACTGGATCATGGAAGGCCTCTTTAATCATATTAAGGAGCCTTAGCTTTATCTAACATAGTGGTAGAAATACACCAAGATACAGAGTAGATGGATATAAGAACAGAAGACATGAGTCGAATGATTTTTTCTACTGAAATTTCTCACCATAACATGAGAAACAGGAGTCATCCTTAAACTCTGACAGTTTATGTAACATCGAGGCAAGGCATTATCAAAGAACTGTGGGCATAGAAAGAAGAGCATCTGCCAAAGGTGACTGTATGTGGGTCCAGAAGTGAGCTTCATTATTGCATAATTACAGTTCCCTTTGTTTTGTTAAAATTATATGAGGCACACTTTCACTATCAGATCTTCAATGCAATTTAGGTTTTCATTACCAAATACTAATATTGACCTTTTCGGGGAGTTGCTTTGTAGAGATACATCTAAATCAAATTTTCTGTCTGGATTCCATTGGAAAATGTCCAGTTTTATGACATTAAACTTAGCTAACTTTGCAAATGCAAAGTTATGGTTTTATACCTTGTTGAAAGAGAACTTTCATACTACAACATCTTGGAATTAAAAGAATGCCACCTTCTCTATATCTTGCTTCCTTGTTTTCTCCACTTCTTTTCAGTCTGTTTTATAATATAGCCATGTTTTTTCAACACAGAATCTCTTTCCTTGTGTTATTATTTCTGTTTGTGCATTTTAAGAGTTTAGGTTTATTAAGCTTGAAAAGAACACAAACAAACAGACTGCAATACAAGGGTAAGTCAGGATTCCAGCTCATATGCACACAGGTTTATTCTAAATAAAATGTGTTTAAACATGTCTCTGTGATGGCTCCGTGGATGGCTACAGACATGTTTTCTCAATAATATATTCGTTTTACTCTTGTTATTGTTATATGCTGTCAAGTTTGTTCCGACTCATGGTGACCCTGTAGAGGACTTCCAAGGAGTGGCTGGTAGATTTGAACTGCCTACCTTGTGGTTAGCACGCCAATGCTTATTCTCTAGTGCCACACCTGGACTCCAAAAACAGGGATCAATAAAAACAATGGCTTTTGAGAAGATATGCTGAGTCAGTTAAATTCAAGGCAGAGAGGGCAGATCAGAAGGTTATGGTAACTGTTTTGGGGGATTCTAAAGGGATAATCGATAGATTTTCCTGAAGGATGTAGGGTTATCATTGAGGCTTATTATGAAGAATTTTCAGGAAATTGAAAACTGAAAATTGAAAAGACCAGTTACACTAAGGCATTTTTTCCCATCATAATAGTGCATCTGCCCATTCTTCAAGGGTAGCAATGGCTGCCCTAAGAGAATTTTGTTGGGAACCCTGAATTCATCCACCATAAAGCCCTGATCTTGTCCCTTCAGATTGCTTTTTGTCCCGCAAAGTCAAAGACAATTTAAAAGGAACAATTTAGTTCCTTGATGGTGCCCAAATTGCCATTTTGCTGCAGTATACATTGAAAAGCACAGAATCCATTGAGGAAAGGTTAGAGATGGAAACACCTCATTTAGAAGTGAATAGATCTAGATGAAGGCTATGTGTAAAAAAATAATAGCTTCACATTTTGATATTTTTGTTTAATAAAGATTTTGATGATTTTGCAGCAATACTTTCTGATTTACCCTTATATAAATCCCCTCGATCTCAAAGGTCTGTATTTAGAGGCAAGAGAAAGATTGGATGACTACATGTCTTTAAGGAAAACTTTACAATGTTATTCTGTCTAATCTTCTTCCAGGGGTCAATATTTATCCCCACATTATGTTCTCTTTGTTTTAAAATCTTTCTTCCTTAACTTTTAACAGAGTTTAGAAATGAAAGTTCAATTCTTTGTGATGGGGTTTTTTTAAGTTTCCTATATTCTAGACATAGTCTATTTAATATCTGGGATGACACTTCATTCACATGTCACTTCAATAGCAACAAATTATTGGTTCTGACTCCACACTCAAGACCTGGGCATATTTTACAATTTTTATTACCACTGTAATGATTTAAACATTTATTAGAAAATAAGTGATAGCATAAATTGTGTGCCTCAATGCAGTTCCAGGACCCTCTCCTTAACTAGAGATATAAACAACTCTTTAAACAATTTATTTAAGGTTTTCATATACTATTAGAGTATAAAAATGTAGATAAACACAGTTTCTCTACCTGCTCTCAAGTTTTTTGTACATTTGACCAAATATTGGTATAAAATAGTATATAAAATGCCATGTAAAATCAATGTCAATGTATCATTAAAAATTCCTTAAATGTATATCAATTCAGAAGGGTCAACCTTAGCATTTATAAAATAAAAACACATACCTGGTCCTCCTAATGGATTCAGGAAGTTACCACACTAATGGCTTTAAGAATTGTGTTGCCAACACAACTGCCCCTATGAGTGACTTAGAACACACAGAATTAGCTATTTGTGTCCTTGTGATGAGGGCAAGTCTCTAACGGCACCTGTAATTAACCACCTGCTCTCCTAATCACAGAAAGCTAGATGAAATATTCTGGAAAGGAATTCGCTTTCTACATTTCAGATTAAAGACACATATTTACATAACAGGAGAACATTTATCCCACTAATGGTTTCTAATAAATTCATACTCCATTTGCATTAAGGAGAGTTACATTTGAGACCTGAATTTAAACACTACCTTTTCAAGATTTGTCTCTATGTGCTGTGGAAGCTTTGTAAAGTATTGGATCAACAAGATAGATTCATTCTGAGGGATCTATTATGAAATGAAGCATGTATTTTTGACACATATATATTATATAAAGATCTTGAAAGAAATAAGAGTATTTTTTCCTCTAGCAACATGATGTCTTTAAAAACAAAAGTAAACTGCTCTAATGAGATCTGGTTAGGTCTGTTGGAGTAATGTATTCAACTATCCAGACTATGCATGATATCAGAAATATACAAAGAAGAGCATCTAGACCAGGTTGGTTAGAATAGTAATAATCATCATTTCACCAATTCATTCATATATTAATTCAACAAGAATTTAATGAGCCTTACACAGTGCCATGCCCCGTCTGAGATGCAATAGGAAACAAGACAAACACAAAGTCCTCCACTTATTACTTGCATGTGATAGGAACAAATAAAAAGCAGGATGTTGTTAAGTGCTGTTAAGTTGGTTCTGACCCATAGCGATCCATAGGGTTTCAGAGGAGCAGCTGGTGAGCTTGAACCACCCACTGTACAGTTCAAATGGCTTTGCAGTCTGGTGCATTAACCTACAGTGCCACACCAAGATTCTGGATAGATAACTTGAATATACAGTATTTAGGCATTAACTGCTAAGTAGACTAAATAACACAAGGAGCGAGATAGGAAGAGTCAGTATGTATAGGCACCCATTATAGCATGTTGCTGTAGAGTTGATTCCAACTCAAACAGTGATTATGTAGGATTGAGTAAAACTGCCCTCTAGGGTTGATGAGGCTGGAGTCCTGGTGTGGCACTGTGGGTGAATGAGCCAGACTGTAAAGTCGTTTGAACTGGGAAGGTAGGTGGTTCAAGCTAACCGGTTGCTCCTCAGAAACCTGATACAGGGTCGCTATGGGTCAGAACTGACTTGATGGCACTTAGCAACAACAACAACAATCTACACAGAAGCAACTTTGAACTTCCCACCTTTCAGTTAGCAGCTAAGTGCTTAATTTCTGTGCCACGATGGCTCCTCTCAATGTGGAAATAAGGATTAAAATTTCAAAGGGCTTAGAAACGCCTAAGAAGGCAATACTTTAATCAACCACTAGCAGATGAGAAAGCAAGGTGCATAGACAATACATTCCATTCAGAGCAAACACACTGTTTGTGAGGGTGCCTATTGTATAGGAAGAAAAGTAGGCCAGGATGAGATAGAGTAGGAGTTGGAGCATGAGGAGGAGGGCATAAAGGACAGCTCATGTAGAAACTAGTAGGTCATAGTAGAGATGCTAGTTTTTATTTTGAGTTCATGGTCTAGGAGGAACTTTATCTACTGACATCATAGGAAAGGGCAAGAAAACACATTGTGAAATTTTAGAAATTTAGAAATTAGGGTATCCTAGATCTGGAGTCAGAAGACTAAAAAGGAAGAATGCACTCAGCATTTCTTAAGCTGGGGGAACTGAAGAAAAAATTGAAGACTCAACTTTCGTTATTGAAGAATTGCCTGGGCAAATTATTGAATGATGCAGAAAGCATCAAAAGAAGATGGAAGGAATAAACAGAGTCACTGTACCAAAAGGAAATGGATGATGTTCAACCATTTCAAGAGGTAGCATGTAATCAAGAACCAATGATACTGAAGGAAGAAGTTCAAGGTGTATTGAAGGAATTGGCAAACAATAAGGCACCAGGAATTGATAGAATAAAAATTGAAATCTTTCAAGAAAGTGAGGCAGCACAGGAGGCACTCACTCATCTCAGCAAAGAAATTTGGAAGACAACTATCTGGCCAACTGTTTGGAAGAGATCCATATATATGCCCATTCCAAAGAGAGGTGACCCAACAGAATAAGAAAATCATTGGACAATCTCTTTGATATCCCATGCGAATAAACTTTTACTAAAGGTAATACAGAAACGTCTGCAAGCATACATTGACAGAGAACTTCCAGAGCTTCAAGCTGTATTCAGAAGAGGCTGTAGAATGAGGGATATCATTGCTGATGTCTGATGGATCGTGGCTGAAAGCAGAGAATATCAGAAAGATGTTTACCTGTGCTTTATTGACTACACAAAGGCTTTCAATTGTGTGGATCATGACAAGCTATGGACACCATTGCGAAGTATGAGTATTCCAGAACACTTAATTGTGCTCATGAGGAATCTGTACTGGACCAAGAGGCAGTTGTTCGAACAGAACATGGGAACACTGAATGGTTTAAAATTAAAAACAGTGTGCCACAGGGTTGTATTCTTTCACCATACTTATACAACCTGTATGCTGAACAAATAATCTGAGAAGCTGGGTTCTATGAAGAAAAACGGGGCATCAGGATTGGAGGAAGGCTTATTAACAACCTGCAATATGCAGGTGATACAACCTTGCTTGCTGAAAGTGAAGAGGACTTAAAATACTTACTGATGAAAATTAAAGAACACAGCCTCTGGTATGGGTTGCATCTCAATGTAAAGAAAACAAAAATCCTCACGACTGGACCAATAAACAACACTCTTATCAAGGGAGAAAAGATCAAAGTTGTCAAGGACTTCATTCTTCTTGGATCAACTATCAACACTCATGGAAGCAGCCGTCAAGAAATCAAATGATGTATTGCATTAGGCAAGTCTGCTGCACAAGAACTTTTGAAAGTGTTGAAGAGCAAAGATGTCAGCTTGAAGACTAAGGTGCGCCTGACCCATGCCATGGTATTTTCAATAACCTCATATGCATGTGAAAGCTGGACAGTAAATAAGGAAGACCAAAGAAGAATTGATGCTTTTGAGTTACGATATTGGAGGAGAATATTGAAGGTGCCATGGGTTGCCAAAAGAACCAAGAGATCCATTTTAGAAGAAGTGCAGCCAGAGTACTCCCTGGAGGCCAAGATGGACAAACTTCATCTCTCATACTTTGGACATATTGACAGGAGGGACCAGTAGCTGGAGAAGGATATCATGTTTAGTAGGGTGGAGGATCAGAGAAAAAGAGGAAGACCCCCAGTGACATGGATTGGCAAAGTGGCTGCATCAATGGGCTCAAGCGTGGCAACGATAGTGAAGTTCGCCCAGGATCGGGCAGTGTTTCGTTCTGTTGTGCATAAGGTCAGTATGAGTTGATACTGACTCGGAGGCACTTAACAACAACAAGAAGTGATAACTAGGAATCCTGGTGTGGTACTGTTGGTTAATGTGCAAGACTGCAAAGCTGTTTGAAATGCAAGTTTGGCAGTTCAAGTTCACCAGTCACTCCTCAGAAACTCTATATAGGATCGTTATGGGTCAGAACTGACTCGATGGCACTTAACAACAAACAAGTTTAAGCAGTACATCTTAAAATGAGGAAATCAAATCACAAAGCAGTTGGGGTCTGCCTACATGTACCTAATAAGAAACAGGACTTGAAACTAACTCCTGCCTCAATCACATGCTCTCTCAAAGCTTCATAGACACTATTCAGGAAGGAGTGTGTCTTAGTTTCAAGGAAATTCAAGATTGGTATTGATGAGTTTAAAATCAGTGACCCTAAGCTGAACAATTACATTAACAAAGTGTGTGGAGGAAATTGAATTTTCTGATGTTATGCTTTGATCTCGAATTTGGCAAGTATTTCAGTTATTGAACGCCTTTAATGAGAGCATGTTTCATACAGGAGATTTCAAGTGGTTAAATTAATTGTTTGAAGGTTAGATTAGCTTAAAATAGCTTGAAAACTTGGATTGGAGGATAAACAATGCTCCTTTGTGCTTTGTGTGTGTGATTTCATAATTTTTTGTCTATAATTGTAGATGAGTGTGTATATCATCGGAGATATGTGGGAAAGTTCTCTATGGTCATTTAGCTTAGTTGGTTAATGTCTGAAGCTAATTAAGTTGAGAGCCTAAATTCTTCCCTATGTGGATTTGCTACTTGACCCAACCACAGTTGTAGAATACCTCCCAAACCCTGGCCAGCTGTCTTGAAAATGCATGCCCTCAGTCAGAAGAAGGACAGAGCCATATACATCAATCATTGCCAATGGAAAGAATTAGCTCAGAGCACATGCCACACTGACAGTATGTCAGCAGCATCCTCTTAATTCTCACAGGTAACCCACTGATTAGTCTTGAGCTGGGGTAAATCTGGTTACCCCTCTGGCTCATGACAACAAAAGCAGATGAGCAGCAATTTTGCTTCTCAGTGTGAGTGTCTCCTCATGACTGCAGGAGCCTCTGCTGAGAGTTTCTCTCTCAGTGGGTTTCTCTGTGTGGGAGTATGTACATGTTCTAATCTAGGATGTGATCAAATAAGATTGCCAGTTTCTGTTTGTTTTTCCTCTGTGATCTTAAAGACTAAACCCAGTTACAATTCTCATGAACTGCCTGATTTAATCTCATTTTATATGCCAAGCATTAGAGGCTCTGGAATTTAGAGTTTAAGCTTACATGATATGTAGTCCTGGTGTAGCATTGTAGGATAAGCACTGGTGTGTTAAATGCAAGGTCAGCAGTTCAAACTCATCAGCCACTCCTCAAAAACCTTATACATAGTCAATACGAGTTGGAACAAAATGAAGGCACTTACGAACAACAGCATTAAGTTTACAATCTCCCCATGTTTTCTAAAATACCATATTTGCCTTCCATGCTCAAGCCACTAGTTTTATCTAAAGATGGATGCTTAATTGGAATAATCAATAAATCATGTAGGACACGACGTAGGAGTCAGTATGTTATATAAGCAAGAATACAAACTCTAGGCCTAGTCTGTACTATGCATTTAACCGATTAGGCTATTTTGATAAATGCATTTCTTTCCTATGGGTCATCATAAAGCAACCACTTTAGGAAAGATGTTCTTAAAAATTTCTTTCAAAACACAAAAGTTTTCTAATTTGTTCACAGTGCATTGAGAGTTAAATTTAAATATGTATTTGAAGTAAATATGTAATTGTGGGTAAAACAATGAGTGTTTTATCCATGTCAGACTTACGTTCTAAGCTTGCTCCCCAAGTTAATACTGGGTGTGTCATGTAATTTACATACTTTAAGTACCTTTTTACTCATTTTTGTAACAAAAATAAAAATCTATATGTAGTTTTTTAGGAAATTAATTAAGTAACACGTGAAGTCCTGGTGTGGCGCTGTGGGTTAATGTGCCAGAATGTAAAGCCCTTTGAACTGCAAGGTTGGCAGTTCAGGCTCACCAGTTGCTCCTTGGAAACCCTATACAGGGTCACTATGGGTCAGAACTGACTCTACGGCACTTAAGGACAACAACAACAAGGTCCTTAGAAAAGTAAATGACCATATGAATATGAATATAATAAGTAGTCAAACAGGTAGCGAGTCGTGGTAATTCCAATCATCTCATCTGTATGTGAAAATTGGACAATGAATAAGGAAGACCAGAGAAAATATGATACATTTGAATTATGGTGCTGATAGAGAATATTGAATATACCAGGAACTGCCAGAAAAACAAACACACATCTGTCTTGGAGGAAATAGAACGAGAACACTCCTTAGAATAGGGGAGAGTGAGACTTCACCTCACATAATCTGTACATGTTATCAGAAGGGAGCAGTCCCTGGATAAGGACACCATGATTGATA
>NW_006408537.1:21423748-21459620 GCF_000296735.1 Chrysochloris asiatica | reverse complement strand
TATATATATATATATATATATATATATATGTGTGTGTGTGTGTGTGTGTGTGTGTGTGTGTGTATGTTTATATATATTTGTATAATATACTCATGATGTAAAGTTGTAGGATCAGCACTGGACTGTGAACCACAAGATCTGCAGTTCAAACCCACCAGTTGCTCCTATGAAGGGTCACTATGAATCGGGACTGACTCAATGGCACTTAACAACAACACACATACACATCACCTATATCACACAAACACACACACATACACATGTGACTTCTGTTGTGATGCTGTAGCATCAGCACTGGACTGTGAAACACAAGATCGGCAGTTCAAACATACCACCTGCTCTTTGGAATTTGTTGTTGTTAAGTGTTCTCCAGTTGGTTCTGACTCATAGTGACCCTGTATAAGGTTTTTGAGGCTTTAAGTATTTCTGGTGGCTGAAAGATTCATCTTTTTTCCATGAAGAGGCTGGTGGGCTTGAACTATGGACCTTGTGGTTCACAGTCCAGTGCTTAGCATATGGAGCTACCGTGTTTCCCAATAATACATACACAATACTTCAATTATGTTATAATGTAAAAATAAGTGAAATTTATGTTCTTAACATAAAACACAACCTTATCCGATAAACATGTATTATAATTTCAGAGACAATAATGAAACACTGTAGTAAAACATTTTTTTCAGAAAGTGCATAATGCCTGAAATTTGTGCTTCAGTATTTACTTCGGGTACAAATGGCAGAAACCACTTTCATATTAGTGAGTCATACAAGCATTTCTTTGCTCAATTGTCTGTAGGAGGAAAGGCTTTGAAGGTCTGCTATCTGGTCAGGTGAGTTTTGACAGAGATAAAGTCAATGAGATTAGTACAGATAAGCATGGGACCTAGGCTAGAAAGGGAAGCTCTGAGTGTCAAGTATAATCAGGTGTCTGTTGTAGAGCAGAGTGAAGAGTCGTAAAGAGAAAGTTGGGAAAACAAAACACTAGCATCACAGAAAGTTAAGTGATTGGTCTTGGTGATATACCTACCTTCTCAGTCACTGTTGTTATTATTAAGTGCTGTCAAGTTGATTCTGACTCATAGTGACCCTGTATAGGATTTCTGAGGAGCAGTTGGTGAGTTAGAACCACCAAGCTTGTGATAGAGCGCTTTTCCTATCCTACAGCGCCACACCAAGAGTCCTTTTTAGTCAAGTGGTGGTGGTGGTTATGTGCCGTGGAGTCGATTCCACCTCATGGTGACCCTGAATAGGTTTCCAAGGCTGTAAATGTTCCCAGGAGCAGAAAGCCTCATCTTTCTCCCACAAAACGACTGGTAGTTTCAAACTGTTGACCTTGAGGTTAGAAGTCCAACTCATAACCACTGTGCTACTGTAGTCATTGGTACACAAAAATGCAAGTAGAAGTCATCTTATATTGAGTGATTTTCCTTGGTTTTGGTGAGTTTTTAAATAGAAATTCTTGGACTTAGAGCAATTAAAAAACCAGGAAATGTTTATTCTGCACAGAGCCATGCACTAGTTAATTTTAAAGTCAAATAATATTTCCCTCTAGAGTCTTCTGATGGACGTAAAGCAATTTTTCTCACATTAACATTTTTCCTCTTATAACCTTTGTTTCCTTAGTCACTTGAATTATGATGTGAGTTTCATCATTCAGCTCTCTTGTAGTCTTAATGGCAGTTTTACAATGGAATATTTTTATTCCTCATTATAATTCATTAACTTAGCATTTTATAAACTTAATATTGTAAATCTCCTTAATTTGAAATTCAAGTAAGAAAAAAAAAATGGCAACCTTCAATGAAAAATAACTCATTTTAATCACAGAAGAACCTGACACTGAACCAGCTTCCGCCTCAAAAAACAAAACAAAACAAAACAAAAAAACCCAAAAACCTCAGGAAAGAATGAAGTAACTTGTCAATGGGTATGTGGATATTAAGGTTTGTGTTAAATTTCATTCTCATTTTGGCACATTTGTACATCAATTGAGTTTGGAAAAAAGCAGCTGCTAAATAAGTTTTCAGTAACCTGCAATGATGAAATTATGGTATCAGGTCAGAAACAATATATAACTATACTTTGAACAAAAAAAGAGCACTAGAACTTGGCAGTTGAATACACTTCTAGTACACTGAAGACTTTAAGATAATGAACAGCAAACAATCTGTAGCTAGTGACTTTTACTACTCCTTTCTTGATTCTGGGGCAATATTACTGATTAAAATAGATGTGGTTGAGGGTACCAGCTTATATAAAAATAAGTGCTTATATTTCTTCTTGCTGACAACACAGGACATCATATATTCCAGGATCTTTCCTTGTAGTTAGATATACTAGCCATCAAGTCCATTCTGAGTCATAATGAGCCTGTATAGTATTTACAATGCTTTAAATCTCTACCACAGCTGACAACCTCACCTTGCTCCCATGTAGTTAGGAATAACCATTTTTTATGGATTGGATGTGTGTTTCCCCTGTGTTCCCGCACCAGACTTAGAATATGTGTGGTAAATCCTAATCTTTTTGTATGTCATTATAAATTCCATTTGGGAAAGTGTGTCTTTTTATGTTATTGTGACTCGGTTAGTGTAGGATGTGCCCTGAATCAATCTCTTTTGAGTATAAAAGATATTTAAAAAGCAAAGGAAAGAAGCTGAGATGGGGGAAGATTGATGCCAACCCACATGGAGAGCTTCAAGAAACCAGGAAATGAGATAAAGAGACAAGGAACGTCCCCAAATGTTCTAGAAAGAGAAAGCCTTACCCTAGCACTTGAATTTGGTCTTTTACCCTCCTAAACTGTGAGAAAATAAATTCCGATTTGCTAAAGCCACCCTTTTATGTTGTTGTTGTTGGTGGTGGTAGGTGCAATAGCAACAGTATGCACAACAGAATGGACCACTGGATGGTCCAGAGCCATCCTCATAATTGTTGTTCAGTTTGAGCTCATTTTTGCTGTCACTGTGTCAAACCACATCCTCAGGAGGTGGTCCTCTTTTTTGCTGGTCCTCCACTTTACCAAGCATGATGTCCTTCTCCAGGGACTGGTTCTTCCTAACAACATGTCCAAATGCAAGAAGTGAAGTCTTATCATCCTTACTTTTTTAAGGGGCATTCTTGCTGTACTCCTTCCAAGACACATTTGTTTGTTCTGTCAGTTCATGGCACTTTCAATATTCTTTGCCAACAACATAATTCAAATGCATCAATTCTTCTATGGTCTTTATTTACTGATCAATTTTTACATTCATATGAGGCAATTGAAAACACCACCCATTTATAGTATTTCTGTTATGGCACTGTAGGATAAGCAATAAACTGTTGCTAACCACAGATCTCTGGTAGCATAGTGGCTACAAATCAGGCTGCAAACCATAGGTCAGCAGTTCGAAACTACCAGCTGATCCGTGGGAGAAAGATGAGGCTTTCTGCTCCCATAAACATTTACAGCCTTAGAAACCCTGTACAGGGTCGCTATGAGTCGGAACCAACTCCATGGCACATCACCACCACCACCAACCAGCGATTGGCAGTTCAAACCCACCAGCATCTCCTCAGAAACCCTACACAGGGTTGCTTTGAGTCAGAATCAACTTGATGACAGTTAACAACAACAATATATATAAGACAGAATTTGGTACCGAGAAGTGGAATGCTGCTCTAACAAATGGTTTTGGTACTAGGTAATGGGTGGAGACTGGAATTTTCCTAGTATGGTACCTAATAGTAAAAGCCCTGGTGTGGTGCTGTAGGATAAGCACTAGACTGGTAACTGCAGGGCCAATGTTCAAACCCACTTGCAATTCTCAGAAACTCAAAACCTAAAGTACCTTGAAGAGACCACTTGTACAATTATGGATGTTAATTGCAATTCTGGTAAGGGTTCAGGATGAAGTGAGTATTGCTAAAGAGAAAGTCTCTGTCATGTTAGAGAATACACATGGCACCAGCAACTGGATGTTGCTAGAAATGTGGATGTTAAATGTGTTCCTGATGAGCTTTTAAAAGAAAATTATGAAAATGTGATTGAACCATGGATGAAAGGTTATGCTTTATATTCAGTGGCAAATTATGTTTCAATTGTTTTCAAATGTGTGGTGGAAGTTAGAATTTGTAAATGATGTACTTGGCTAAGGAGACTTCTAAACAAGATTTAAAAGGGGTTGGTTGTTTTCCCTTGTTTCTCATAGTAAAATGTCAGAGGAAAGAGATAGACTAAAAAAATGAACTGTCCAAAATGGAAATAAACTTAAGGATCTAGAAAATTCTGTTGTACAAATTCAGAGTCTGTATTATAAATTTTCACAAAGGACATGGCTACAAAATCTCTTGTTAATGATATTAACCCTTTGACTGATGGATCTAATCACCTACTACAGGAGAAAACCCATCAAATTAGACGAAAGGAGACAGAAAAAGAATGAAAAAGGAGAAAGAAAAGAATGTTGTTTGTCTTTTGGAATTCTCCAGGCAGAAAACAAGCCAAAGGAGCTAATCTGATAGAAAAAGATCATCCCTGGAGTAGTGCAATTGTTGTTACTGCCATTGAGTTGGTTCCAACTCATATTGAGCCTGTATAGGGTTTCCAAGGTGCTGCTTGTAGATTTGAACCACTGACCTAGCAGCTAAGTAGAATTATTGAAAGGAGTACAGGAAGCAGAACTTCCTCTATATCAAAGGGTGTAAAAGAGAAAGACTCCCAGAAAGATGGATTGATAAAGTGGTAGCATAAATGGGCTCAAGCGTGGTAACAATGGTGAGGTTGGTCCAGGATTGGGCAGTGTTTCATTTTGCTGTGCATAAGGTTGCTATGAGTCAGCATCTAACAACAACAACTAAACCAGGCATGATGGGTTTCAAGGGGTAGGGATATAACCTCCTGGGTTTTAAAGTGTCAGATCTTCACCAACTTGATTCTGAAGTGTGGGACTGCTATTCACTACTGCCAGAAGGATCAAACTGCTGCTCAAAACTTGGGGTAGTTCTGTCATATCCAAAGATCAGAAGAATGGGGCCTGCTGGGGCCAAGGTAGTAGGGTTGCCACTGAGATGGATTAGGAGAGTGGGGCCATCCAAAGTCAAGGGAGCAGAAGCTGACATCCCAGTATGCCTGGAAGTCAGAGCTGAAGCTCAGACAGCGTGGCTTCCACACAAAATTCATAGGCAATAGCCAATGCTAAGAGTATAGAGGGCAGGACCATTGTCCAGATGCCTTCAAAGAACAGAAGATTATTTTCAAGCCCTAGGAGCTAATGTAAATTATTCTGTTGGGCTTTTGGACTTGTTTGATACCTGCTATCCCTTCTTTCCATCTAATTTAATTCATTTGTAATAGAAATGTCTACCTTATGCCTCTACCACCATTGTACTTTGCAAACAAATAATTTGTATTTCACACATTTAAAGATGAATAAGATTTTTGTTCCAGGATGGAAATGCCTAAAGTTTTACCTATATTTGATTTTGATGATTCAGAATATTAGATTTTGGACTCACAATTGATTTACGACTTTCTGGATGATGTAATGGAGTGAATATGTTTTGCATGTGGCAAGGACATGAATTTGCATTTGGCAAAGGGTAGAATGTTATGGATTGAATTGTGTCTACCAAAAACATTGGTTGTAAATTTTGACCTCAATGACAGTGATTACAATCCCATTTGAGAAGTATTTTTCTTTTTATACTAATTAGACTAGATTAAAGTAGGGTTTTCCTTAAATTAATTTCTTTTGAGATGTCAAAGAGATTAAGCAAACAAGAGAAAATCAGAGATGGGAGAAGACTGATGCCCAGTCACATGGAGACTTCCAGGAAACCAGGAAACAAGATGAAGAGTCAAGGACTTTTCTCTAGGACAGACCTCAAGAAAGCCTTCTCCCAGAGATGGTACCCTGAATTTACAATTCTAGACTCCTAACAACAACATCAGAGCTTGTACCCTGAATTTAGAAATATTTAAAAGTATTAAAATGAAATGTGCAGAGACTCAGAATCAGAAAACCAAAAAGAAAGATCTCACTATTTCTCAAGTTGAAAGAACTGATGAAAAATTCAATCCTCTACTTGTGACATTGAAGGTTTCTCAAGACAAAATATTAAATGATACAGGAAGCATCAAAAGATGGAAGGAATACATAGAGTCACAGTACTAAAAAGAATTGGTCGATATCATGCAAAAGGTGCTATATGTGAAGAATCAATGGTATTGAATCAAGATGTACTGAAGGCATTGGCAAAAACCGTGTTCAAGGAATTGATGGAATACAAATTGAAATTTATTCAACAAACAGATGCAACACTGAAGGTACTCACTAGTCAATGCCAAGAAATTTGGAAGACTGCTATTTGACCAATCAATTGGAAGACATCTATGTTTGTGCCAATTCCAAAGAAAGGTGACCTACCAGAATATGGAAATCATTGGACAATATCACTAATATCACATACACCAAAAATCCCATTGCCATCAAGTAGATTTTGACTCCTAGAGACCCTGTATAGAGTTTTCAAGACTGTAAATCTTTTTGGGAGCACACAGACTCATCTTTCTTCCATGATACAGCTGGTGGGTTTGAACCAGCAGCCTTGTGATTAGCAGTCTAGTGCTTATCCTACTATGCCACCAGGGATCCTTATTAATATCACATGCAAGTAAAATTTTGCTGAAGATAATTTAAAAATTCATGCTAGATTCAGAAAAGTGTGTGAAATGAGGGATCTCATTGCAGGCATCAGGTGGATCTTGGCTGAAAGCAGAGAATACCTGATAGATGTTTACTTGTGCATTATTGACTATGGAAAGGCATTGAAGCTGTGTGGATGATAGCAAATGATGGATAACATTGTGAATATGGGAATTCCAGAACACTTAATTGTGCTCATGAAGAACATGTTAACATGAATGAGACAGTTAGATAGAGCACGGGGATATAGAATAGTATAAAATCAGGAAAGATGTTGGCTAAGGTTATATCTTTTTACCATATTTATTCAATCTGTATGCTGAGCAAAAAAATCTGAGAAAATGGATTGTATAAGGAAGAACATGGCATCAAGATTGGAGAAAGACTCATCAACAACCTTGTTTAATGGAAGTGAAGAGGACTGCAAGTATTTAAAATGTAAAATGTAAAAAATAAAGAAAATTCTCATGATTGGACCAATACATAATAAATACAACATGATAAACAGAAAAAGGATTGCATTGTCAAGTGTTTCATTTTACTTGGATCCATCCGTAATCAACACTCATGGAAGCAGCAGTAAAGCAATCAAATGATGTGTTACACTAGGCAGATCTGCTGCAAAAGACCTCTTCAAAGTGTTAAAGAGCAAAGACGTCACTTTGAGGACTATGGAACAACTGACTTGAGCCATGGTATTTTCAATCACCTCATATGCATTTGAAAGTTGAGTAATGATTAAGGAAGACTGGAGAAGAATCCATCATTTGAATTACGGTGTTGATGAAGAATATTGAATATACCAGAAGAACAAATAAATCTGTTTTGAAAGAAGTAAGGTTTGTACTTTGGACATGTTGTCAGGAAGAAATAGTTCCCAGAGAAAGATAGCATGCTTGGTAAAGTGGAGGGTAAGTAACAAAGAGGAAGATTCTCAATGAGATGGATCAACACAGTGGCAAAAAATAATGGTGTCAAAAATGAAAACAATTTTGGGATGGTGCAGAATCAGGGCATATTTCATTCTGTTGCAGGTATAGGTTCCCTATGAGTCAGAACCAACTCAATGGCACCTAACAACAGAGCTGGTTCTCTGAATTTAGACTTCTAGACTCCTAAACTGTAAGAACAAAAATATTATTTGTTAAAACCACTTTGTGGTATTTTTGTTACAGCAACACTAGATCATTACAACACCATCTGGTCCACTTTTAGCCAATGAAATGTATATGGAAGTGATGCATATTCTTTTTAGGATGTGTCATTAAAATCTTCCACACTTGCTCTTCCATGTTATTTTCTATTTTCTGTTATCTGAAATGAGCCTGATCCCTAGGCACCTGAGAAGATATTTTGTTGAAGATCACAAAGCCTTTATCAGCCAGAGTTGCTGAATGATGCCTTGGTGGAAGGCCATCCTATCAACCTTTTTACCTTCGCATTCTGTTAACATGAAGAACAGAAAGATATTTATTGTGTTTGATACACTGTCTATGAAGTAACTAGTTCTTACAGCAGTTAACATAGTTGAATATAGTGAATATTACAGACTGAAAAACATTTTAGCATATATGGCCCTTAATGGTCAATTTTTTCCAAAGAAAATCTTCCATGCAAGAGTCATTCATATTTGGTATTTTGCCACTTTAACATGTGACATACCAATGAGCCAATAATCTTATGAAATCTATCGAGTCAATACACTTTTGGGATATAAGTTTTCTATGTATTATGAAGTGTTTGCCATGTATAACACAGATTTCATGTATGTTGGTACTTTGGGTGCAGTGGGCATTGGTGATGTTTCCTAGCATTCAATTACACATTTTCCAAATTTAAGGTAGGATTTGACTTCCCTAACTCCTTGAAGTTTGGCATGGTCATATGACTTATTTTTGTCATTGAAAAATCAGGTGGTGTGTGGTCCAACACATTTCCTTCTTTCCCTACAGTGAGGCCAGAATAAAGACTTCTATTGAACCATGATGGTGTTACCCTTAATCAAGAAATAAATCCTGTGCTGCTTGAACTCACTGAGATTTTCTTCGTTGCTTTTGTGCTTATTTGTTTTTACATTAGTAAATCAGAAGTGAGTACATCTAACCTATTCAACAAACCAAGATAATACATGTACTTTCATGGGTTCAACTTATCATTTTCTGAATTGATGGAGTCTTTAACAAATAATAATATCACTGAACATAGATTTAAATAGCGTAGTGGTTATGAATCGGGCTGTGAACCGCAAGGTCAGCAGTTCAAAACTACCAGCTGTTCCATGGAAGAAAGATGAGGCTTTCTGCTCCAGTAAAGATTTACAGCCTCAGACACCCTGTACAGGGTCGCTATGAGGAGGAACCTACACCACGGCACATAATAACAACAACAAGGAAAGGAAAACCTAGTTCTCATTGTCTCTGCAAAGAAGAAATATTAGCTATTTACAAACTTTGGCACTAAGACTCCACACCAGATACTCAGATAAGAGGCCATGTTGGTTTTCTATTTAAATTTCACATTCGAGACCAAAATGAGTACACAAGAAGAAACGTTGCTATATCCGTGGGGTGGGAAGGAGAGGGATAATTTCAACTGGAAAAGTAAATGAATTATAAAAAGAAGGAAAAGAAAAATATAAATTTCTAATAGTGAAAGATTGAAATCTATTCTATACTCAATGAAGTCACTGGTCCTATAGAAGATATTACCTATTCATTTCAGGTAGTGTTATTTTTAAAACCAAAAAATGATGTAAAATGCTTACCACTATTCAAAGTTGAAAGATAAATATCTGCCTCTAGAAACATGTCACCATGATAAGCCATTGCTAGAAGTTCTGGAATATATACATAGTATGGCTACTAATGGAAATGAAGCAGGCTTAAAGAATAGGAACTGAAATTACCAAAGGTTACAGACTGAAGAAAACGAGAATTTTTCATGTTGAAGGAAAAAAACAAAGACAACAGTTTGGTAGTAACCAAACAGCATGAAATCATCAAAGGAATTTGTAGAAGAAAATGGATTTCTTTACTAAATTCCAAATTTATCAACCTATAGAAGTAGACAATAAATTTAATATTAAATAAAATGGAATTATTTTTAGTATAGTACAATGTATGCTTTTGCAGCATAAACATTAGGTAGAATTTAGTATGAGACAACAAATATATAAGGAAGAGTCTATTTCTAAATGATGAATTCATCGAGAAGAATTGATATTAGGCATATATTCCCCCTGAGGTAGAAAGATGACATAATTATAGATTATAAATCTCGTCTTCCCAGAAATTATTCTTTGACAGCAATGTTACCTACAAAATATGGGAGGGAAAATAATATATGTTTTACTCAGAATGCCATTTCTTACATTCAATATTTTATATAGCCACTGTATGTTTACAGCTATATGTATATATGAGAGTACATTAAAAAGTATTGTTATAAAATCAGAGACACATTTCTAAACAAAAACATCGAAATGTGCAGCTAATGTTTCTCCATCTAGGACTATACACTTCTAAAGTCAGTGTTTCCATCTCTCTATCCCTTTCCCAAAGAATTCTGTGGTTTTCGATTTATTCCTTGCCAAAATGGCAATTTTTACACCCTTGAGGAATTCAAATCATGTTCCTTTTCAGTGTTCCTTGAGTTTGGGGAACAAAGAGAAGTCTGAAAGGGCAAGATCAGTGTTGTACAATGGATAAAGTAAGGTTTCCCAACAAAATTCTCCTAAGACAGCCCTTGTTGACCTGCAAGAATGAGCTACTGTATTGTTATGATGGGGGTGGGGTGGGGGTGGGGAACGTTAGTGTCATTTTCCTGGTCTCTTTCTCATTAATATAGTTTTCAATTTTCTTAAAACTTCTTCATAATAAACACTCATGTTAGTTCTTTATCCATGGAGAAAAATCCCAGAAAAGAGTTATGATAACTTTCTGAGCTGACCTCGCTCCCTCTCTGCCTTGAAATTAATTGCCCCAGCAGACCCCTTTAGAAGTCACTGTTAAGGTGAATCTCCCCACCCCCTTATTTTAAGGCAACCCAAGCACTGAACCACAAATCACAAAGTGGTTTAAGCCCACCAGTTGCCCCAATGGGGAAAGATGAGACTTTCTGCTCTCATAAAGATTTATAGCCTCAGAAACCCTAAACAAGGTACTATCAGTTGGAACCGACTGGATAGCACTAAACAACAACCAAGAGATTAGGAGTCCTGGAGTGGCAAAGTATGATAAGGACTAGACTGCTGTCAGTGGTTCAAACTCACCAGCCACTCTTAGGAGACCCTATACATAGTCATTATTTGTCAGAACCCACCTGAACAACACTGCAATGAACAGCAATGAATGCAACAAATGCAATGAACAACAATAACAACAAAGAGACTAAGACTAGTGTATTACTGAAAGAATTTGTTTGCAGCCATCCACTGATGGCAAAGACATATTTAAAAATAGTATGTTTGTAATAAACCTGTGCATGTATAAACTGAAACAAGAGCAGCAATATTTTTTGACTTATCCTTGTAGTTTGTTGTTAATAAGAATTGTAGAGTCAGTTTTGTCTAATAGCGATACTATATAGGGTTTCTGAGGAGCTGCTGGTGGGTTTGAACTGGTGACCTTGTGGCCTTGTGGTTCACAGTTCAGTACTGATCCTACAGCACCAATTCAGAAGTCCTAACCCTGTATGTGGAGCTCTGGGAGCATAGTGGTTATGAATCAGGCTGCAAACCTCAAGGTCAGAAATTCAAAACTACCAGCTGTTCTGTGGGAGAAAAATGAGGCTTTCTGCTCCTGTAAAGATTTACAGCCTTGGAAACCCTGTACAGCATCACTGTGAGTCATAGTCGACTCCACGGCACATAACCACCATGCCCACCCACCCCCACAACAACCCTGTATATGTATACATATAGATATATAGTCCTGGTGTGGCACTGTAGGATAAGCATTGGACTGCTATCCACAAGGTTGGTGGTTCTAATCCATCAGCCACTCCTTGGAAACCCTGTAAAGAGTTGCTATGAGTTGGAACCGATGCAATGGCACTTAGCAACAACAACATATGTATATAATATATACAATTTTATGCATTCACATCATATACAAAGTCCCTAAGTGGTGCAAATGTCTAAGCAATGTACCACTAACTGAAATATTGGTTGCTTCAAGTCACCAAGAAGTACCTCAGAAGAAAGACCTGGTGATCTATTTCCAAAAGACAATGGTAAGGAGTACTGTTCTACTATGAAAACATGAAGCTCGTATGAGTCTGAATCAACTCAATGGTAAAATATTTGGTTTGGGGATACATGGATTCACACTAATTAAGGTAATATTTTTGAAACAACTTATTTTAATGAAAAAAAAATACTAGGAAAGAGATATCACTATTATTACTTAATTTTGTTCTCTGTGATTTTCCCCTCCCTCAGAGAGGTTAATTCAAAGTTATGCATATTTTGCTACATCTCTTTTATTTCAGTTCCATGCAAAAAATATCTCTTTTAAAAGGGAACATGTTTTGGTTTGCTTTCTGTTTATTATTGTAGACAAACTGTTATCACTTTTCCAATTCAACACTTGGCATTTTTCCTTCTTTTCCTAATTATCCCTATAATCTCTTCTCCTAAATTTTAAGGACCTTTTATGCTCATGTGTGTTTTTGATAATCATAAGCCAAAAAATACAAGTTGCTGAATTTCCCTATTCAGAGATGGAATTGGTCTGTTAACATAATTTTGACACAAGCGACTACAAATTCCTGGTAATTAATATGTATAATTTGCCTTTTTTGAATTGAGACAATACTTTTTTGAATAATGACATAAAGAGTATAAATGTCATGATATCTGTACTTATACATTTATATGTAGGAATTAATTCATAGTTAGTCTTCCCCCTTGCCTAATATGTCAGTGAATATTATCTTGTTGAATTGAGAGATAACTTTTATAAAAGGTGAATATTTTTTGGCATTAAATTCACTTTTAGAGGATAGTTTTATGAACTCCATTGAAATTTATATTAACTGGTAAAAATCTGAAAACACTTTACTTAAGAAGGCTTGATGTAATAGATCAAAATTATTACCAAATAAAATGTAGTTTTGTGAATATTACCAAATAAAATGTAGTTTTGCTGAATCGTACTTGAATCTGTTAGGCTACTTCCAGCAGAAAACATGATAACAAGTTTTTAATGGACAACAAAGGTCATTACTCAGCATAATCAGCTGTTACTTATTTGGAATTTTAACAAATCTTTTTATTATTTTAGCATCTTGTTTCCAGAGTAACCAGGGGTTCCTCTTAGTAAAATTCTGATTGTATAGAAATTTATACTCCTAAAAAAACTATAAAAACAGATGCTGTTTACAGAAACAAAACAAAAGAAAATAATACCACCATAAATTGGGGTTGTTTTATGATAAAGGTGAACCTTACTTTTAGAAAACAATATATATGAAAATGTTAATTTTCTCTAAGTTGGTGTGTTGTAGGAGGTGTTCTTACTCTTTTACAAATTTTGGTTGTGTGTGTTAGATTTGCTTATAATCCGCATTCTCTTGTGTGATCTTAAAATTGTTTTCTAATTAATTTAGGGGTGCAGGTGTGTAGGTCTGCTTATTTAGAGTACTGAACTTCCCAAGTTCAAGAGGGAAGAAGCTCTTTTTTCAATTTCCTTGTACAATCCTGGCTTCCTCTTCTTTCCTACCTGCTCCTATTTTACTACTAGAATAATAATCGCAGCAAGAATAATGTATGCAATGTAACATGTGAAGTGCCATGGGGGTTACAAAGAAGTAAGAGGCACTGCCCTGAATCTCAAACACATTCTCATCTGCAACTGGCAAAATAAAACATGAAAGTTAGCTGACATACCAACACAGTATGTAGTGGGCATTATAAATGGTTAGTGCTATAAAAGACACCAGAATTTAAAGTGATGAGTGAAAGCCATCAGAAGGAAGATTTAACCTGAGTTGTCAGTGGAGGATAATGTTACATTGGGAGAGGAGAGGAGAGTACATAAATGGTGACATCAAAGGGTGGGAAGCTGGAATTTATGGTTTTTAGCATATAGTGAATGATACTTTTTAATGAGTCCCAGTTAAATTTTTGTGCTACAACTCTGAAGACATATAGAATCTATACTTCCTGAGACTACAGAGCACATATTGAAACTACTGTCTTCACTGCTGGTTAGTGCTCACCAAAATGATAATTCTTCAGTGTCATCTCTTCACCCCATTTAGCTACAGATATTTTCTAATATTAGCTTTCTGTACTCTACAATATGACCTCTATGATAATTCCATAATTTCTAATTAAAGGTCTATACTAAAAGCTAGTGAGTTAAACACTCTTTTTCTTTTTTTCTAATTTAGAGCTAATTTATACTAGGTATTCATCTTGAAATAATTAATGACTATCTTCTAACACTTCATGCCCTCTTAACAAAGCATCATTTAGTTTTCCTGGTTCTTAAATCTGGAGAGGATATGTTCAAAAGAAAATGTAATTACAATTTTGGGGGGAAATTAGCCAAAGAAAAATTCATGTCCTATCTCATTCAATAATGAACACAGAATAAAATACACATTCAGATAAAGGTTGAAAGAGGTCTCTAATAGAATTTTCTAGTTGGAAGAACTACTAAAGGATGTAGCTCAAGTAGAAGAAAATTGATAGTATAGAAAGAAGTGATAATGTTGAAATGAATACTGAGCAAAGAATTGCTAATCATTTGCAAATAAAACTTAAGAACCTAGATTTATAAAACAAAAATAACAAGGACAAATTTGAGTAGCATGCACATAGGTGGATATGGAAATCTAGAAAATGATAATGAATAATTCAGGAGGTCATTCTGATAGGAATTAAAGGATTCTAAATCTTTGTGATGGTCATACTTTATTAAATCAAATTTATAATTTAAAGATAGATAATAGATATATAAATAAACAAACAGAAACAGAATGTACAACTTCTAAAACTAGAAAAGGAAAAAGTGAATCAAAATCATAAATAATACAAAAGAAAGAAACAAAGGAAGGGATAAAAGAATGGTGAGAAAAACAATAAACAACTTACAAATCTACCTCACTCATTTTTCATTTAGAATTCAGTACAGCATTCTTGGAAGAACACATGCTCTAGTGAGAGATATGAGCCATTCTGCTGAAAATGAGCTCTGAATTGAGCATGCTAAATTAAGGTGGTCAAGACTTTTTTTGAAATTAAGATATTTCAAATGCTTTCTAGGAACATAAAAGACTAGTTTATGCATGAGGTTAGCAATATACTAGAGATCCACCAGCACAAAGAAAGTAGAAATTGTGAGATAAGAAATCTGAGAAATTACACATGCTATCATTGTTAAGGACCTGTTGAGTTGATTTCTGATACATAGTGACCACTTGTGACAGTATAGAACCACTCTATTTACTTATTTTCTAACCTTTTTTGTGTGAATTGAGTAAAAGTTTACATATAATATCATCAGTTTTACATTCAACAAATCATATACTTTGTTTCAACTCAATGATTGAAATCTCCTCCATGCAATCTTGAGCAGTTATCCCACTTCCTCCCTGATGCAGCACTGGAGGCACTCACTCATCAATGTCGAGAAATTTGGAAGACAGCTATCTGGCCAATTGATTGGAAGAGAGCCATATTTGTGCCCATTCTAAAGAGAGATGGCAAATGGAATGCAGAAATCATCAGCCAATGTCATTAATATCACAGGAAAACAAACTTTTCCTAAAGGTAATTTTAAAATGGCTGTAACAGTACATTGACAGAGACCTGCCAGAGGTTTAAGCTGGATTCAGACAAAGATGTGGAAATGAGTGATATTATTGCTAACATCAGATGGATCTTGGTTGAAAACAGAGAATACCAGGAAGATGTTTGTCTCTGCTTTATTTACTACGCAAAGGCTTTCAAATTTGAGGATCATGACAAGCTATGGACAATATTGTAGTGAATGAGTATTCAGGAACACTTAATTGTGCTCATGAGGAATTTGTACATGGACCAAGTGGCAGTTGTTCAGACAGAACAAGGGAACACTGAATGTTTTCAAATTAAGAAGTGTGCACCAGAGTTGTATTCTATCACCATACTTATTCAATCTATATGCTGAGCAAATAATCTGAGAAGCTGGATTACATGAAGACTCATTAACAACCTGTGATACACAGATGATACAACTTTGTTTGCTGAAAGCGAAGAGGACTGAAAATATTTGGTGATGAAGACCAAAGACCACAGCCTTCTGTATGGGTTGCACCTCAATGTAAAGAAAACAAAAATACTCACCACTGGACCAATAAACAACACATATATAAATGGAGAAAAGAATGAAGTTGTCATAGACTTCGCTTTCCTAGGGCCAAGCATTAACACTCACGGAAGCAGTAGTCAAGAAATCAAATGACATATTACATTAGGCAAATCTGCTGCACAAAACCTCTTTAAAGTGTTTGCAAGCAAAGATGTCAGTTTGAGGATGAAGTTGTGTCTGATCCAAGCGATGGCATTTTCAATAGCTTCATAGGCATCTGAAAGTTGGGCAATGAATAAAGAAGACAATAGAATAATTGATCCATTTGATTTATGGTGTTGAGGGAGAATATTAAAACTAGCATGGACTGCTAAAATAACAAACAAGTCTGTATTAGAAGAAGTACAGCCAGAATGCTCCTTAGAAATCAGGATGGCTAGACTTTGTCTTTCAGACATATTATCAGGAGGGATCAGTCCTTGGAGAAGAACATCATGCTTGGTAAAGCGAAGGGTCAGTGAAGAAGAGGAAGAACCCCAGTAAGATGGACTGGCACAGTTGTAGCAGTAACTGGCTCCAACGTAGCACCCATTGTGAGGTTGGCACAGGACCAAACATTGTTTCATTCTGTTGTGCATAGGATCTATATGAGTCAGTAATGACTCAACGCACCTAACAACAACACAACTTAGGGAAAATGCAGGAGAAATATTAGACCATGTGCTCCCACAAATATTTACAGCCTCAGAAACTCTATACAGTTTTGCCGTATCTGGACTACGCCAACGGCACATAACAACAACAATGTGCAAAATATTGAATGATGCAGAAAGCATCAAAAGAAAATGGAAGGTATACACAGAGTAATTTCACCAAAAATAAATGGCTGATGTTAAACCATTTGACGAACAGATAAAGAGCTGATGGTACTGAAGGAACAAGTCTAAGTTGCATAAAGGCTTTGGAAAAAACAAGGTTCCAAGAATTGAAAGAATACAAATTGAAATCTTCCAAGTAAATGCCAAGAAACCTGGAAGACAACTAGCTAATTGATTGGAAAAGATCCATATTTATGCCAATTCCAAAGAGAGGTGATGCAACACAATGTGGAACTCATTGAACAATATCATCAATATCACATGCAAGTAAAATATTGCTGAAGATAATTTTTAAATGGCTGAAATGGCTGCAACAGTACATTGACAGGGAACTGCCAGAAATAAGACCTAGATTCACAAGAGCATATTGATCTAGGGATATCATTGCTGATATCGGATGAATCTTGGCTGGAAGTGCAGAATACCAGAATGATATTTATTTGTGCTTTATTGACTATGCAAAGGCTTTTGACTGTGTGGATCATGACAAGCTATCGATAACATTGTGAAGTATGAGTATTCCAGAACACTTAATGTGTTCATGAGGATCCTGTACATAGACCAAGAGGCAGCCACTCAAACAGAGTAAGAGGATATTGAATAAGAAAAGGTGTGCACCATACTTATTGAATACGTATTCTGAGTAAATAACCAGAGGAGCTGGATTATATGAAGAAAATGGCATCAGAATAGGAGAAAGATTCATTAACAATCTGCAATATGCAGATGATACAACCTTGCTTGCTGGAAGTGAAGAGGACTTAAAATACTTACTGGTGAAGAACAAAGGGCAGAGCCTTCAGTATGGATTGCATCTCAATGTGCAGAAAACAAAAAATCCTCACCACTGCACTTGAGCCAAGCCATGCCTCCACCTTTTAAACCTTCTCTACCAAATCTGACACCAACACCCTCTACTCAGTTTATTGTTGTTATTGTTAAGTACTATCAGTTGGTTCTGACTTATCTGGTATGTGTGAACTGCTGACCTTGCTGTTAGCAGTCCATTGCTTTTTGTACAGTGCCACATCATGTTTGGGAATTTACAGACTGGCTAAAGGAGCGACTTGCCTGAGCAGGACTACAGAGGGGCCACATGGCTGAGAGGCTGAAGACATGCTGCGGTATGGCCAAGAAGAGGCATTCCTTACTGGAGAACTGCTGCATCCTGGGTTGCATTCTGATCCTAATTGTACCCTGTTCACTTCCTTAATAAAAATAATAATTTTGAATATTGTCTTTGAGTTCTGTATGGACATTGTAACAGATTATTGAACCCAGATGTGAATCAGCAGGTGCTGTGGAAGGAAGGACTGGTGGATGTCAGGACAGGATAAAGAAGTTTGTAAGCTAGAGGCCTGTTTGACTTCCACCCCCCTTGTGAGGCCAGAGGAAGTCAGATATGGCTGCCCTGCCATTTTTGCACCCTTATATATGTTAGTTCTGATGATCAGGGAGAGGATTTTTAAATGATGATACACAGAGTGTGACAAAAGACAAAAGAACAATGTCTGACAAAAATTCTACGCAAGGCTTTCCCACTATCCTTCTGACCAATCAAGCATGGCTAAACCGTCCTATAAAAAACTGTTAACAAATAATTGCTGTTGTTAAGTTCCATCTAGTTGGTTCTGACCCTGTATAGGGTTTCTGACCTACACATCTTTGTTGGAGAGAAAGTCTAATCATTCTCCTGAGGATCAGCTGGAGGGCACGAACTGCCAGATTTGTGATTTGAAGTCCAGTGTGTACCCTACATATTGACAAGATAAATAAGAGTTATGATATAGAATCTGGTAAATGTATTCAGTGGAAAGCAAACAGTATATTTCTATATCAGAAAGAATCCTTAGAGAACATTTGTTTTCCTGATTTTGTACAATGGTTAGACTCAATGAATAGTAAAAAGGTCATCAATTGTTGTAGTCAAGTGAAATGATACTGTCTTGTATCTGAACTTGTTTCTGATGTTTCATAAGGGACAGAGCTAAGAGATTACAGTAAAAAAAGCAATGAGATTATAGCAAGTGCATGGCGAATTTAAGAATAAATCTATTTATTTTACATTTTTCAATTACAATTCTCTTCTAAGCTCATGAACAATGTTTTGTTTTGATTTTTCTTTTCTTTTCTTTTTAAATGTATCGCCCTCTTCTTCCATGTGTCCTATTTCTATTTTTCAAGCAGGTTCTTTTAACTTATATCTTCTAGACTCAACGGAACCTCTTCACTTGGGTTAATTTGTTCCTTTGCCATTTCTCAGTTCCTCTTCTTCTTTGATGCTATGCTCCAACTTCTTCCTTCTATATCTTTCTTTTCACTTTTCTATCTTCATCACATCTGAATCATCCACAAGCATTAAGAGTCCCATTAAGACCCACAGATACACCCGTTACGATCAAGTTCATTCTGACTCATTGTGAACTTGTATAGGATTTCCGAAGATGAAAATCTTTACAACATCTGAAAGCCTCAGCTTTCTCCCATGGAGTGTATTTGGCCTTCCAACCTTTATTAGAAGTCCAGTGCTTATTCTACAGTTCTATAGCATAAAGTACAGTTTAAGAGCTGCCTGGCCCCAGATCTTTACTCTCACAATATTAGCTGTGTGGTTTTGGCTAAATTACTTTTCTTCTTTGTGCTTCAGATTACGCATCAGGAAAGATAAAAATGCATACTGCATAAGCCTGTGAAGATTAAATGGACTAATATATGAGTATTCAAAGAGTGTGGCATATGCAGCCAGTTCTTTATATGGTGGTGGTGTTGTTTAGCACTGTCGATTTGGTTCCAACTCATAATGACCCTATATAGGGTTTCTGAGGAGCAGCTGGTGAACTTTGCAGTTGAACTTTGCAGTTCAAACCAACCTTACAGTACAGTGCTTATCTTCTAGTACCACACCAAGACTCCAATATTATATAAGACTAAGTAAAAACGTATGATGACTTGGGTTCTGGTTCATAAATGCATGGGTTTACTCAAAATAACACATGTTTAAATATGTCTCTGTGATCAGTGGATGGCTCCAGACAAGTTCTCTCAGTCATGTCTTCATCTCGTTAGGGTGTCTTCAAAGAAAGATACAATCAAAACTGTGACTTTCCAGGGCAACTGCTGGTCCAGTTAAATTTATGGTAGAAAGTTATGATGATTGTTCTTGGGGATACCAAAGGAGAAATCTTGATAGATTTTTCTCAAAAGACACAGGGTGATCATGGAGGCTTATTATGATGAAATTTTAAGAAAATTGAAAACTTCATTGCTGTGAAAAAGGCCAGGAAAGTCACCAAGGAATTTTTCCCATCATAACAGTCCATCTGCTCAGCTCATTCTTTCAGGGTTGAAAGGGCTATCTTAGGAGAATTTCATTGGAAAACTTCTCCTCATCCACCTTACAGCCCTGAACTTTCACCTTCAGACTTCCTTTTATTCCAAAAACTCAAATAACCATGAAAAGAAACACAATTTGAGTTCCTCCAGGATGTCAAAAGACTGAATGCTATGCTAACTCAGGAACCAGAAGTGGAAAGGGATCTCAAGTATATCTTTACATGTTTATAAAGGCCAAGTATTTATAAAGTTATAAAAGCATAGAGTTATAATTAACATGAAATTGGAGTATGCAGGCCTTCAAACTGGAGTAACTAAATTCCTTGAAGATGGTCCAGAAACAAACAATTTAAACCTATTCTTTGAAAAGAGTCTGAGATGAAAGTAGCACCGTTCCATTTACATTTTGATTGTGTGGCCTGTTGAGAAAGTACTAAGAATAGATTACTTGGCTTCAAGCCTAGATCAATGATTCCTGGAGGGTGTTTTTGTTTTGTCTTAGTTTTTTATTTTCCTTTTCCTTTGAGGTGGGAAGTGAGTGGCTCTATATCTATTATCTTATTCACAAGTGACAGGGGATCTCAGAAGAAACTCTATGATTATAATTACTAATTGGTAAAGGCAGAAAAAGAACATTGTAAATTATCACTATTCTTGAAGAATAAATACCTTCAAATCATGGACCACAGGCTCCCCTAACAGCTCTCTTCACATAAACTAAAGCTTTACATTTTAATAAATGACTCTAAGCTGTGGATTTTTGTCATTTTGGCTTGGGGGAATCAAGTCTTTAAGTAAAATTGATGTGGCAAAGATACAGAAATAACATTTGACTTTCAAATATAGGAGCAGATTTTAGATACTCTTCCTTATGAGCAGACAGGTGACAATGAGCCTAAAAAGACATGGCTGCAATACTGATATTAAGCATAGACGGTTCACAGGTAGCCTGTACCTTTCATAGATTAAGTACTACTTACCTTAAATTTTTCACAGGAAAAAGAGTAGCTGGATTTTATGAAGATGAGTGGATAATCTGTCCATATAGGAACACTTTAAGAGTCACCATAACATGGTACATGAGCAGATTTTTATTTGCTTGTGCACAGGGCCATCATGAGTTGGGGACTGCTTCAACAACAAATCTCATTCCTCACACTCTCAATGTAATCATATAAAACATATCTCAGGTTTTATTTTTTAAATTATATGTTACATGAAGGATATGGGAGAAATCTAAGATCAAGTGCACAAAAATTTGCAATAAGTTTGTAAAATATATTTTTCTTTGTTAATAATTGGGGTATCAGAAATACTGTCCCTTAGGGATGCAGAATAAGGAAATCAAGGCATTGGGGTCAAACAGCTTCTAGTCCAGTTCCAACTCAATAATTGAGTGATGATGGTGGTGGTTGTGTGCCATCAAGTCAATTCCAAATCATTGTGATCCTATACTGTATAGGGTTTCTGAAACAGCCGGCCTTGCAGTTACCAATCCAATGCTTATCCTACAGCACTACACTTACCATCTTTGTTTGCATTATAGAAATCTAGTTTAATTCTAGCATAGCTCAAGCTCTTATTTTCCAAAAAATTTTCATTTGGGTAAAAATACAGAAATCAGATTTTTCTAACTGTAAATGATAATCTTAGCTACATGAATGCCCTAGTGGCCTAAGAATATGCATGAGGCAGAACACACAAAGTAAAGTCACAGCCAAGAGAATAGGTGTGGTTAATAGTCCAGTGTTTATCCTACAGCACCATACCAGGCCTTCCTCCTAGTCCACATTCTTCTTGAAGCTCTGATAAAACGTATCATCATAGCAACACACAACCCACCCCTGAAAGAAGAGTGGTGGACATGGTTTACTGACCAGGGGGTCAACCTTGGAGCTCCAAATGGAGGGTGAGAATTCTACCACTGAACTGCTGTCATGTATTGAACTGTGCACTTTCCCTACCTACAAATATGTGTTGACTTGTCTAGGCCATGATTCCAGGGGTTTGCCAGTAATATAATAGTATAATTTGGCAGTTATTTAATGATGTGTTTATCCCCCATGATGGGATATGATCTGATATGATTAGCCTATCTGTTGTAAAGATTATGGTAGGATGCAACACCCTTACTCTGGTCATAGATAATACTGATGAGAATTAAAGGTACATTCCCTGAGATGTGGATTCCATCAACTTTTATCTTTCAAGATAAAAGGAGAGAGAAGCAATTAGAGAGGGAGGGATCACCTACCACCAAGAAAGAAGAGACAGAGAGTGTCCTTTAGAACTGAGGTCCCTGTGCTGAGAAACTCTCAGACCCAAGTGAAGATTGATGAAAAGGACCTTCTCCCAGAGCTCACAGAGAAAGTGATAGCTTTCCTGAATTGTGACAGCTGGTATCATAAATTCAGACTTTTAGCTTCCTAAACTGTGCAAGAATAAATTTGTTTGTTAAAGTTATTCACTGTGATATTTCTGTTACAGCAGCACTAGATAACTAAGACAACCACCAATGCCTCATAGTGAATGATATTGTTGTTGTTGTTAAGTGTCATTGAGTCGGTTCCAACCCATAGCAACCCTATATAGGGTTTCTGAGGAGCAGCCAGTGATCTTGAAACTCCAACCTTGCAGTTCAAACGGCTTTGCAGTCTGGTGCATTAACCCACTATAGATGCCACTTAATTTATTATCTAAGGCCACTTCTTTCATTGCCTCATTTCTTACACTGAAAGTAATATCTCACAGTACTTTTTGATCTTCTCTTACGGCACCTGTTACTTTCCACTTAGCATTATAATTATTTCAATAGGGAAAGCACATTTTCTCTCCTCCACAAACATAAAGAGACAGGAAAGCAATATGCTGCTAAACTTTCTTGATCTGACTAATCAAGCCCTGGTGATCAGCTCTGTTTACTGCTGGCAATAAACACTAAAGCAGTCTCCCCTTCAAAACCTGGATGTATTTAAATGGCATCTATCTCACTCAGATTGTTGTTGTGGCTGTTAGGGGCTGTTGAGTAAGTTCTGAACAAAACGACTAACTGCCTGGTCCTGCACCTTCCTCACGATGGTTGTTACATTTGAGCCCATTACTGTTGCTATTGTTCCAATCCATCTCATTGTGGATATTTCTCGTTATCAACGACCCTCTACTTTACCAAGCATGGTGTCATTCTCCAGAACTGGTCCCTCCTGATAACATGTCCAAAGTATGTGATCTATCTTTCACCATTCTCATTTTTAAGGAACATTATGACTGCTGTGGCACTGTGGATTAATGCACCAGGCTGCAATGCCATTTGAACTGCAAGGTCAGAGGTTCAAGCTCACCAGCTGCTCCTCTGAAACCCTATACAGGGTCACTATGGGTCAGAGCCAACTCAACAGCACTTAACAACAATAACAACAAATGACTGAATTGCTTCCAAAACAGATTAGTTTGTTCTTCTGGCAGTCCATGATACTTTCAATATTCTTCTCCAATAACATAGTTCAAATACACCAATTTGACTACCATATTGCTTATTCATTGCTCAACATTCACATGTATTTGTGGAAGAAAGTCTCTACTTAGGAGTAAGGATCACTATTTAATTTCCAAATAAATAAATCATAGGATTAAAAAATAAGAATATGGTTGTTGGGTTGTTTTTTTTCTTCAGTACTCATATTTTCTAACGCAACATAGCCTATCAAGACTAGAATATGGTTATAAAGGAGGTAATTACTATCTGTGGAACAAAAAGCACTAGAGATATTTTTCTGGCAGATTTAGACATTATCTGATATTAAGGCTTCAAACCTTAAAAAAATTGTATGTAGTTTATGGGTCAGGCTGACCTGCATAGGATCAATTTTAAGAGGAGTCAGAGATCAGAAATAGATTTATATGGGACAGAATATAGCTCAGAAACTATCATGATTGAGATAAACATGTAAGTTGGAACCAAAAAGGAGATTTGCAAAGAGTTCTGTGAACTTTTTCTTCCTACATCAGGTGGTGAAAATTCAGTTTGGGCACTACAATATAGGAAGACCATCTTCAAAGCTCAAATACAAAGTCAAGGAATATCAAGTTTGGTTGCTTTTGAATTCACACCAGTCAATTCATGGGCAAATATCAATTCCTTGGATGTCAAACAGGAAATGATCCCATAAATACTACATTATCTTTTTCCCTGTTGGTGGTTGGTTATGTGCTGTGGATTTGGTTCTGACTCACAGCGACCCTGTCTGAACAGGGTTTCTGAGGCTGTAAATCTTTACGTGAGCAGAAAGCCTCATCTTTCTCCCGCGGAACTGCTGGCAGTTTCGAACTGCTGAACTTGAGATTAGTAGCCCAAATTGTAACCACTACGCTACCAGCACTCCTTTTTTTTCCCTCTTAGTATTGAATAAACTAATTTTTACTGATTGCCTAATATATGCTAAGACAGACCAGGACCAGACATCTACATAAGAGTACTAATAAATAAAAGGCGTTTTGATAGACTTGCAGTGAGTTATTTTAATGTCACTTTCGGTCTAAGTCTGGGAAAGGAAATCTTAGTTTTCAATTTCCTCTTAAGCTTTTCAATGTATAAAGTTGATTGGACATATTGAATGCTGTGATCTGGATTTTAAGTGGTAAACAATTATGAACTGCCGTGACAGTGCCTAAGTCTCAACCTCAGATGAGTATTTATTTGACTATTTATCTCCTAACACTAAAACAAAATTTACTACATAATGCCAAACTAGGCCTTTTTTATTAAAGAACATTTTTAAAACACCCTATTGCAACACATATCTAGTATTACAATATTCTATTTCAACAAAGTCTCTCCTTATTTAAGTCTGGATTTGTTTCTATTTGATAGTAAGTGCTCAATATATATTTGCTGCATGTTGAACAATCTGCAATATTATTAGGTAGTTTCAAAGGTAGAAAGCAAAAATTTCCAAAATTGACATTTAAGGCTTAAGTATTACTTTCATCAAGCAATCCTTTTCAATATTAGGTTATTATTTGATTATTATTATTAATCTATGGATTGTGGAAAACACAAAACAGTAGTTAATTTGCAATTTCCCAGCCTAGTGATCTTCATCAGTATTCTGCAAATTTATTCATTTCTGTGTTGTACATAACAGCTCCTCAATCGGACACCAAGAATAATGAAGATCAGCATAACCAAGCGTTAGCTGACACTCTGGTCTAGAAATCACTATGGCAGAACTAAGCTGATTTTTCTAAATCTATTTTTGGCTAAAACATTGCTAAAGGGAATGCTTTGTTAGTTACCTTAAATGTAAGAATCCATGACATATAACAAGTCCTTTAAATCTTAAGACATTGTTTTTTCATCACATACATTTGGCCTTCACAAATAGCCTGAATATCTTTTCCTACAGGAAAATGAAAGAACAATGAATGTTTTCTGGAAAATAGTTTGACTACATCTGCTCTTATTATTAACTTTATGCAGCTGTGCACTTTAATCATTACATCACCAGGACTCCGTCTTTGTGTAGAGACTTCTTAGAGTTCATAGAAGACAGACTCTATTTTGTGAAGTAGGAAAAACAAACCTGAAAATTGAAAACTAAATTTAAGCAAACAGACAAAGGAAAATTGGGAAGTAAATGGATATACTTTTTTCATTTTTTATTCACAAACACAGGGTTTTTTCTTCCAAGCATGTTTAGTTTAAAAAAAAAAAAACATATAGCTACTATTTCTACTGAATTAAAAATGTACCATGATCAATGTATTTGTAATGCAGTCATCCTGTTTTAAAATCTAGCAAAATTCCAATAATAAATTGTTTTACATACAATTACTGTTATTTCTTCTTGAAAGCAAGAAAATATTACAGACAAATTCAGTTGCACCATTCCCGGCCCCCCATTTTTAGCTGCAAAACTTGTAAGAAGGTTAATATGTGCCGTACAAGTTTCTAACCTACATTGTTTTATCTGACTTCTCAGGTTAATCTTGTGCTGTAAGTATAGAAATTAAAGCTCAGGTAGAGTGACTAATATGTTTTTCCTGCTCTAAAACCAGGATGTTCCCATTCTGAAACAGCAGATCCTTGACAATGATATACATGTAGTGTTTCTCAAACTTGAGCATGCATCAGAATTTCCTGAAAAAAAATGGTTAAAGTACAGACTGCTGGGACCCAAACCTAAAGTTTCTGATTTTGTATATCTTGAATATAGCTCAGGGATTTATATTTCTAACAAGTTCCTGGGGAATACTACAGATCCAGGGACCACAATCTGAGAACCACTGCCATGGACTCCTTCCTGGTGGAGTGCTGTAGGATCATCACTGAATGTGAGCCACAGGTTGGCAGTTCAAACCCACCAGCTGCTCCTTGGAAACCCTACCCTGGGTCACTATGAGTTGGAACTGACTCAATAGCACTTAACAACAACAGCCATGTACAAATGCATATTCCTCCATCTTTAATAATCTAGTGCAAAATTCCTATTCCTACCGCATGAACTTGATCCACCTCCAGCTTTTTCTGTGTCTCATTCCAGTAGTTTCAGTGAGTCTTTGAAGTCATTCTTCACTCCTTTATTCCTCTCATACCAAATACAGAATCTGGCCAATTCTCACCACTTCTACTGCTACTCCCTTGACAATGCTGACATCCTCTCTCTTAGATATCTGATAAACTTCTACCTTATTTATCTTCTTGCTTCTTACCTTCCAACTATACCATTGTTGACAACTATAGATACCTTGTGATCCTTTTAAATGGTATATTTATATCACTCCTGTGCTCAGAATCCTGAAGTAACTTCTCCTTTTCTCAGAATTAAATGCCAAGTCCTTGCAATGACTTACTATTGTTAAGTGGCATTGAGTCAGTTCCTACTCATAGAGATCCTGTATAGGGTTTCCAAAGAGGAGCGGCTGATGGGTTTGAACCACCCACCTTGTGATTTAACAGTCCTGTGCTTACAGCATCACACCAGGACTCCAGTAGCAGCTTATAAAGCCCATGCATAGTCTTCTCAACTTTCTGAGCTCACCTCCTTCTCATAGTCTTCCCTTTGCTCACCACACTCCAGCCTGTGTGCTCATGAGCAAGCCAAGTACTCTCCCACTTAGTATCTTTACCCTAGCTGTTCTCTCTGCCTGGACTATTCTTCCTCTTTGTGATTACAAGAATAATTTTCTCAGTGCTTTTACATCTTTATTCAAATCACTCATCTAAGCAAGGCCTATGCTGAGCGCTCCTACTACAATGCCCAGCAATATCAATTTAACTCTGCTTTTTGTATTTTTCATAGCACTTATTACCTTCTTGTTGTTAAGTCCCTTGGAGTTGGTTCCGAATTGATGCCTTTGAGTTGTGGTGTTGGAGGAGAATACTAAAAGTGCCATGGGTTGTCAAAAGAACCATAAGATCTGTTTTGGAAGAAGTGCAGCCAGAGTGCTCCTTAGAGGCAAGGATGGCTAAGCTCTGTCTCTCATACTTTGGACATATTGTCAGGAGGGAACAGTCACTGGAGAAGGATGTCATGCTGGGTAAGATGGAGGGTCAGAGAAAAAGAGGAAGACCCCCCCACAAGATGGATCAGCCAGGTGGCATCATTGATGGCATCAAGTGTGGCAGTGGTAGTGAGGTTGGCCCAGGATTGGACATTGTTTTGTTCTGCTGTGCATGGGGTCGCTATGAGTCGGTTCCGAATGGATGGCACCTGACAACAGCATTACCTTCTACAATACAATGTGTTTATTTATTATGTTTCTTGTTTATTTCCTGCTAGACTATGAAGGGGCTTTAAACAATACATGGAAAAAGTGGATTTGAAAGATAATGGAATTTTTCCATGAACATTTTGAAACCCCCTTGTATATGTTCCAAGAGGACAGGAAATTTTGTCTGTTTTGCCCAATTCCATCCAGTCCATTAGGTACCAATAAGTGTTTGCTGAATAAATGAATGAATGAATAATTATTTTCATTCATCCAAAGTTTTATCATAGGCTAATAAATTCTATGCAAATTATCTGTCCTTAAGATGAGCCACTCATCAATGCCTTCTCTGAAATAACTTTATAATTCAGAGACAGAAAATATAATTATCAGTAATTTCAGACTTATGTTGTAAATAAGTTTCTATGACAGTGACTAACTGGCAAAAGGATATTTATAAAGTGGCATAAGGACTCAAAATGCTGTTAATAACAAATGTCTTCTTAGAGAAATTTATAATGTAAAGTAAGGAGCTCTGTAGTGGTGGTTACGAGTTGGCCTGCTAAGCTTGTGGTCAGCAGGTTTGTAACTACCAGAAGTTGCACAAGAGAAAGATGAGGCTTTCTGCTCCTGTAAAGATTTACAGCCTCGGAAACCCTATTCAGGGTCACTATGGGTTGGAACCAACTCCATGGCACTTAACAACAGCAACAACAAAATTAGCTAAATTTGATTGTTTCTTGGCAATTTTACTTTGATCAATAAAGATTCCTAGGACTCATTCTCAATCATTAGTACATAAGTTAAAAGAAGATTCTGGTCTCTAAGGGGGAGAGCTATACCAGACATATATTGTCTGGATCTCAAGACTTATTTAGTTTAACCACTCATTTTACAGGTGAGGAAATTAGAAGGTAGCTTCTTCCTCAAGTTTACTGATGATAGAGTCATTCCTGAATTACAGGAGCCTGTATTTGCATAGAATAATTTTTGCTAAATTTCATAGACTTATCCTAACAGGATTAATTACACAGTTATCATTTGACTTTGGAAAATGTATCTATTGATAGGAGAGTAAGGAAAACAGGAAAGAAAAGCTTGAATGTTGCAATCAGACAATACTTGTTATCATCACGTTTTGAGATAGTTATTCTAGAAAGGAAAAATATTGCTTTACACTGTGGACATCAGCAATTCATAAAACAAGCAGTGGTAAAGAAAAAGTGAGCTGCATAATAAGTTTCCAAACTTAATTTTAATCTAATTCAATAAAGTACATCATATTCAGATGCAAGACAACAAGACAATAGCTAGAGGGCACTGAAAATTTTTCTTGAGTTTGGAGCTTGCTGCCTTAAAGTTCATAGTAATGAAACATTTTTAAATGGCTGTTCTTGATTCATCACTCTTCTTTTTGAACTTGTAGAGATAATTACATTTTAAACTAATGTTTACTCCTAAAATATTACCTATATCCTCCACGAATTCAGCTTACTGTAATTTGGCTCTGATATTACTTATTAGTGTGTGATGATTTGGAATACACTAGTATATCTCTTTCTAGTCCTCCTGCTTACAGAGAGAGAAAAATTAATGGTTGCCTGGTAGCCTGACATCCACAAAAGCTTCAGGAATGGAATGTGCATTATGGTAAAATAACATACTTTATACTTTATCAGTGGATAATATATTCCATTTCAACAGCAGTGGTTATGTGCTATGGAGTCGGTTCCTACCCATAGAGACCCTGAACAGTTCGAAACTACCAGCTGCTCCGCGGGAGAAAGATGAGGCTTTCTGCTCCGGGAAAGGTTTACAGCCTCAGAAACCCTGTTCAGGGTCTGCATTTCAAACCCACCAGCTGTTCTTGGAAAGCCTATACAAAGTTGCTATGAGTAGGAACCAACTCAACAGAACTCAACAACAACATGTCTTTCAGAAACTTCATCTTTCTAATGTCACTTGGGGTGAGGAACGCCTTCAATTTTTACCACAATCAATATAAATAAGTACCCACAATCCTTTGTTTTTCCTGATCCTTCCTACAACTTATTTCACTATCATCAAAGACACTTTTATTTGTTATGACAATAACAAATTTATTTGTTATTAAATTTGTTATTAAAATAACAAGTTTATTTGTCGTAACAGTGAACCCTTTTTGTGTCTTGAAAAATAAGAACTTTCATCCTCACAGCTTTACACAAGTTAGGGAAAGCCTGAAGACAGTTTCCATAATTTAGTTTTAGATTTGTGTCTTTATTGCCTAAAAGAAAGCTTAGAAGTGAAGCTGGCTATGTTTTGGGGGGTTATTTTAAAATCCACTTTTACCTAAATGTAAACAAAAAGTCCAAGAAAGAAAGGGAGGGGGTAGTAGGGCTCATCCTAAGTGAGCTCACCTTAAGCTCAGGTTTCTTATATATAAAATGGCAATAACAATAAGGGTTAAATTTAAAACATTTAGGACAGTGCCTGGGGCAGGGAAGGAGCTTAGGGATCAATGGCATAAAAAAACCAAAAACAAAACTAAGACTAGAGCCATGCAGAAATGCCATTGCAGTTGCTGTTAGGTGTCATTGAGCTGCTTCTGAATCATAGAGACCTCATGCATTTCAGAAGAAAACACTGCCTGGCCCTTACAATCATTCCTATGTTTGAGTCCATTGTCACAGCCACTATGTCGATCCATCTACTGAGGGTCTTCTTTATTGCTAATGTTTCATTTTACCAAGCATGATGTCTTTTCCCAGGGTCTGACCTATCTGGACAACATATCCAAAGTACACAAGACAATGTCTTACCAGTCTTGATTCTGTACTTCCTCCACAACAGATTTGTTTATTCTCAGGCACTTCATGTTATTAAGTGCCATCAAGTCAGTTCCAACAAAAGAAATCTTTGTATAGGGTTTCAGAGGAGTGGCTGGCAAGTTCGAACAGCTGACTTTGTGGTTCAAATAGACCTTGATGTTGAGTGAATAATGCAGTCCATATATCCTATGGTGCCACACCAGGACTCCCTGGCACTCCATGGTACACTCAATATTCTTCACAAACACCAGCTTTCACATGCATATGAGGTGGTTGAAAAGAATGCTATACACTGGTGTGGCACTGTAGGGTTAGCACTGGACTGCTAACCACAAAGTTCATGGTTCAAACCTGCCAAGTGCTTCTTGGAAACACTATATAAGGTTGCTATGTGTCAGAACTGACTCAGTGGCACTTAACAACAACATGTTTCCTGCCTGAATGAGATTGTTTCAACCCCTTCACTTTCTGGGCATCAGAAAGTCACCAGGATTATATCATCATATGTTGGAGTCTACTGGAAGAAAAAAGTATGTAGATATCTTGGGAACACAAGAGACCAGGTAATGCAAATTGCATAGTATATACACTTTAAAGAGAATCTCTCATTCTGTACAAATTGCTGTCTAAACCAGACCTAAAATAATAGTCATTCAAACATTTTGTACTGTAAAGTATTATTAAGAAAAGTCATAAAGATTAAAAAAAAATTATGCCCACTGCTTCTTATAAAAAGGTTTTGAATAAATCACTTCCCAGAAGCAAAATAACTGACTAATAACATCAATCATATAAATTTATCCTTCCCATATTTTCGTATCAGAAAATGTACCTAATAATACACAATTCTGAACTTAGGTAATATAATAGTAAATATAATAGTTTCATATAAAAATAATCTTTTGAAATTTGTTTTCCTCACTTAATTTACTGAGAATTATAAAGGAACTCTATTGTCCTTGTTAGTTGCTGTAGGATAAGCACTGGACTACTAACCACAAGGTTGGCAATTCAAACCAACAGCGATCCCTTGGAAACCCTATAGAGTCTCTATGACTTGTAACTGACTTGACAGCACTTAACAACAACAACATTGTGATTATTAATTATTGGTGTATTTTTATATAGCTTGAATTTTTTATAATTTGTAAAGTAAAATAAGAATAAGAAAAAAATCAGTATTTTGATAGGGAATAACCAAAGCAGGATGCATTTTTATACATTTACATTTGTACAGATATATAGCTTTATATACATTTTCTTATATTAATGCTATGGAAAGATGTAGAACTGTGCTTGTGGTATACGTTCATATTATCTCCCATACATTATCTCATCTCTTTAGTTTGCATTTCCCCACTTTTGATGGACTTTGTATTATTATATAAAATAGGTGAGGTGTTTTTTTTCCTTTTCTTCCTGAAATAATTCCTTTATCTTCTAGTACGTTAAGCAGGAAAAAAGGAAAAAGAAGGATGAAACAGGTTTCATGAGGAATGTTAAGAACTCAGTTTTATTTTATATACATATAGTTATTGCTGTTAAGTTCCGTCGAGTCAGTTCTGATTCATGGTGACCCTATATAGGGTTTTTGAGGCTGTAAATATTTATGGGAGCAGAAAGCCTCATCTTTCTCCTGTGGAGCAATGGGTAGATTCGAATTGCTGACCTTTTGGTTAGCAATCCAGCTCATAATCCACTATGCTACCAGTCCCACCTATACATACATATTATATATATAAACCAACTTGACAATAATCAATGAGATTTCACCTACACAGGAGACTTTTAAACTTCTTTAAATTCATTATTTTTGTAAAATGCTTCAGAGTCGATCTAACTCATAGTGACCCTATGAAGAACAGCTAGTGGATTTGAACTGCCTATCTTGCAGTTCAGTTCTTATCCTAAATCAGGACCCCTAAGTGGAACCCTTTATAGATTATGGAGTCCTGATGTGGTGCTGTGGGTTAAACCCAAAATCAGTTTGATCTGTAAGGTCGACAGTTCAAGCACACCAGCTACTCCTTGGAAACCCTATACATGGCCTCTATGGGTCGGAACCAACTCGACAGCACTTAACAACATTAATAGGTTCTGTTTTTCTATAATTCTCTAATTACTGTCACATTATTTTTTCAGTTTTCAATAGCATTAGAAATGCTATGATTGTTAAGTTCCACTGAGTCATTTCTTATACATAGCAATCCTGTGTAGAGCTTCCAAGGAGTGGCTGCTGGGCTTGAATTACTGCTCTTCTGATTAGCAGTTCAGTGCTTATCATACATCATCATACAGGAGTAATAGGTACTCATAAATTAGTCACTATCCTTTGGGATATTGTGTCCAAAATATTTCACTGGCCTTATTTCACTTTTACCTCAAAACATGGATAATTTTCATCTCTTTTATTAAGCACAAGCCCTGGCAAGGTACTATAGGATAAGCACTGGACTGGTAACCAAAAGGTGGACAGCTCAAACCCATCAGTCACTCTTGGAGATTCTATGTAAAGTCACTATGAGTCGACTGACTCAAAAGCACACAAAAACAATATTATGCACAGGAGCTATTTCACTGTAAATATCAGAAGCTCTGCTATTCATCTGTCATGTTGTCATACTGTAGTGGTCTACATATTTCTGAAAGCTATGCCACTGGTATTTTAAATACCAGCAGGGTCACCCATGGTGTACAGGATTCAGTGGATTTTCCAGACTATGACTGACTAGGAAGAAGGAGAGGTGGACACTTCTGAACGGTTAGCAATGGAAAACCTGATGAATAGCATTGTCAGATATAATGTTAGAAGATGAAAACATTCTGAATAGTTGTTATTGTTGCTGTTGCTGTTAAGCACCATCGAGTTTGTTCCAACTCATAGCTATAGTTCTGTTTGTAGGTAACTGACTTGATGGCAACTTAACAACAAACAACCTTAAAAACTCACAAATATATCAATAGTTTGTCTGAGAAAATATCCAAAGAAAAGAATCATAGTATCATTGTGTCTACTCCATTTTAAAGTGTCACGTTGTTGTTGGGTTCTGACTCATAGCGACATTGTATAGGGTTTCTGAGGAGCAGCTGGTGAGTTTGCTTACCTTGTGGTAAGCAGTATAGTGCTGATCCTATAGTGCCACACTAGGAGTTGCAAAGTGTTCTGGTTATTAGTAATAAACAGTTATGGCAATGCTACCTCACAACATCAGAACTCTTTCATAACACTATTCTTACATGGAACAGTTCTGAGAAACAAGATTAGCTACCATCAAACACATCAAATAATGATCAAGCTTAGCTCCTTTTCTACTTTCCAATGTGTCACCAAAATATTGTTCTAAATATTTCCTGACCCACTGTATAAGCTAACCATCTAAACCAGTATAGGGATTTAGAGCAGGTGGTCTGCCATCTAACAACCTGGGATTGATTTTACTTACTTGTTATGCAAAATTGGAAAAGTTGTCTATCCCCTATAAGCCCCATTTTCTCACACATATAGAAAGATAATACTTATCTCCAAGTGAAAACAGAGGGAGGAATGCAAGGGTTAAAGGGGATAGAGGTAAATAGCCAACCATGGAACAACAGTGGTCTGTGAGTATAAACATGGACAAATAGACAGGCTGAATGCATGGGGGTTGGGGGGATTGGAAATATATCTTCAAATACATTAGGATTTGACAAAGGATATTTGTACATGGGTATTTACCTTTGTTGCAAACACACCTATGAATATTGTGGAGTATGTAGGGGGCAAAACAATAAAAAACAAAACAAAAACCTCTTAAAGATTAACAAACATCTTAAGGCAATGAGTTGTGGGCCTTTGTGCTCAAGACCCATAGTCTCAGGGGACACCATCATCAATTGTCATGGCATTATCCACAAAGACAAAGTTCTACCATCTACTTTAGTAAGTAGTGACTAGGATCTTAAAAGCTCGTGAGCAGCCATCTATGGGACAACTATTGATCTCTCCATATATAGAAGAAAGAAAAGTGATGGAAATTTGAACATTATGGGAATCAACTAGTCCAATGGACCAATGGAATATATGAACATCAGTCTCCATGACTGAGACTAGAAGAAGTATATGGTGCTCAGTGATCACTATCAACTGCGCTGAAAAGGATCACATTAGAAGATTCAGATAGAGTGTGAGAAAATGTGGAACAAAACTCAAAGTTATACAATTAACTCAGGCTTACTGGTCAGAAAGAGACTGGAAGAACCTGAAACTATGGCACTTCAAATCCTTCAAGTCTGGAAAGGAACTCAAATTCATCATCCAATTTTTAGCCAACCAGTAAATAGGGGGAAAACAGCACTAGTAAGGTATTCTCACCATGGAATGGTCAACCATTCAAAATCAAAATAGCAACATTTATATAAGGACAAAGTTGAGAAGAGATGGGAAGGTGGGTGGAAGGGAGATATGAATCACAGTGAAGAAGTGGAATTATTGTTGGTACATGGAAGTGATTGCAATCTTTGAGATGAAACAAAGTGTATGATTTGTTGAATGTAAAATTGATAATCTTCTCTGTAAACCTTTCATTCAATTTATAGTAAATAAAAGTTCAAAAAATAATACTTACCTTACAGTTTGATAATTAAATGAGATAATGAATGTGAAGCTCTTAGCATACTTTATGGCATGCAAGAAGTGCTCAACCAATATTATCTCTTATTACTACTATTTTTATTATTTGTATTTATTGAGTTCTGTGGGGAGAGTAGATCTACATACTTAAGTACAAAGTAACAAAGGAATTAGGTTCTGGAAGCAGTAGAATTTGTTAGCAATAGTAATTTAGACTTCAATGCCCCACGGCATGTGGTTAGGCTGCTAACCACAAGGCTGGAAGTTCAAATACACCAGCCCCTCTGTGGAAGAAAGATGAGGTTGTCTTCTCCTTGTTCCTGTAAGGATTTATTCTCAGACATCCTACAGTACAGTCACTGTGAGTCAGAACCGACTGATACCAGTGGGTTTGGGCCCCTAGATAAGTGGTTTGGGAAGTAGGACCCAATAGTGTTGTTGTTGTTGTTAAGTACCATCGAGTTGGTTCTGACACATAGTAACCCTGTACAGGGTTTCCAAGGAGTGGCTGGTGAGCTTGAACTACTAACGTTGCAGTTCAAACAAC
>NW_006408537.1:21421846-21423279 GCF_000296735.1 Chrysochloris asiatica | reverse complement strand
ATGGGTTAGAACCACTGATCTTGCGGTTATTAGTCCAGTGCTTACCCTACAATCCAAGCCAGCAATCCTTTATTTCATTGTCATTGTTGTTACATGTCTTAACTCGTAGCAAGCCTGTATAGGGTTTCCGAGGGACGGCTGATGGATTCGAACTTCTAAGCATAATCCATTACACTACCAGAGCTCCATCCTGTATTTCATTGTTGTTGTTGTTAAGTACCATCCAGTCTGTTCTGACTCATAGCGATCCTGTATAGGGTTTCCAAGAAGTAGCTAGTGAGTTAGAACCACCGATCTTGTAGTTCAAACCAATCTTGCAGTCTAGTGCTTTATCCCACAGCAACACACCAGGGCTCCACTTATTTCATTATTGAAATATAATTTAAAAAGAAATACAACTTTGGCTAAACTATGTTATCAAACTGACTTTTGAAATTTTTATTTATAGAAGAAAAATATAATAATCAGAGGATCTTATAGGCCACAAAGGGTGGATAATTTAAATTAAACACAGTAAAATAGTTTCACTCTCTGCTGGACTATCCTTCAGTAGCTTTCCATTGTATTTACCAAATCTACCAAAACCACTGCTTTTGAGTCAATTCCAACTTATAGCAAAACTTTTGAGGGCATGCAAAGCTGTAAATATTTGTTGTTGTTGTTGTTATGTGCTGTGGAGACAGTTCCAACTCATAGCAACCCTGTACAGGGTTTCTGAGTCTGTAAATCTTTACGGGAGAAGAAAGTCTCATCTTTCTCCTGCGAAACCTTGAGGTTCACAGCCCAATTCATAACCACTATGGTACCAGACCCGAAATCCTCAACTTTCTACAGCCACACAACTGGTGGGTTTGAACCACCAACATTGAGATTAGTCCAGTACTTATCCTGTAGCACCACCATTTAGAATTAAATAACAACAAACAACTCTTTGACATGACTAACTTGTAGGGTGCCTCTGTAGCCCTATGTGTCCAGGGCAGCCTTATATTATGCATTTTGCCCCTGTCGTTGGTAGGTAACATCAAGTAAGTTCCAACTCATAGTGATCCCATCCAGGACAAAACATTGTCCTATCCTACACCATCCTTATGTTTGAGCTCATTGTAGCTCTCACTGTTATCCCTGTTGCTGTTGTTGTTAGGTGTCATCCAGTCAGCATTGACTCATAGAGACCCTATGCACAGCAGACCTAAATACTGACCGATCCTGAGCCAACCTCACACTACTTGCCACGCTTGAGTCCATCGATGCTGCCATTTTGCCAATCTGTCTGGCTGGGGGGTCTTCCTCTTTTTCTCTGACCCTCCACTTTACCAAACATGATATCCTTCTCTAGCGACTGGTCCCTCCTGACAATATGTCTGAAGTATGAGAGACAAAGTTTGGTCATCTTTGCCTCCAAGGAACACTCTGGCTGTACTTCTTCCAAC
>NW_006408537.1:21407633-21418191 GCF_000296735.1 Chrysochloris asiatica | reverse complement strand
GTAGTAAACTATGTGGTTGTCAGATTCAGAATGGCCAATAGCAGTCCATTTCAGCTCACTAATGCCTAAAATATCGATGTTTATTTGTTTCATTTCATTTTTGACAACTTCCAATTTTCCCAGGTTCATACTTCGTACATTCCATGTTCTGATTTTCAATGGATGTTTACAGATGTTTCTCTTCATTTTGAGTTGTGCCCCATCAGAAAATTAAGGCCCTGAAGGCTTTTCTCCCATGGGCTTTACTCCATTTGCATCATAACAGTAAACTCTACATTGAGGAGGCAGGTCTTCCTCAGTCGCATTTCGAGTGCTTTCCAACCTGAGGGGCTCAATTTCTGGCACTATATCTGACAGTGTTTCTCTGCTATTAATAAGGTTTTCAGTGACTGAATATTCGGAAGTAGTTCATCACTCCTTCTTCCTAGTCTGTCTTCATCTGGAAGCTCATCTGAAACCTGTCCACCATGGGTTACCCTGCTGGTATTTTAAATACCAGCAGGGTAACCCATGGTGGCATAGCTTTCAGAATCACAGTAACTCACAAGCCACCACAGTATGACAAACTGACAGACGAGTGTTGGACTGTTGTCCCTACATTGTTGTTGTTGTTGTTAAGTGCCATCGAGTCGGTTCCGACCCATAGCGACCCTGTAACATAGTGCCTAATATTGGCCCTTTACCACCGCTTTCACTTTCAAAGTGTCCCAGTTTAGAATATGAACTACATAATCATTCTCCACATGGGACCCATTTTAACCCCTGTACATTCCATACCCACCACACCACTAGCCTTTCAGATCCTTGAAAGTACCAAGTTCTTTCTTACCTGGAAGTCTTCAGCATTTGTGGCCCACTGTTTGTAATGCTTTTTGTCCAACTCTTTCACTGGCTGGTTCTTAGCTGTCAACAATGCATCAACTTGTTTTACTTTCTCAAGAAGGCCTTTTTGGATTTATCAAGTTGAATTATGGCCTCCACCCTATCTTTTTCATGCATAGTACCTTGCTATTTCTCAAAACAGTTTGCTATTACACACACACAATCAGATCTCTTGTGAATATCTTCCTATTCCTACACTGTGAGCTCTAAGAAGTTAGGTATTTTTGCATATGATATTTGATTTAAATCTAACAACAGCCCTCTATGAAAGCATTCTTAAATTAATTGGACTCCATAGCCTTCACTTTTCTCTGATCCATGTTTAGTTGATAGCTCAAGTTAACAATCAGTCATTTTACTGTACACCATCTCATGGCATGGAGAATTCAATATTAAGAAAAGATCTCTCAGCCATGGTTAGCATATAAGTCGCTCCTCAAAGGAAGAGACTTGATAACCCGTGTGAGTTGTAGCTGAGATTCCCAATTTTAATTGACTTTCTCCATGGTCCAGACAACTAAGACAACTCCCTCTTACTTAGATGTTCTTTTATAGCTGAATGATATTTTTAAAAAAGAAACCATTAGTATATATGTTGTTAAGTGTCATCCAGTCAGTTCTGACTCATAGTAATCCTATGCAGGGTTTCTGAATAGTGACTGATGGTTTTGAACTGCCCACCTTTCAGGTAGTAGTCCAGTGCTTATCTTACAGTGCCACACCAGGACTCCATTATGCATTTAGTGATAAGAAATTCACACACTCTTGGTTGATTTTTCTCAGAGAGAAAGCTACAATTTAAGAAGGGATATAAGAAGCAAACCTTTGTATTTTTTTCCTAGGACCTTTCTAGGCATACATTAGGCATTCAATATATATTTATTATGTGTGCTTGCAAAATTGCAATATATTGTAATGTATAATTAATGTTATATACTCAAATAACATATGTTAAAAATTATCTTTATGCTTATATTCAGTATGCTAAAAAAGAAATTTGTTAATTTTAAGAAAACTGAATTCTCCATTCTCATGTCTACATACACTATGAAAAAAAATGTATGTAAGCTTTTTGCTATTAAAAATAAAAAAGCCTAATTAATAAGAAAGCACATTTACACATACCATGTAATTTTCTTACAGACACTTACCAAAGATTAGTCATAGAGTCTATTGTTTTGATATTTAAAAAGAACAACGAAGATTTATTTAGACATTCTTTGGGGAAGATAATTATGGAACAGATTTATGTATAATAATAGCATGAAGATCATGGATGAAACAACACAAGTTTAAAGAGGTTGGAAAATTTGGCCAGATTCATGTTCAAATTAACTGATGTAATTGGACCAAAACTTCTTTTATTTCTACTTTTTACTGATGGAATTTTCCCATTCTGCAGGAACCTGGAAATCTCTACATAGGTCTACACTATGACGTTCCCCTAGTAGAACACTCTTATCACATTTAAATCCTGATATAATTTGTCTTCAGTGATTCAGACATCCCCATTGTCTTCTACATGGTCACAAGCACAGTGTTCATCTCTACACAGCTAAATAGCACATGTTGTTGTTGTTGTTGTTAAGTGCCGTCGAGTCGGTTCCGACCCATAGCGACCCTGTGCAGGGTTTCTGAGGGTGTAAATCCTTACGGGAGTAGAAAGCCTCATCTTTGTCCCGCGGAGCGGCTGATAGTTTCGAACCGCTGACCTTAAGGTTCGCAGCCCGATTCGTAACCACTACGCTACCAGAGCACATGTAGGAACAAATAATTCATGATGCAGTCGTTTCCTGAAGGAAAGATTTTACAACAGAAGTTCCTTGAAGAAAATGTCTTTTTCAGCTTTACAACATAGGATAAGATTAAAATCTCTGGAAAATAGTTAAATCCACTGAATTCTCCTGGCAATCAGTGTTGGTAAGTAAAATGAATTGGTTGAGAAAAGTTTTCACTTAGTTACATATTCTTCAAAAGGTGATTTAGTTTCCCTTTGGAGGGATGATGACACAAAATATTTTTTTTTTTCCATATTTCCAGAAAAAGGAAAAACCAAGGCTCCAAAAAAGCAATACGTGACTGAGTTTAAAATTTCAATCTAGGTCTGTCAAGCTACATACACAGTTATCCAGTTAAATGCAATTAACACCTCTTTACAGCTATGCAAGCTGGGTAGAGATGTCTTGTCCTTAATAATAATTATTGTAACAAAAATCTCATTAAGTTTGATCATTGTCATTGAATGATGGTCTTAGAATATTATTGTATTTATGATTCCTGGTATGGTGCTGTAGGATAAAGCACTGGCCAGTAAGATCCATTTGAACTAATAGGTTAGCAATTCAAACTCAACAGCTGCTCCTTGGAAATCCTATACAAGGTTAATATGAATTGGGACCAACTTGATGACATGTAACAAAAATAACAACAATGGCACAATACTTAACTTTTACATCTGCATTTAGATGCTTTTATGGAAAGCTAGAGGCTTGGAATGGCACTGTAGGATAGGCACTGGACTGCTAAACAAAGTTTCAGTGGTTCAAACCCACTAACTACTACTTAGAAATTAGATTGCTAATATAAAAAAAAAATACAGGGTTGCTCTGAGTCAAAACCTACTTGACAGTATTTAATGACAGCAAACATTTCTGAATTGGATCCTACTAATCACACTTTAAAAAATAATTTTAATATGACTATTCCCATGTTCTTTAATTGAGTGTTATTTCATTCTTTATCAATTAATTCCATGGTATATTTTTAAACCAGGAGAAAAAGTCAAGGTTTTAGTTTTGTTTTGTTTTTTCTCCCCAAGGGCTAAAAAAACACATACAACACATTATTTTCTGCTAACTAATCTACAATTCTATAGGAAGAATTAACACATGTTAGGAGGCTGTTGGATAGAAAAGCCAACTCTAGATTATTTTAGCAGTTGTGTTGTGCAACGTGCACTAAGATCTGAGATCTAGCAAATGATATTTCAAAATTATAAAGTGAACTGGGATTTCAAGGTGACATAACAACATCTTAGGATTCACTTTCAATAACAAATTAAAGAGGTACTATACTAAACTGTTACATAGCCAGCATAAAAGTGTACATTGACTATACAAATAGCTGTACATGCACGTATCTTAATCGGGAAGATTTTTGTCTCTCTGTGAAGGGACATTTGACAATGATTAGAAATATTTTTCCTGTCATAACTGAGAGATAAGCACTGGACTGCAAGGTCAATCTGAACCATAAAGTCAGCAGTTCAAACTCACCAGCTGCTCCTTTGAAACCCTATACAGCGTCACTATGAGTCGCAACCTACTCAACGGAACTCAACAACAAAAGAACAACTGGCATCTAGTGGGTAGCGGCCAGAGAGGCTGCTAAACATCCTGAATTGCAAAGGCAACTTCCAAAAAATGAATTATCCCATCTAAAATGCCAGTGATGCTTAGTTTGAGAAATTCTGGTCTAATAGAATTATTTGCTGAGGAGTTAATGTGCTTTTGGTTCTTGAATATGTTGTTTTCCCATTTAACAAGGAAACCAGATCTCTCTGGGATACTGGTCTAGAATTTGTTCCAAGACTGAACTAATATCTAAGTTAGCCACTTACAGCTATGTGATTTGCTCCTGAACGTATCCTATCCTCAGTTTTCTCATCCATAAATAGGAGATGATAATAGTAACTCCATCATAAAGTTATTTTGAGTATTGAATATATATATATTTTTAATAAAAGCTGAAAAATTCAACCTGTATGCTGAGCAAATAATACGAGAAGCTGGGTTATAAGAAGAAAAATGGGGCATCGGGATTGGAGGAAGACTCATGAACAACCTGCGATATGCAGATAATATAGTCTTGTTGCTGAAAGTGAAGAGGACTTAAAACATTTACTGATGAAGATCAAAGAGCACAGTCTTCAGTATGGATTGCATCTCAATGTAAAGAAAACAAAAATCCTCACCACTGGACCAATAAACAGTATTCTTATCAACGGAAAAAAGATTGAAGTTGTCAAGGACTTCATTCTTCTTGGATCAACTATCAACACTCACGGAAGCAGCAGTGAATAAATCAAACAACGTATTGCATTAGGCAGATCTGCTGCATAAGACCTTTGTAAAGTGTTGAAGAGCAAAGATGCCAGCTTGAGGACTAAGGTGTGCCTGACCCAAGCCATGGTATTTTCAATAACTTCATATGCATGTGAAAGCTGGACAGTGAATAATGAAGACCGTAGAAGAATTGATGCTTTTGAGTAATCGTGTTGAAGGAGAATATTGAAAGTGACATGGGCTGCCAAAAGAACCAACAGATCTGTGTTGGAAGATGTGCAGCCAGAGTGATCCTTGGAGGCCAAGATGGCCAAACTTCATCTCTCATACTTCGGACATATTATCAGGAGGGACCACTCGCTGGAGAAGGAAATCATGTTTGGTAACGTGGCGGGTCAGAGAAAAAGAGAAGACCCCGAGTCAGATGGATTGGCAAAGCGGCAGTATCAATGAGCTCAAGCGTGGCAACAATTGTGAGGTTGGCCCAGGATTGGGCAATGTTTCATTCTGTTGTACATAGGGTTGCTAAGAGTTGGTACCGACTCGATGGCACCTAACAACAACAATCTTATTGAGGAAGAAAACTAGATCTGGCAGAAATGGGGCTGAGAATGAGAGATGAACTATGAGCAGAAGAGGACAGGACAGTAGAATGACTACAGAATATACCAGAGTACTTGGGTACAGAGCTTCTAGGACGAATTCCCATACTCAGGTGGGATAAGGTTGTAGCAGATGTGAGAGAATGGTCTGTCTGGAAAAATAAGTGGTGGTGGTCATGTGCCGTGGAGTCGGAACCAACTCATAGTGACTCTGTACAGGGTTTCCGAGGCTGTAAATCTTTATGGGAGCAGAAAGCCTCATCTTTCTCCTGCAGAACAGCTGGTGGTTTCGAACTGCTGACCTTGAGATTCGCAGCCCTATTCATAACCACTACGCTACCAGAGCTCCTTTGTGTTCTGTTTCTGGGACCTTGAGAGGCTGGGAGGTGTTAGAGAACAGGGTGAAAAGGAGAAAAGGGTAATAGTACAATGTTAGGATTCCTGGTGTGGTGATGTAGGATAAGCACTGGACTGATAACTGCAAGGTCAGCAGTTCAAGCTCCCTAGTTGAAGCCCATTAGCTGCTCCTCAGAAATCTTAGAGGGGTTATTATGAGTCAGAACTGACTCAATGGCATGTAACATAGCAATCCCTTATAAGGTTTCCAAAGAGCAGCTGGTGGGTTTGAACTGTGGACCTTGTGGTTAACAGTTCAGTGCTGATTGCTTAATGCCACACCAGGACCCATATTAGTATGATTAGTATTGACTAGCCCCCTACTTTACTTATTTGAAGATCAATATTTTAAAGCATTAGATATAAAGAACAATTGTAATTTTACATTACAAATTACATAAAATTATTTAAAAATACATGCTAAATTTATCCAACTATAAAGTACTTTAAGAGAGACCTCTTTGGACAAAAACGCATAGATAATGAAACAGTAAAGCAGAACAGACATATTGGTTTAGATTTTTTTGAGGCACACCACAAATAATGTGTTTAAATATGATTTTTTCTAGAAATTTCCAGAAAAAGTGGTTTACCAGAAAATGGATGAAAAAAGTACTGAAATACCACATTATCAGGCAACTAGGGAAGTTTTGACTGGAATAAATATGTTTTCAATGTTGGTTCAGAGTTTCTATGTGTTTCCCTTATTATATTATTTATACAACAGTACAGAATATTCTTCAATGTAAAATTTTATTATTTTTATACATATTATCAACAGTCTGAAAACAATCTAATAAAAAATAACAAAAAAGACCCAAACTATAACTTAGCAAACAGAATATATTCCCCATCTTATACCTTTACACATTAAAATGTGAAGTTTCAGGGATCCCAAGATATGAACAAAAAGTCCAGCTTTATAACACATTATTATTCAGTGCCTGGCATATTCATGTATAATTTAAATATTAATGACAGCACCCATGAAAAGCTTGAAAGAGAGGCCCTAATTGTTAATTAGTTTGCCTACTTCTCCCACTGTCACTGTTTGATAATTTATCAACATCAATCCTCTGTCACCTTACTATACGCTTCATATAATTATAGATATATTTTTTTCCAATTCAGAAATATAGATGACCAAGAGAACTTTTCTGAGTGCAAATGTGTGGGGAGCCATGCAATTACCCTTCTTCATTACTTCCACAATTCAATACAGGATGAAATTAAAGGATGGCAGCGCAAAGAAAGACTGTTTAAAATCCTGGAGATATTTTAAGAGACGATAAAATGAATTTTAAAAATTGGATAACAGCCACGGATTTGTCATAATTAATAAATATCCAAATGTTCATTGCCAAATGAGACTTCTTTTTTAACTTAAAAAATGCATTAGAAGATATGAATATGGAAACAGAAGGTGAGGACATTTTACTTCATTGTCAATTGGCACACTCTAGTTATGACATCTATAATTAAATCTATTTAAAAACTTGTTTAATGTAGTCATCTAAGTATATGTAAATACTTATATAAAACAGTTTTGTTTTTTTTAAATATCTACTTTGTTCAGTCCAAATGAGTTTCTCTTTATATATTGGCGGTGGTGGTTATGTGCCGTGGAGTCAGTTCCGACTCATAGCGACCCTGTAAAGCGTTTCTGAGGCTGTAAATCTTCACAGGAGCAGAAAGCCTTATCTTTCTCCGATGGAACAGCTGGTAGTTTTGAACTGCTGACCTTGTGGTTCGTAGCCCAATTCATAACCACTATGCTACCAGAGCTCCTTCTTTATATATTGGCGTGGTCTAAATTTTATTTCAGCAAACATTGTAACAATTATACACTTACTCCAACTGAATGTAAGAGAGCTGCAGTATCTCAGACATATTTGGATCTTCTCTAAAATGTAGCTAGTTTCATGTGTACATGTCTCAACAAGGGCTATGCCATCATTCATACAGAAGTCAGCAGCTTTTTCATTTATTAGTTTCTTTTTTGATGACAATTTCCAAGAACATGTACATTTTTATATTGAGAATACCACGGAAATGAGTTCATTCAGAACATACTTTTCTTGTTGGAGATGTTGTCATGAGAACAAATATACAACACAATGCCTTTATTTTTTAAACAATGCAGTAGGAAAAAAGCAGTAAAAGAATGAAATGAATTACACTTGGAATTCTATGGTTGTCTATTTTTATAAAGAACTCAAAATAAATCTAGACATTATAGAATGAGCTCCAGAAAAATATGAAAAACTGCATAACGCTAATTTATTCATGAACCCACACATGAAGTATATATTAAAAAGGTCGTGACTTCCTTTGGCAAAGGTCAGTTATATCTAGACTTTCATTACAAGTCCAATCTGTTCCATATATCAAATGTGGCACCAGGTAGACTTGGGTTTTTACCAAGTAATCAGTACAAAATTACTGAAGCTCTATTTTCCATTTGGACTCTACCAGTCCTCCCTTTGTAGCTCTGCTGCTCACTGATGCATGTCTTAACATCACTTCATACTCACGATGACATGAGGGCCTTAATCACAATGCCAGTAACCCCTGATCCCTAACACCATGTATCTAAAAGGCTGCTCCTTAAAAGCCAAAACACATTATATACACAGGCTTATCTTTATTGACAGAAGCTTTAGATATATGTGAAAATATTAAAAATGTACAAAGATACAGCTATTAGAAATATCTACATGGTCTTATTATAGGTTACTTCTCATACCGACCTATTTTACCCTATTTGTAAGTTTCAGGAAAGGTATTTGCTGCCTCAGACTGCTTTTCCAAGTTCACAACAAAAATTTTAAATGATTCCAATCAATATAAAAGCTTCAAACCCACAGCCTATACAAATGTTATACTTAAGTGTTTTTAAGAGGGAGATTTTGTGAACTACTATTTTAGGAGAAAAGTTGCATTGATGCTGGAACAGACCTGTCATTGTTTGGGAATCCTGTGCACAACAGAATCAAACATTGCCAGGTCCTGCACCTCATATCTGTTGTTAAGTTTTAGCCCATAGTTGCTGCCACTGTGTCAATCAATATCATTAAGGGTCTTCCTCTTTTTCACTTATGCCCTTCTCTGGGGATTGCTTCTTCCTGACAATATGTCCAAAGAATGAGAGACAAAGTCTTGTCTTCCTCAATTGTAAGGAGCATTCTTCTTCTAGTCTATGGTACTTTCAATATTCTTCATCAACACCATAATTCAAATACAATAATTCTTCTACAGTCTTCCTTATTCATTGTCCAACTTTCACATGCATATATCGCTACTGAAAACACCATGGCTTAGGTCAGGTGCACCTTAGTCCTCAAACTGACATTTTTATTATTTAACACTTTTAAAGATGTGTTTTGTAGCAGATTTACCTAATGAAATCGTCATTTGATTTCTTGAGTACTGCTTCATTAGGGTTTATTGTAGAACCAAGCAAAATGAAATATTTTACAGCTTCAGTCTTTTCTCCATTTACCATGATGTTATTAATTGGTCCAGTTGTGAGATCTTTGTTTTATTTACATTGAGGTGCAATCCATACTGAAGGTTGTAGTCTTTGATTTTCATGAATAAGTACTCTAAATCCTTTTCACTTACTAGCAAGTAAAGATTGTGTAATATGTAAACGAAGGTTGTCCTGCTACCACATTCTTCATATAATCCAGTTTATTTTAGTACTTGCTCAGCATGCAGTGAAAAATACAACCCTGACGCACACCTTCCCTGATTTTAAACTACTCGGCATTCCCTTTTTCTTGTGAACAACTGCCTCTTGGTCTATGTACATGTTACTCATGATCACAGTGAAGTATTCTGGAATACTCATAGTCTGACATTGTCCACAGAGTCCAATGCCTTTGAATAGGTAATAAAGCACAAGTAAAAATATTTCTGGAGTCTTCGTGTGGTACAGCACTGGATAGTCAGGTCAGGTTGAACCAAAAGGTCGATAGTTCAAACCCACCAGCTGCTTCTCAGAAAGCCTAAACAGGATTACTATGAGTCAGAATTGACTTCATGGCACTTAACAACAACAAACGTCTTTCTGGAACAGAGTATCTGGGTCAAATACCACTATGTATTCACTAGCTTCATGATATTTAAGTATGAACATATTTGATATATTGTGGTGGTTGTTGTTAAGTGTTGTGATCATAGTGACTCTGTATAATGTTTCCAAGAAGTGACTGGTGGGTTTGAACTGTCAATTTTGTGGTTAGCAGTCCAGTTCTTATGCAACAGAGTTACATTAGGATTCTATCTAACTATCTATCTATCTATCTATCTATCTAACTGGTGTAGCACTGCAGCAGGATAATGCAATGCACTGGACTGCAAGGTCAGTTTTAGCCGCAAGGTCGGTGGTTCAAACCTACCAGTCACTCCTCAGATATCCTGTACAGGGTCGCTATGAGTTGGAATTGACTTGATGGTACTTAACAACAGCAACAAATATATATATATATATATATATATATATAAAGTGTTTTATTGTGAATTATATGATAGTTTACATGGGAGAACATTAGTTTTACATTCATTCTATCGTACATTGTATCATTGCCATGGTTACAGTCCCCTCCATGC
>NW_006408537.1:21384586-21407433 GCF_000296735.1 Chrysochloris asiatica | reverse complement strand
TCCGAGGGTGTAAATCTTTACGGGAGTAGAAAGCCTCATCTTTCTCCCGCGGAGCGGCTGGTAGTTTCAAACCACTGACCTTAAGGTTTGCAGCCCGATTCGTAACCACTACGCTACCAGACGTTTATATATATATAATTTTTTGCTGTATTATAAACCTTTGATGATCAATGATCTATCCTTGCTATGCATATTACCCCTAGTCAACCATAATATTTATTTGAGTAGAGTGTTTCATTTTAGATTACTTGGGGGTCCACTAGGAATTATGGATTTATCCAAGCTGCTTTGGGAAATGAAGTAAGAAAACCTAATATTAAAATTTACAAAATGTTTATCTTCTATTTGTAGGATCATAGGAGCACATCAATAGTGCCTAAGTGCCTATGGATGCTTGTTCAGGCCTCTAATTGTTGTCTGTTGTTAGATGCCATTGAGCTAGTACCGGTCTCTAATACTTGGGCTTAATTCTTATTCTTCCATTCTCCCTCCTTCCCGCCTTTTCTCTCTGACCCCCCCTCTCCTACTTCTCTCTCTCCCTCATTCTTTTCTTTCCTCCCTCTGTCCTTCCCCTTCTCCTCATTCTTTCCACTTATTTATTCCTTCCTGTCAGTAAACCTGTACTTCTTTTCTTAAAAGAAAATCAAAATGCACATTAAAAATAACAAAAATAATAAATAATAATTTTATTTCTAGAATTTTTGCATAGATTTTAAGGTTTCTTTTTTAAAAAAAATTATAGTTAAAATAAAAACGTCAGAATGCTATTAGTGCCTTATTTAATTTAAGGCAAGTCAATGTGGATCTATCTACAATAGGTGTACTTATTTTTCCACTGGCTTACAATGCAAAAAAAACATTTAATACAGGCAAAGATCAAGTGTTACAATCAAGAAAAAAAAATTCCCACTTAATAATTACAAAATGAGAGAATTTAGTCTTTTTCATTTTTTATCTCTCATGAAACAAAAACAACTTGTTTTAGTGACCTGAATCAGAGAAAAAATATTAGTCTTGGGAAGCATGCATTTCTCATCTTTGATGCTGGATGTTGGAATTTATAGCAGATAATTTTGTTTTTTCTCTTAGGTTATCTTCTGAGTATAGAGAATCTGACAAATATCACATTAAATTGGACAGCATTCTCAATTGTACAACAGAATTAAACAAAAGCATAAAACACCTGGTATTTGTTAGATGTTATTCATGCCTTAAAGTATAATGTTTGAGATTCATTTTGAAGACATTATTCCTGGTATGGCGCTGTGAGTTAATGTGCTAGACTGCAAGGTCATTTGAACCACAAGGTCAGGAGTTCAAGCTCACCAGCTACTCCTCGGAAACCCTATAAAGGGTTGCTATGAGTCAGAACTGACTGGATGGCATGTAGTAACAACAATTTAGCCAGTGAACATTTTATGGATTGGAACAAATGTTTTTATTTTATTAGTTATTTGGTATCCAGTTCCAACCATTCCTTCCCCTACTCAGGCAAATGATGAATAATAAGTGTGTTTTACAGAATGCAAAGGAAAAAAAAACACAATCAAAATCAGTAAGAAAGATTAATAGAAAAAAATTAGTATGATACACATAAAGCTTATAGATATACACAGAATGATTCACATGGAATTTTATACTACAAGAAAGGAAACACATTCACACATATTACCCTACAAACATGTATTTCTAATGATAGCTAAAATATATCCAGAGAGAAAGTAGGAATTGTTCCTTTCCATAAAATATTATTATTTTACTTGTTCAAGTGTATAACTTATGTGTCCAAAACTTATGTGTCCAAAAGTTTACAGAATAGGCTTAAAGTATTTTCTACATTTGAAATTTCTCCACTTTTTCCTAACTTAATCTTTGTGGAAAAGTCAGAATATTCACATAAAGAAACAAAGGACTGTAAAATATTGCATATGCAAATCACTGTGATGTGGTTATAGCTTTAAGTCTGATTTACTTAGTACAGCTTACAAGATATTGGACAAAGTATGGCTAAACAGAATGAACGCTTAAAACTGTTTAGCCCAAGATTTGTTTTTCTGTCTGGTAATGAAAACTGCATTTCAATGACCACTACGTGCAGAACATATTGGAAAGGACCACCACTCATCTGTCAGTTTGTCGTACTGTGGTGGCTTGTGTGTTTCTGTGATTCTGTAAGTTATGCAGTGGATATTTTAAATACCAGCAGGGTCTCCTATGGTGTACAGGTTTCAGCTGAGCTTCCACATAAAGACAGACTAATTAGGAAGAAGGAGAGACGGACTACTTCTGAATATTAGTCACTTAAAATCTTATGAATAGCAGAGGAACATTGTCAGCATCAGCACACTGTCAGATATACTGCTGAAAGATGAGTTCCTCAGGTTGGAAGGCACTTAAAATGCAACTGGGCAAGAGCTGCCTCCTTAAAGTAGAATTGACTATGATATTATGAAAGGAATAAAGTCCTTGGGACCTTCGTTTGCTGATGGGCACAACTCAAAATGCAGAGAAACAGTTGTAAACATCCTTAAATAATTAGAACATGGAATGTATGAAGTATATATCTAGGAAAACTTGAAATTGTCAAAAAATTGAAATTGAGGTATAAACATCGATATCCTGAGCATTAGTGAGCTGAATCTGACAATCACATGGTTCACTATACAAGGACAAATTGAAGAGGAATGACATCACATTCATCATTAAAATGAACATATAAAGATCAATCATGAAGTACAATGCTGTCTGTGATACAGTAATATCCACACACCTACAAGGAAGATGAGTTAATATCACTATTATTCAAATTTAAACAACATAAAAGACGACTATACACATGGACCTCATCAGAGGAGTCAAATTGACTATATCTGTGGGAAAAAAAATAGTGGAAAGTTTCCTGTCATCAGTCAAAACAAGGCCAGGGACAGACTGTAGAACAGACCATCAATTGCTCATATGCAAATTCAGGCTGAAGTTGAAGAAAATGAAAACAAGTCCATGAGATCCAAAATATGATCATAAATATATTCCACCTGAATTTAGCGATCATCTGAAAAACAAATTTGATGCATTAAAAACTAAGCACCGAAGACCAGAAGAGTTGTGTGATGACATCAAGAACATCATACAAGAAGAAAGTAAAAGGTTATTGAAAAGACAAGAAAGACAGAAAAGACCAAAATGTATGTCAGAAGATATTCTAAAACTTGCTCTCCAGTGTAAATGCAAGATGCTAAAGCAAATGGAAGAAGTGAGGTGGTATAAGAGCTGAATAGAAAACTTCAAAGGTCAACTCAAGAACACAAAGTCAGATATTATAACAAAATGTGCAAAGATCTAGAATTTGAAAAACAAAGGGAACAACACTCAGCATTTCTCAAGATGAAGGAACTCGATAAAAAATTCAAACCTTGACTTGCAGTGGTTAAGGACGCTTTGGGTAAAATACTGAATGATGCAGAAAGCATCAAAAGAAGATGGAATGAATACACAAAGTTGCTGTACCAAAAAGAACTGATCAGCGTTCAACCATTTCAGGTGGTAGCATCTGATCTAAATGCCAATAAGCCTTAAGGTGCATTTATATCACTGGCAAAGAACAAGGCACGGGCAAATGATGGAATACAAATTGAAATCTTTCAACAAACTGATGCAGCACTGAAGACCTTCACTCATCTATGCTAAGAAATTCGGAAGAAACTACCTGGCCAACTGACTGGAAGAAATCTGTATGTGTGCCCATTCCTAAGAGAGGTGACCCAACGGAATGTGGAAATCATTGGATAATATCATTGGTATACCATGTGAGTAAAATTTTACAAAAGAGAATGCAAAATAGCTGCAACCATACATTGATAAGGAATTCCCAGAAGTTCAAGTCCGTTTCAGAAGAGGACTTGGAATGAGGGATATCATTGCTGACATCAGATAGGTCTTGTCTGAAAGAATACCAGAAAGATAGTTAACTGTGCTTTATTGACTATGCAAATGTTTTCAATTACGTGGATCATGACAAACTATGGATAACATTGCAAAGTATGGATATTCTAGAACACTAAATTGTGCTCATGAGGAACCTGTACACAGACTAAGAGGGAGTTATTCAAACAGAACAAGGGAACACTGAATGGTTTAAAATTAGGAGAGCTGCACACCAGAGTTATATTCTTTCACCGTATTTATTCAATCTGTGTGCTAAACAAATCATCTGAGAAGCTGGATTATATGAAGAAAAACATGTCTTCAGGGTTGGGAGAAGAATCATTAATAACCCGTGTTACACAGATGATACAACCTTGCTTGCTGAAAGTGAAGAGGGCTCAAAATACTTACTGATGAACAACAAAGACCACAGCCTTCGGTATGGGTTGCATCTTGATATAAAGAAAACAAAAATCCTCACCACTGGACCAATAAACAATAGGCATATCAATGGAGAAAAGACTGAAGTTGTCTAAGACTACATTTTGCTTGGTTCAGTCATCAACACTCATGGAAGCAACAGTCAGGAAATCGAACGATGTATTATTGCATTGAACAAATCTGCTGCACAAGACCTCTTTAAAGTGTTGAAAACAAAAGATGTCAGTTTGAGGATTAAGGTGTGCCTGACCCAAGCCATGTAATATTCAGTAACCTCACATGCCTGCAAAAGTTGGACAGCGAATAAGTATGACTGTAGAAAAATTGCTGCATTTGAGTTAAGGTGCTGGAGGAGAATATTGAAAGTACCCTGGACTGCCAAAAGAACAAATATATCTGTGTTTGGAAGAAGTACAGTTAGAGTACTCTTAGGAAGCCAGGATGGCCAGACTTTATCTCTCATACTTTGGACATATTGTCGTCAAGAGGGGTCACTCCCTGGAGGAGAAGGATATCATGTTTGGCAAAGTGGGAGGTTGAAGAAAAAGTGGAAGATTCCCAATGAGATGGATCGGCATAGTGGCAGCATTGATGGGCTCAAACATAGCAACGATTATGAGGTTGGCCCAGGACCGGGCAGTGTTTCCTTGCACTTTGTAAAGGGTTACTATGAGTTGGTACAGACTTGATGGCACCTAACAACAACAATTATTGGAAGGGAACAAAGTCTCCTTAGGATACTGGGGATAATGGATTTATTTAACAGAAGTGTTGTGTAAATGCATATGAAAAAATATAAGACTGTCTGTTAATAATAACACACCAGAGGCCCCTGAAACATGCAATTATTGCACATATAGAAATCATCACAAAGCATGAAAGTTTTAGTAGAATCTGAAAGCAGAGAAGTGACCCTCATGGCACACTGATCAAGTGTTGGCATTCCAACTTGAAGGTTGGACGTTCAAATTCTGTTGTTGTTGACAAGTGCTGTCAAGTTGGTTAAGACCTATAGGGAACCAGGGGGGAAAACCTGATAAATATGAAGTAAGATAGGATTTCCAATGAGTTGCTGGTGGGTTTGAACCTCTGCCCTTGCAATTAGAAGTCCAGTGCTTATCCTACAGTGTCATACTAGGGCTTCAGGGATTTTAGCTTCTTGGAAATTTGGCATGTTGCTCCCATAAACATTAAAACTTAGAAATCCTGTGGGGAAGTTCTATTCTGTTCTATAGGGTTCAATATGAGTCTAACTAGACTTGATGGCAATAAACTTGATTTCTTTTTTAATGCAGAGAAATGTAGGATATGCTTTCTTAACCAATTTGACTATATGGTCTCACTTGCTCCTCAGGTTTGATATAAAGAAAGATTTAAAAGGGCTTCTTAACCTCATCACCACTGGCATTTTAGACTGGCTAAACACCATACTTATTCAACCCCTATGCTGAGCAAATAATCCTAGAAGCTGGGTTCGATGAAGAAAAATGTGGCATCAGTATTGGAGGAAGACTCATTAACAACCTGCAATATGCAGATGATACAACCTTGCATGCTGAAAATGAAAAAGACTTAAAACATTTACTGATGAAGATCAGTAAATTTGGTATGGATTACATCTCAATGTAAAGAAAACAAAAATCCTCACCACTGGAACAATAAACAACATTCTTATCAACAGAGAAAAGATTGAAGCTGTTAAGGACTTCATTCTTCTTGAATAAACTATCAACACTCATGGAAATAGCAGTCAAGAAATCAAAGGACGTATTGCATTAGGCAAATCTGCTGCACAAGACCTTTTTAAAGTATTGAAGAGCAAAGATGTCAGCTTGAGGACTAAGATGAACCTGACCCAAGCCATGGTATTTTCAGTAACCTCATATGCATGTGAAAGCTAGACAGTGAAAAAGGGAGACTGTAGAAGCAATTGATGCTTTTGAGTTATAGTGTTGGAGGAGAATATTGAAAGTGCCATGGGCTGCCAAAAGAACCAATAAATCTGTTCTGGAAGAAGTGCAGCCAGAGTGCTCCTTGGAGGCCAAGATGGCCAAACTTCGTCTCTCATACTTCGGACATATATCAGGAAGGACCAGTTGTTGTAGAAGGATTTCATGTTTGGTAAGGTGGAGGGTCAGAGAAAAAGAGGAAGACCCCCAATGAGATGGATTGTCCAAGTGGCAGCATTGATGGATTCAAGCGTGGCAACAGTAGTGAGGTTGGCCCAGGATTGGGCAGTGTTTCGTTCTGCTATGCATAAGGTCGTTATGAGTCGGTACCGACTTGATGGAACCTAACAACAACAACAACAAACTTTTCTTGTTGAGAGTGTCCTGTGCTTTGAAGGGTGTTCAGTAATGTCCTTGACTTCTGTCTACTAGATGCCAGTAGCACTCTCCTCCCACAGTAGTGACAACCAAAAATGTCTCCTGACATTGCTATACTCCCAGGGGGACAAAATCATTCCTGGTTGCGAACCTTGAAATAAGCTTGATGTTAATATTAAAATTGCACATGTCATAATATTATAGAAGCATCTATTTAAGATTAAGTTAATTAAAGGGTTCCAAAACATAAGCTCTCTCAGAGAAGTGCTTGGTACTATAAAATGTTCATTTTAATGAGGTAAAATGACAAATATAAAAACAATAGTGACTTTTTGTGCTAGCTAAGTGTACTTTATAGTATAACGTTTCTGTTAGAATCTTAAATGCATTATTGCTTGCGAAAAAACGTTCTTTCTTTAATGATAAGATGGTGCTCGTATAGTTTATTTTGAATTGTTACTTTTTTAGTAAAATCAGTTGGTCAATAGTTGTTGAGAAATAATTACATCCCAGTTTAATACACAGCAATTATGAGCTTATATTTCATAGTGTGCTTTCTTTCATTATTAAAAATCATTTTGCTGTGTTCAGAGTTCCAAATTAATAATTCTTTAACTAGATGGTCTGTTTCTGTCATGATTCTGCTGCTCAAAGTAGAAAAACTCAGTTTAGCTTTACTCCTACTTAATATGGTTTACTATTGCATATCTGTAAAGTATCACATAGTAGAATAAAGGGCTGGAAAAGAAACTCATAAATACGAAGTAGTTTTTTCAAGTCAGAAACCATTCACTGAGTAATTGAAGAAAATAACCTATTTTTACCTAACTGATCTAAATTCCAACTGTGTAAATTGAGGCCCCCAAATTTCTGATTTTAATGTTCACATAATTATGTTCTTACTTTTTCTTTTCATGGGGATTACTACAATTGTTTCATTTAAAATAACTCAAATATGTTTAAATTAGAGACCTTTATCTATTTTCTAGGGTCTTTTGATGGAAAATTATAATTTTACAGCAGGGATGAATACATTTGTGTATATTCTAAATTCTAGGAAACACAGTATTTGTGGTATATCTAGATTTTCCCACATCTGCTGTAGTCCATAGTATGCATAAGTAGATGCTTAAAAAAGTTCATGGGGGGGGGAAATTTTCATGGAAAACTGTAATTAAAAATGATAACGAATTATTCCACGAAAGTTTTGAAGCCCTCCCCCCCCCACACATACATACAGAAACACACGCAACACTCGTTTTGTAATACAAGAAAAAAATGCAGTGATGTTAGTGTTAGAGATAACTTTAGAATGTAGTGATTCTGCCTATTCAAAAAAAAGTATATTCTACAGAGACAATGTATCTCAAGTCCACAGACATGATTGATTGGATATATTGCATTTGGCTACAGAGGAAATACTTTTCATTTAAAAATTTCTGAGAAGTTTTAACCCTCAAATATCACCAAAAATGCAAAGCACCTTCAGCAATAGATTAATTAATTCATCCACAAGCTAGCTGTTATTAAAAACAAAAACAAAAACTTTCAGTGAAATCATTTGGCTAAAAGTTCTTAATCTAGTAATATTACCATTCATTTGAAATGTTTAAATCTACAGATATATCTGTATTATGCTTATTAAGCTGGTCCTTGCACATAGCTTAATGTGAATCACAGATAGTCTACTGTCATAAAGTTGTAAGTGGCATCAATATGACCTATCTTTAAAAATTATTTAACATTCCCAAAGATTAAATGAAACACAATGTAATATTTAACTCTCATTACAAGTTCATCTAACACATAGCTTTTAAAGTGAAATCCATTCTTAGTATCCTTTTTTCTTCTAATGTTAGAGGACATCAGGGTTAGTTTCTAGTATTTATGGAAGACAAGAATTCAAATAGCCTAATTTACAGAGCGAATGTGATTTCACTTTATTTCAAAGACTCAATGCAAATTCCATTTGGATTCCTAAGAGACCTTGTGATTCACTTCACATTTTACTTGAAATACATTATATGGTGCGGTTAAAACACTGAAGAACAATACTCCTTGGTTCCTGAATTGTTCCCTACGATTAAATGAGGCACTTGCGAAGATCAGAAAGGTTAACACTGCCTTCTATAGTGAAGTTGAGACTTAATGTAATTGGACAGGGCACATCAATGTCCTTTAAGACTGGATAACAGCTCAATTTATGAGGGTTATGTGGTTGTTGTTGTTATGTGCTGTTGAGTCAGTTGCAACACACAGTGACCCTATATTGGGTTTCCAACAGCAGCAGGTGGGTTTGAATTGCCAACCTTGCAGTTAGCAGTGCACTGCTTATCCTACAGAGCCACACTAAGACCCCTGTTTTGTACTGTTATATCAGTACAAAACAACAACAACACAAATAAACAAGATGGAATCTTCACAGCAAGGACCATTCCCATCCCCTCTATACACAAGGTTGATAAGGATGGGCAACTTAGACATTGGCTACCTAAAATGTGGAGACTATAAAGGCATGAAATGACTAGCTTATAAGTTTTCAAGAGGGAGTTTAGTTTCACAGTGTAGGGGATGAGGGGGAATGTAGAATCCCCCAGACTGGTCTTGTAAAAGGAGATGGGGATAAGATTCTTATGATTCAATAGTGAGTAACTGTTATCATGACTAATTGCAATTGTTACAACTGTAAAGGTAGAACTTTTGTAGTGTAGCAAAAAGTGGGGAGTGGTTGATCTTACAGTCCAGGAATGGAGGACCCTGGGGCCATCAAGGCAAAAGAGCGGGAGCAGTGTTTGGGACTCTATCCCACAGAGAAGCAGCAATGCCAGAGATGGAGGCAGAGATGATGACGTGGAAAGATGGAGCAGCTGAGGACTCTAGATTCATGGAGGGAGAGGAGCTGTGTGCTAGCGGCATAGGGGCAGACTTGCAGGGTGTGCCCTTTGGTTGTTTGAATGATGGTATATTCCTAAGTGTTTTGGTATATATTAAAAAAAAAAAATAGAGGGAATAGAAGTAAATTTTGTTGAATGATGATACATGGAAGGGATTGTAATCATGGCAATGAAACTGAAACTAAATACAAAATATGATAGAATGGGTATTAAGCTGATGTTCATTCAACTCACAGTAAAAGCTTTAAAAAATTATTTGCTGGTTATCAGGGTGTAGGGTGAGGGGAGGGAGAGGAAGGTGGAGCGCAAGGTAGGGAATGGACACAAGATAGTTTGGGTGCTGGGGGGTTGTGGATACACTAGAAGGGTGAGGGGAATGAAAGAACAAGGAAGATGGGCGAACATTTAGGCAGGTTTGCATGGACTAAGTGGGACAGAGGTAAATAGTGATGTATGCTCAACCTTGGAAAAACAGGGTTCTGGGATATAGGCGTTGAGGCATGATTTGAATGGGTAAAAGAGGGGAAATAATGTTAAGGTGTTTGGCTGTCTTTTGAATCTTGGTTTCCATCGCCTACTACTGTAAAATAGACACTTGAGGGAGAGAGAAAGGAATAGCCAGAAACATCACCATAGAAAGCCTGTAAATCCGTCTTCAGCCTATAACTGATTGGAATACCTAAAATGAGGCTAGAACTTGCCCAGGGAAAGAGGCTTCTTGCAGAACCTTTGCATTGCATAAGACCGTAGGTGGAATCCTGATCCCCATTCAGAATTTTCTGAGGTGGGAAATTTCCACTTGAAAGGACAAGCAGACCAGCCTGGAGCAGCTAGAAGAACAGAACATACTTCTTGAAAGAAAGACCAGCAGGAAAAATCAAAAACAATAATGGCAGTCCAATTGACTACTACAAGAACAAGGAAGTTGTTTGCTGGGGAGCCATCAGGGCAAGCAGCCAAGTCCCCTCAGGGTAAACCCCCTTCCAAGATTGAGACTCAAGGGGAATACACGAGCAGGCATGTGGTCTTTCTGGTGACCATGTTGGTCTAGGGATAAGGGTAAGTGGGGGGAAAACAGCATAAAGTTGTTCACTCAACAGACTCCTGTATACTTGGATTGAAACCTGGTTGGCCAGCTGTGAAGACAAGAAGTGACTGCACTCCTGGACCCAGGGACAGAGACATGGCCACAGAGGACTAGAGCAGAGGGTGAAGTGTCCAGCTGATATGAAGTGAACGGAGATGCACAAGAACACCCATACTTGCAGATAGCACTTATCCTATCCTAGGTGGTGGTGGTGGTTATATACCATTGAGTAGTTTCTGACTCATCAATGACCCTGTATAGGGTTTCTGAGGCTGTAAATCTTTACGGGACCAGAAAACCTCATCTCCCATAGACCCACTGGTATATTTGAACCACTGGGCTTACGGTTAGCAGCTCAGGTTGTAATTCACTACACTACCAGGGCTCCTTATGATATCCTAGAATATATAGGAATTATAAACAATGCTGCATATAAAAATACAAACAAGTGTGTGTGTGCATGTTCGCAGTACCATCCCCATGATATTGAAGCAATAAATTTAAACAGGTTCAAAGACCTACTGCATGATTATTCTGAGGGAAATAAATGTGTTTCATATACCTAGAACTCATGAGCTAAAAAGTAAAAATCCAAAGCACTGCATTTCTTTCCAGACAGACAAAGTTATTAAAATACCCAGGCAAATTGGAAAATCTTATTCCCAACCCAATTTTCACAGCCTAAATTGTGTAGGAAGAAGTGCAGCCAGCATGCTCCTTGGAGGCCAGGATGGCCAAATTTCGTCTCTCTTACTTCAAACATATTGTCAGGAGGGACCAGTCCCTGGAGAAGGATATCATATTTGGTAAGGTGGAGGGTCAGAGAAAAAGGGGAAGACTCCCAGTGAGATGGATTGGCCAAGTGGCAGCATTAATGGGCTCAAGCGTGGCAACAATTGTGAGGTTGGCCCAGGATCGGGCAGTGTTTCGTCCTGTTGTGCATAGGGTCACTATAAGTCGGTACCAACTCAGTGGCACCTAACAACAAACAACAAACTTTGATATTATTTATCATTCAGATTTCCCTACTTTCCAGGCCTAATTTTCATTATTTTCACTAACTGATGTGGCACTGTAGGATCAGCACTGAACTTCAAATCACAAGTTTATTAGTTCAAATCCACTGGCTGCTCCTAAGAAACCTTCCTCAGAAACAAGGTCGCTGTGAGTCAGACCAACTCTATGACACTGAACAACAACAACAAATATGCTGGTTATAGTTTTGAATCAATTTATTGTTCCCTCCTCAATGCATGGGTCCTCTCTCTGCACACCAACTCACCCAGCTCAACAACAATCACAATCACAAAACCACCCATCTCAGAACTTCTTGCTAAAATATGACAAAAAGTCTCCATTCCCCTCAGGGCAAACCCCTTCCAAGTCTAAGACTCAAGGGGAGTACATGAGCAGGCATGTGGTCTGGCTGGTGACTACATTGGTCACTGATAAGGGAAAGTGGGGGGAAAACATCAATGAAATTGTGAGCTAAGTCCGGCCATGTTCAATAGACTCCTGTGAACCCAAATTGAGATCAGGTTGGCCAGTAGTTTGGCAAGACTTGGGGTTTCCTGAGCCCAGAGACAGTGACATGGCCACAGAGGACTAGAGTGGAGAGTGAAGTGTCCAGCTGATATGAAGTGAGTGGAGATGCACAAGAACACACATACTTGCAGATAGTACCCGCTTGACCTGGCTTCCATGGCTGGATGATCAGAACTTGACTAGAAGAAGAAAGAAGACGAAAAAAATAGTAATCTGCTACAATTTGATGAACTTGACCTATACTTATGTAGTAGCTCAAACGAGAGAACAGATTTTTACAGTGAGGATCATTCCCACCTCCTTGGAATGCAGGGTTGATAGAGATGGGCAACTTAGACATTGGCTACGCAAAAAGGCTGGGGGGCTGGGGGGCTGGGGGAGGCTGTGAAGGCAAGAAGTGACTGGCTTGCAAGCTTTCAAGAGACAGCCTTGCATTTCAAACCAACCTTTCGGTTCAGTGCATTATCCTACAGAATCATTCCAGGACTCCATAGAAACAGGCGAGAGATAATACAATTGCTGGAGAAAGGTCCGAGAGTGGCTAGAGAAAAGGGAATACAGAACCCAAGAAAAGGGCTCATGTCTGCAGATTGCTTAAAGAAGTAAAACAGCTCCAGACGGGAACTTAAATGGCCTCTACAATCATTACTTTCCAACTTTATTGTTAAAAGTTAGTGGTTTCCTAATCTAGGAAAAAATATAGCAAACTTTAACACAATGCTTTTTAAATTTTAAATTAGTAAAAGATATGGAAGGCTATTTTTAATAACCTTTTATGTCTAAAATTCTCTGGTAGCATAGTGGTTATGAATCGGGCTGTGAACCGCAAGGTCAGCAGTTCGAAACTACCAGCTGTTCCGCGGGAGAAAGATGAGGCTTTCTGCTCCCGTAAAGATTTATAGCCTTGGAAACCCTATACAGGGTCACTATGAGTCGGAACTGACTCCATGGCACATAACAACAACATGGTAATTTAATTAAATTTTAGGAAAATTTCTTCTCCTTAATAGTAAGAACACAGGAAATATGTTTAGCACTATTAACTTAATTTCCCCTATGATATTGGTTATGACCAGGGCAAACATTAGACACTAAATACCTTTTTCTTGACAATCAGTGTGCTATTTCCTTTGCTGAATAGGTAAGTTACTAATTTCCTTACCATAGCTATGCAGATTAGTTACAGCCCCTTCCTAATGAAAATCAAGGTCTTAAGTATCATGTGGTTGAGCAGGCTTTACTTGGTTTTGTGGCTACTCCAGAGGATTTCCAAGGCTGTAAATTTATGGAATTAGACTGCCGCACCTCTTTTCCAGGAAGTGGCTGATGAGTTCCACTCATCAATAGTTCAGTTAGCAGCCCAATGTTTAATCCACTATGCCACCACAGCTCCTTATATAATTAATGTTTCCCACAGAGTTTTGAAGTTTCATATCTTGCTTACTATTTAACAAACATCCCAATTCATGATGGATGTTCAACAAATAGACCTTGAATATAAGAATGCATGAATTTAATAACTAAATGAGTGAACAGATGTAATGCCCTGTCCATGAAGGTTGCTACTTATTTGATTCAATACCACTACCATCCAGTTGATTCTGACATACAGCAACTCTAGAGAGGGTTTCTGAGACTATGAATCTTTACCAAAGCAAATAGCCTCATCTCTGTCCTGAAAATAAATTGATGGGCTTGAACTGCCAATCTTGTGATTAGCAGGCCAATCCTAAACCACAGCAACACCAGTGCTCCTTCCTTATTTGATTAGTCTGAGGACATTTGCCACACATTCTGGGAGAAAGGCACTTTCATTCAGAGAATGATCTGTCTAGTGACATCACCTATCACCTTGGTATATACAGGACACCACATCACATCACATCACAGTCCAATCTAATTGTGGCCATGCTTCTTAAAAGATTCAACACTAGCTTGTGATCCAGAGGAAGTACATGGCTTCAGAGTCCATGCACTTACTTTAAGGAGAAGTATTGAATAAATGACAGGACTAACAGGGATTCAGAACTACGTGCAGAATCGTGCATGTAGACTCAATTTGGTGATTTGAGTTTACATTAGGAAATAAAAGTTTAGATCCATTTGGGAAGTTCAATGTGTTTTTTAAAGTTCACAGTACTTCTATAGCCCCCATAGTACTTCTATAGTGCTTTTTTAAAGGTTAAGATTCAATAGAACTAAGTTAAAGACAACAATTTGCATTTTTAACAAGCTCTTCTATATAAATTTCTCTCAACTTGGAATGACCCTCCCTTACCCCAGGATCATTTAGCAATGTCTAGAGACATATTTATAAGGAGCTCTGGTAGCGTAGTGGTTACGAATCGGGCTGTGAGCCGCAAGGTCAGCAGTTCGAAACTACCAGCGGTTCCGTGGGAGAAAGATGAGGCGGTCTGCTCCCGTAAAAATGTACAGCCTCGGAAACCCTGTACAGGGTCGCTATGAGTCGGAACCGACTACACGGCACATAACAACAACAACAACAACAACAGAGACATGTTACCAGTCCATGTGCTTTAGGATAAGCCATGGACTGGTAACTACAAGGTCAGCAGTTCAAACCCCCTAGTCACTCTCAGAAATCCTATACAGGGTCACAGTGAGTCAAAACCAACTCGAAAGCACACAACAACAACAAAGACATATTTGGGCTTTCACAACTGATGGGAGCTGTTGCTATTGGCATCTAGTGAGTAGAAGCCAGGGATGTTGCTATGCAAAAATTGAGAGATACTGCCTTATCAGATTATGCTAATCAAATGAACAGAGACAGTGCTTCAGGACAGCAATACCATCTGAGCCTAATACAGGTTCATCATACAGCTGTGAGGATATAAAATATATTCTAGAAAGATTTAGATTAAATCCTTCTAAAAGAGATAAGGTTCACTTAAGTGGACTTTTTGTACAAGGATTACTTCAGTCTCCTGTGATGCTGAATAAATGAAGTGTCAGTGGATTATTTACTTAACACCAACCATAGAAGTTCAGAAGAATTAGTGATATTCCCAGGTAACCTGCAAGAGAGAGGTGGGCTCATAGCAACAACAACAAAAACTATGCAAATGTTCATTCATACATTCATTTATATAATAAATATTTCCTTTAACAAATATTTATTGATCACCAAATACCATACATCAGAAAAAATCTGAAACAGTACACTTTCTGTGTAAAGTCAACGATTACTTATATTCAGAGTCGATCACAATAAATACCTTTTCATGTTATTATTTTTTGACAAGTTTGATTATAGTTTTAACTGATTTCTTTCTTGATGACATCTTGCAACACTATTCACTAAAGCATACTATTGTCTACTTTATATAATAGTAAATAATCCCTTTATATTTTACAGAACATTTTGAACATTAGAAAGCAATGTGATACTTGTCCTTCAGAGCTTCAATGACTTGCCTCTAAAGAACTGCCACTAATTAACCCTTTGTCTCCTTAAATTAAATGATCACTTCCTAGTATTTCAAGACAACTGTAAGCCTCCTCTTTTAAACCTGTACTATCAACACATAAGAATCGCTTCTTTCATCAACTGTGGTTGATTTACCATTTAGCAGAACAAATTAAGAACTTATCAGTAATTATGAAAATAATTTCCTTCTTTTATTGAAATGCTTTGCAGGCACTGCAGCTTAGCACATTATTATTCTGGGTGGCGTAGGTGTTGTTGAAAGGCAGTGTGAAAATAAGAGCCTGAATTATGAATTCCTCCCATGAACATCAAGTCACTTTGTATTTTCTGTGGCTAAAAGAACTTATTTCTTGCTTTAAAAAAAAAAAAAAAAAAGGAAGAGAAGAAGAAAATGAACAGGAACATTTTAACTTTCAGCAACACATAAGACTGCAGTGCTTTATATAATGAATCAAAAGACTTATCAACTCTGAAATAGTATTTTGTTCTTTATTTATGTCTGTCCATGAAGTTTACCATTTTTTTTGTGTGTTTAGCAATATGTATCAGTATAGACAAGGGGACTGCCTCTAACAACTTGTTATAAAATTAAATCCCTCATTAAGTTTCAATTGAACAAATACTTATTAAATAGCTACTGGATTTTAGGAAAGGTTTCTGTGTGGCACAGTTTGTACATGAATACTAACCTAAAGGAAGAAAAACCTAGCGATCCACTTCCATAAAGAGTGTTGTTGTTGGGCCATGCCATCGAGTCAAGTCTGATTCAAAGTGACCCTGTATAGGTTTTCCAAAGACCGACTGGTAAGTTTAAACAACTGACCTTGCAGTTAGCATTCCAGTGCTTACCATACTGTGCCACACCAGGACTCCAAGGAAATCCTGTAGAGAGCTTCTACTCTGTAACACATGGGGTAGACATGAATTGGAACAGAATCAAAGGAAAAGTGTTCTTCTTCCCTATTCTGTGTGGCACTTTGGGCTAATGCACTGGACCACAAGGTCAGTTTGACCACAAGTTTGGCAGATCAAATTCACCAGTCTCTCCTTGGAAACACTCTACAGGGTACTATGAGTCAGAGTTGATGCCACACCAATAATACCAATTAACTGTACTAGGTTCTGGAAAGCAGAAATGGGGTCATAGATTAAAGACAATCCCCAGAAATCCACACGCGAGGAAACTGGTCGTTTTCAAGACAATAATTTTTGGGTGCCTGCAACTGCAAAAAGGTGCATTTTCTTTCCCTCAGTTTTTCAAAGTGATCATATTTTGCAGCAACTTCTATGTGTTAAGATCAGTTGGAACAGACTTATGAACACAGGAACTACATTGGGCTGAGGCGTAAATTGTCTTTATTCAGTCATTATTTTGTAACAGATTCACGGGTAGTCAGAAGTATTTTCAAAGGTATCGCATTTCTTTTAGCTCCAAAATAGTTTCCGTCCAGTTCTCTGTACCTAAACTTTTTGTGGAGTCCTGGTGGAATGGTTAAGCTTTTGGCTGCTAACCAAAACGTTGGAATTTCAAAACCACCAGTTGCTCCATGTGACAGTTGGTTTCCACAAAGATCTACAGCCTTGGAAACTCTGTGGGCAGTTTTACATTGTTCTGGTGTGGAGCTATAGGGTAAGCACTTGACTGCTAACCAGAAGGTTAGCAATTCAAACCCATCAGCTGCTCCTCAGAAACCCAATATAGGGTTGCTATGAGTCAGAACTGACTCCATGACACTTAACGACAAATAGGGTCTCTTTGAGTTGGATTTAGCTTGACAACAATGGTTTGATAAATATATTTTTTGTATAAAGAATTGCTTTTTACCCTTCAGCCTTAGGTGAGTGTGTAACAGCTGCATGGATAACCAGATAGTTTTCTATTTTGTCACTGGTTTTAGCACAAGAAAGGTGAAAAGTAATAAATTTGCAGCAGTGATGATTTTGTACTCTCTACCTTCTAAGTATTACATACCTTATCATGAAAATTGAAGATGGTAAGAAATGAAAGAAAAATAAATTTGATTTAAAGTCACAAGGATGGAGAGATTTAGATCTTCTCTAACTTCCAACTTTAATCTTGGTTTAAGTTTTGTATACAATAAAGAATCCACATGTGTGCATAATTCCAGAAAGGAAGCAGACTGGTTTGCTGACTTTGGTTAAGTAAGTACACTGTGGAACTGGCACATTAGCACAATTTTATGTTTCCCATAAAATAACTTAGGGTGTGCATGAAGTACATTTTGAAGGCCAGAGAACATTTTTTAGGTCTTGTTGAGAAAATAAAAATTCAGAATCTGCTTAGCTGAATGCATATTTCATGCACACAAGCATTCATGTTAAGAAATTCTTGGGTAGCTGCTACTGTGATTATTGAAAATGGTTAAAAATATATTTGGTTGGAAACTTTCTTACTTTCTTCAATGCTACTGCAATTTCATTTCAGAACCTCTATTATAGGTTGAATTGTGTCTCTAGAAAATATGAGTCATAAATCCTAACCACTATTACTATAGTCAGAGTCCTGGTATGACACTATAGGATAAGGACTGGACTGCTAACTGCAAGGTTGGATGTTCAAACCCAATACAATGTCAGAACCAACTTGAGGATAGTTAACAACAACAAATTCCAGTAGCTACATTCCAATTTAGGAATGGTTGTCTTTGTTATGTTAATGATGTAGAATTAAGTTAGGGTGTGTCTGGAACCAATCTCTTACAAAAATATAAAAGGAGCAGAATAAACAAGCAGAGATGGGGAGACATTGATGCCAAATCACCTGGATATCTCCAAGCAACTGAAAAGAGAACCTGAAAAGACAAGAACTGAGCTGGTGCTCTGAATTCACACTTCTAGTCTCTATTTCTATTTTGTAAAGTCATCAAGTGTGGTATGTCTGTTATGCTGTTGTTGTTAGGTGCCATGGAGTTAGTACTGACTCATAGCGGCCTTATGCACAGCAGAACGAAACACTGCCCGATCCTGGGCCAAACTCACTTGCCACACTTGATTCCATCGATGCTGTCACTTGGCCAATCCATCTCGTTGGGGGTCTTAACAGCACATAAAGAAGACACCCTCTCAAGACACACACACCAAGAAAAATAATCAAACAAAAGTAAATGTGGCCCATTTGACCTAGCCTCGATGGCTTTGGCTTGATAATCAAAACTCAGCTAGAAGAAGATTTAAAAAAAACTATTTTTGATAAAGGAAAAAAGTATAAATTCTTACAATTTGATGAACTTGACCTATATTCATGGATGTCTTAGCTCAAAATACCAACAAAGGGGAAAGGCGTATTCATATCAAGTATTAATCCTATCTCTTATGTATATAGGGTAGATAGGGATGGGCAACTTAGACATTGCCTACCTAAAATGAGGGGACGATGAAGGCACAAAGTGACTGGCTTACAAGTTTGCAAGAGGAAGTTTAGTTTAAGAGTATTCTGGGAAGGTAGAATCCCCACTGAGTCATTTTTATCTTGTCTAGACAGGTCTAGTGAAAGAGATGGTGATAAGTTTCTTATGATTCCATAGTGAGTAATTGCTATCATGCTTAATTTTGACTGTCACAACAGTAAAGGTAGAAGTTTTTCTTAACAAAAACAGGAGGATAGTTAATCTTACAGTCCAGAAACAGAGTATTCTAGGACCATCAAGGGAGAAGAGCACAGGGGAATGCGAGACCTATCCAGAGAAGCAGTGACACCATAGATGGAGGCAGAGATGAGAACATGGATAGAGTGAGCAGCTGAGGACTCTGGACTCATGGAAAGAGGGGCACTGGGTGCTGGTGGCCAGGATGCAGGCTTAGAGAATGTGACCTTTGATTGTTTAAATTATTATATATTCCTGAGTGTTTTTGTGTACATCTTCCAACCCCTCCCTACCCAAAAAGGAAAAAGAAATACAGAGGAAATGGAAGCAAATACTGATGAATGATGATGCACAGAGGAGATTGTAATCACTGCATTGAAATGAAGGTGTTAAGCCAATGTTCTCTCATGTAAACTATCACTCAGTTCACAATAAAAACAAAACCAAGTAAATGTGGTACCAGGTTTCAAGTTTCCGACTTTGTTATCAGATATAGGTTCACAAACCTGACAAGCAAAACCATGCTTTTATAAAGCATAACCACAATGTACTGTTATTATTGTTGTTAAGTGCTGTACTTTTGAGAGTAAAAAGTACCTTCCACTTTGCCTGCTGAGTATACCATCTTAGAACAATACTGGTCAGTGCTGACTGATGATGCTGGCAAATTCAGGACAATGAAACTTGCACAATTCTTTCAAAGCCCAGTTGTCCTAATAACAGCAACATAAAAGCAAACATCTATCAGTTCATGCTAAAAGAGCTGCTTGTGGTGGTAGTGGTAGTATGCTGTGGAGTCAGTTCTAAAGAACTACCTGCAGGAAGGAAAAGAATGGCCAAGTATTATATGGGTAATGTATATTAAGATACCAACATTTTTTCAAATGTACATTTCCAAACAATATCCTTATTTATAAACAAAATTTCTGAAAGCTTTGGAAAATATAGATTTGAAAATTTTTTCATCAGCAACAGAGCTTAATTTTCTCCAAATTAAATGTATAACGTGGTGCAGTTTTAGTTGTTACTTAATTTAAACACTCAAGCATAATTACATATGTACATTATATCAAAAAATTAAAATGAATATGATAAGAAGACAAATCTCTCAATATTGCTAAGATAGAAGAGCAAGCAGAAAAAAGATTTTAAAAATCTGAAGTCTAAGATTCATGTTGGATAACATGAAGAGGAATAACTTAAGAATTATTGGCATTCCAGAACAGGAAGAATCACAGAAGTCCACAGAAGAGATAGTTGAAGAGCTTCTGGAATAAAATTTCCCTAACATCTTGAAGGATGAGAAGATAAACATACAAGAAGCTGAACAAACTCCAGGAAGGATAGACCCCAAAAGAAAATCATCAAAACATATCATAATCAAGCTCTCCAAAATCAAAGACAAGAAGAGAATCCTAAAAGCAGCCAGGTAAAAGAGAAGTGTTACCTACAAAGGCAAGCAAATCAGATTAAGCTCTGACTTCTCAGCAGAAACCATGCAGGCAAGAAGGCAATGTGGGTCCCCAGTGCTGAGGCATCTCCCCACCCACGCCACTGCAATGGCGGCAGTTCCGCCGCTCTCCAAGGCCAAGTATCTAAAGCGGTACTTTGTCTGGGGCAGATGCCGGTGTTGATGGGGCCTCTGAGTCTTGTTGCAAGTGTCGTAAAAAGTGGCCTAAGCCTGGCCAAAGTGGCAAAAGAATGCAGATTGTAGATGATGATGTGAGCTGGACAACTATCTCCACCACTAAACCAGAGAAGGAGGAAGAGGAAGATGATGGAGACTTGCCTGTGGTGGCTGAGTTTGTGAATGAGCATCCAGAAGAGGTAAGGCAGATGGAGGCCAAATGGAAACTTCTGGGAGGCCATGCTGAAGACCTAGTCTTATGTACGCATTTCCATCCCTACTCCCTAGATCCGTCTCCCCCTGGGAGGGTCCACCATGACTCCGCAGATGCTTGCCCACCCAGGAGGGTCCGCCATGACTCCCCAGATACATCTCTACCCTGGAAGCATCAACATACTTCTTCAGAAAAATCTCCTAGGAAAACTTGTCATGTCTCCCCAAATACAACACCTCCTCAGAGGTCCCAGCATGATTCCTCAGATATATATCCCCCTGGAAGGACTTACCATGAGCCACCCAATTTGTCTGCAAATGCTCCTCTTTCACTGCCCTGAAGCAAAAGCAGTAAAGCCTCAGAAAGAACCACTAACAAGTCTTCTACACATTGGAAGGGGCCAGGACCCTCTCATTCAACAACACTCCCAAAGACCAACAAACATGAGTATGCCTTGGACCTCTCTCCTCCTTGAAAAAAGCAAGCAAAATCCCATTTAGAAGTAAGCCTCATGATTCTAAAGAATCCTCCCTCAGCTGTAGGAGGTGTCACTTAAGCTCTTCACCTAGGAAGCCTCAGAGTCACACCTTGAACTCATCTTCCTACCAAAGGGACAGCCAGCAAGCCTCTGATTCAGATCTTTCCCCTCTACGGCATCAACACAAACAAAGTCCAGGGCCCCAGGATTCTGGTTCAGACCTGTCTTTGCCACAGAACAGACCCAGACACCAGAGCTCTGATTCTGACCTCTCTCCACAAAGAAGGAGACAGAGGACCAAATCTTCGCCACCTCGGAGGAGTCAGCCTCCTGAAAAGAAAGCTACCCACATGTTCTCTGGAGCCAAAACTGGGTTGATGTTAACAGACATACAATGAGAACAGCAGGAGCTCAAGAAAAGGGACCAGCAAACCATGGAGTTTGAAGCTGAATTCCAATATATTGAAACCATATTTCAAGATAAGTCTGGCCATAAGCAGAACTTGAAACTGGAACATTTGGAGCAAAAAAGAAATGGAGAGAAATGAGCTGTATGCTCAGTGGAGAAAGGGGCTTGCTCAGAGCCACAAACAGCAACAAAAAGATGCATTGAAGGAGATGCAAAAGCCACTGGCCCGTTATATTGATGTTGAAGACCTGAATAAGATGCCAAGAGAACAAGAAAGAGATGGGGATTCCTTAGCCAACTTTATCAAAAAGAATAAGGCCAAGGAGAACAACAAGAAAGTGAGAACTTGATACAGTGGCCCAGCACCTCCTCCCAACAGATTCTATATCTGGCCTGGCTATTGCTGGGATGGAGTAGACAGATCCAATGTATTTAAGCAAAAGCATTTTGCCAGACTTGCCAGCAAGAAGGCAGTGAGGGAACTTGCCTACAAGTGGAGTGTTGAGGATATGTAACTTTTCTGAGGCCATAGGGGTCACTCTGAGTGGCAATAGTTGCACAGGACAGCCAGACAAGTAGCTATTACAGTTGTTTGTGCTAGGAATCAGGGTTCACACGACCAGCAGCATATTGAGTGCCAGTTCTGACCCCAGAAGAACATTTGGAACTATTGTTTGGACTTTGGTACCTGTATTTCTCAGATGTGCCAATGTTGGCTGTTGCTAGTTTTCAGAGTTACAGAGGAGGCATTGCATTTTAAGTTTATTGGAGTTTGTTCTTGGAAAGGTTTTATTTATTTATTTTAAATTGATAAATATACATTTATTTTTTAAAAAAGAAGGCAA
>NW_006408537.1:21376708-21377255 GCF_000296735.1 Chrysochloris asiatica | reverse complement strand
AGAATAAATACGGCATGGGTCCATTATTGTAAAAGATTAAGGAAAAGCACCCACACTAAAAGGGGGGAAAATGATCATTTATTTAAAAAAAAAAAATTGTTGTTGTTGTTGGTTACCAGGGAATATGGGGTGGGGTGAGGGGGAGGGAGGGGAAGGTGGAGCACAGGGTATGGAATAGGCACAGGATAGTTTGGGTGCTGGGGGGGGCATACACTACAAGGGAAAAGGGAAAGGAAAAATGAGGCGGATGGGAGAATAGCTAGACACATTTACATGCGCTAAATAGGACAGAGGTAAATAACGATGTAAGCACAAACGTGGAACAACAAAGCTTGTAGATACAAAGATTGTGGCATGGTTTGAATGGGTAAAAGTGCGGAAATGACATTAAGATGCTTGGCTGTCTTTCAAATTTTGGTTTCCCTTGCCTACTATTGTAACATAGACACTTGAAGGGGAGAGAGAGGAATAGCTGGAAACACCACCAGAGAAAGCTTGTAAGTCCGTCTTCAACCTATATCTGATTGGAATACCTAAAATGGGGCTA
>NW_006408537.1:21372916-21374638 GCF_000296735.1 Chrysochloris asiatica | reverse complement strand
CCCAAGATGGACATGTTTCAGTGGAATTTTCCAACTATAATAGACTATGAATACATAGAGGCAGGCCATTCTGAATGTTTAGTCGCTGAAAACATTATGAATAGCATCAGAACATTGTCTGACATAGTACCACAAGATGAGTTCTTCAGATTGGGAGGTACTCAAACTATGACGGGGAAGATTTGCCTCGTCAAAATAGAGTTGATTTTAATGATGTGAATGGAACAAAGCTTTTGGGGCTTTCATTTGCAGATGGTGTAAAACTCAAAACAAGAAGAAACAGGTAAAAATATCCATTAAAAAGCAGAATGTGAAGATACAAAGTATCTATTCTATGCTTTCAGCATAAAATCAAGGGAAATTGGAAGTTCTCAAAAATGAAATTGAGTGCCTAAAGGTCAATATCTTGGACATTAGTGAGCTGAAATGGACAGGTGTTAGCCACTAGATAATCAGATAGTTTCTATGCTGAGAATAACAAATTCAAGAGGAATGGGACTTCATTCATCATCAAAAAGAGCATTTCAAAATCTATTCTGAAGTACAATGCAGTCTGTGGTAGGATAATATCTATACCTCTAAAAGGAAGACTAGTAAATACCACTATTATTCAACTTTACACAGCAAACACTAAAGCCAGTGATAATGAAACTGAATAATGCTATGAACTTCTTCAGTCTTCAACTGATCAAAAATACAATCAAGATTCATTGATAATTACTGGTGATTGTAATGTGAAAGCTAGAAACAGAGGAAAGATCAATAGTTGGAAAACATGGTCTTTGTGATAGAAATGAAGCTGGAGAGTACATTATAGAATTTTGCAAGACCCATGACTTAATTCATTGCAAATACCATTTTTTCCAATAATACAAAAGGTGGTTGTACAGCTGGACTGCATCAGATGGACTACAGATAAATCAAATTGACTACCTATGTGGGAAGAGCTAATGGAGAAATTCAAAACATCAGCCAAAACAAGGCCAAGGGCAAACTGGAACAGACCACCAATTTCTCATATGCAAGTTCAAGTTAAAACAAAAGAAAAAAAATTTTAAGTCCACAAATGCCAAAATAAATTTAGAGACCATATTAAAAATAGATTTGAACTGAAACTCAAAGGGAATGTATGAGCAGGCATGTTGGTCTACTGGTGAGTGTAGTGGGGGGAAAGGCAGCAATGAAGATATGAGTTGAGTTCAACCACATTCAATAGACTCCCATCAACCTGGAGATGAGAGAGAGAAGAGGAAGGGCTGATTGGTCCAAAGCATGGTGACAACTTCAGACACCTAAGCCCATGGACAAGGACCTATTCACGGAGGGCTATAGTTCAGGGTGAAGCATCTAGCTGATATGAAGTGAGGGGAGAAGCACATGAACACCCAAACTTGCAGATAGTACCCATTTGACTTAGTTTTGATGGCTTGATGATCAGAATTCAACTAGAGGAAGATACAGAAATTGGATAAAGGAAACAAGTGTAAATTTCTACAATTTGATGAACTTGACCTATACTTATAAATGTAGTAGTAACTTAAAATACTAACTGAGAGGGAAGGAATCTTCACATCAAAGATCAAACTTATCCCCTCTGTACACAGGGTTGATAGAGATGGGCAACTTAGACATTGGCTACTTAAAACGGGGGGTGGGGGTGGATTGTAAAGGCAGGAAGTGACTGGCTTACAAGTTTTCAAGAGGAAGTTTAGTTTCAGAGTG
>NW_006408537.1:21366762-21368406 GCF_000296735.1 Chrysochloris asiatica | reverse complement strand
TGTGCTTAGGGTCGATTTAATTTGGAACCAATTGGATGACACGTAACAACAACAACCTTTTGGACAAAAACTTTAGCTATATTCATTTAAAATATTTAGTTAGCAGCTCATAATTTAAGTCTGCCTCAGTTCAAGGAATACACAATTTAATCGGGTGACTGAGATAATGACCTCTGTTGAGTCAGATAACAAAGAATATAAATGAAATTGAAGACCAAATTTGAGGACAGCTAACTAGAAGCAACAGAGAGCTCGAACACTAAACAGCATAGCTAGTTAGAAGGCTTAGGAAAGCACATGGCCAAATCTAAGGAACCAGAAATGGACCCTGAAGTGATATCTTGCATACTTAATAAATAATAATGTATAAATGAATGGTAGTATCATTGAATAAGGCAACCAAAGGCATATGAATAAACTAGTAGGACTAAATGGAATGCCTTATTTTCTTTTGGTGAGGTCATTAGTGGTAAAATTTTGGCCTTCCATGTGTGGGTTAATGCCCTGGGCTGCAAAGTAAGTTTGATCTGCAAGAATGGCAGTTCAAGATCACAACCACTCCTCAGATACCCTATTCTGGGTCGCTATGATTTGGAACCAACTCGATGGCGCTTAACAAAAACATTGTGGGAAACCTGGGTTTGTTTACTGACCAAACAACCTCTTGCATAGCCACCACATTACTATGTGTTGCTGTTATACCAAACAAGGTTTCAGTGGAGCTTCCAAGAAGAAATACCTGGAAATCTACTTCTGAAAATCAACTAGTGAAAGTCTTATGGATTGCAGTGGTCCAATTCACAACTGATCAAGGGGATGGAGTAGAACCAGGTATTATTTTGTTCTGTTGTGCTTGATGTCACCATGAGTTGGTGCCAACTCTATTGCAACTAACAACAACAGCAGCATTTTCCTTACCTTGATTTATTCCCCCAACAAAACATTTACATTTTGACACACTTGCTGTTGTTAGGTGCCATAGAGTCTTTTCTGACTCAAAGAGAACCTTTATAGGGTTTCCAAGGCTGCAAATCATTACGTGAGCAGAAAGCTTCATCTTTCTCCCAAGGAGCAGCTGCTGGGCTTGAACTGTGGACTTTGTGATTGCATTCAGTGCTTATCATACAGTACCACCAGTGCTCCTTTGACAAAATGTGTTCATAAATCAGTAATTTTGTCTGTTCATTGATTTATGTACCAGATACTATGAAGAGCAGAACAAATAGTAAGTTTTTAAGAAGTATTTGCCTAATAAATTAATGAATTTACTGAGCATTAATTCACTAGCCATTCTTTGGGAACACTATACAGGACCTCATTGAGTCTGAACTGACTCAATCTCACAATACAAAAACTGTTTATAAATCTCTATATTAATCACAGCAGAGTTTACAAACATGACTATGACATATTTCTACTCCTCAAAGTGCTTAAGATAGAAGGAGATATAAAATTGTTTTAATATGAGGCAGAAAACAGATGGGTTATGAAAGATATAGAAAAATACTTCAGGGTAGAACTTTCTAGAAGATGTGCCATGGCAATGGTATGTTTTTCAAAAACTTTTATGTATGAAGAGGAATTGAGTTAGACTTTTATTTCTAGTAGTTTGAGTCGGTTCTGACGCATAGCAACCCTGTATAG
>NW_006408537.1:21352660-21365402 GCF_000296735.1 Chrysochloris asiatica | reverse complement strand
AACAGTACAAGGGAACACCGAATGATTTAAAACTTGGAAAGGTGTGCCAGGGTTGTATTCCTTCACCATGCTTAATCTATCTGTATGCTAAACAAATAATTAGAGAGGCTGGATTATATGAAGAAAAACATGGCATCAGGATTGGAGGGCGATTCATTAACACCCTGTGATATGCAAATGATACAATTTTGCTTGCTGAAGGCAAAAAGGATTTAAAATACTTACTGACAAAGATCAAAGACCACAGCCTTTTGTATGGGTTGCACCTCAATGTAAAGAAACAACAATTCTCACTCTGGACCAATAAAAAACATCTATATAAATGGAGAAATAATTGAAGTTGTCAAAGACTTCATGTTGCTCTGATCAGCCATCAACACTTATGGAATCAGCAGTCTAGAAATTAAACAATGTATGGCATTAGGCAAATCTGCTGCACAGGACCTCATTAAATCGTTCACGATCAGATGTCAGTTTGAGGACTAAGCTGTGCCTAACCCAAGCCATGGTATTTCCAGTAACCTCATATGCATATGAAAATTAGACAATGAATAAGGAAGACCATAGAAAAATTGATGCATTTGAGTTATGGTTTTGGGGAGAATGCTAAAAGTACCATGAAATGCCAATGAAAACAAGCCAATCCGTGTTAGAAGAAGTACAGCCAGAATGCTGCTTGGAGGCCAGGATGGCCAGACTTCTCCTCTCATACTTCAGACATATTATCAGGAGAAGACATATTATCCCTGGAGAAGGATAACAAGTTTGATAAGGCAGAGGGTCACAGAAAGAGAGGAAGACCCCCAGTGAGATGGATTGGGACAGTGGCAATAGCAATGGTATCAAATGCAGCATCGATTGTGAGGGTGGCCAGGACTGGGCAGTGTTTGTTGTGTTGTGCATAGATTCGTTATGAGTTGGTACTGACTTGATAGTACCTAACAACAACAACAACAACAACAACAATATATATTTAAGATCTACCTTTTATTTGAATATTACTAGAAATACTGAAATAAATATGGAAAAAAAGCAAAAAATGTCGTAGCCTTCAGCCTGGGTTCACATCACTACCATGGTCCAGGGAAACTATACACTTAACTTAATTCAAGGAATTTAGGCTTAAAGTCATATGCCCAAGTGCTTGTTGTTGTAGTTTAGTTTCATCCAGTCGGTTCTGACTTATAGGAGCAGCTAGTGATTTCAAACTGCCAAACTTGTGGTTCACACTGACTTTGCAGTCTAGTTCTTTATCACGCAGCACCACCCCAGGACTGTGATCCCATATGGATTGATTCTATATAATCCTCTTTGGTGAGATGTATTTTTATCTTAGGCTTCTAAGAATCCTTACAAATATTTTTTTCAAAGACAATAAGCACAATTCAGCATACTAGGAAGTAAAGTACTATGAGTGAGTATCAGGAGAAAATAAAGAAAACAGAAACAGACTCATGATTTCAAATATAAGAATTACCAACCACAGATTATGAAATAACTATGCTTGGTATAGCAGTATAGGATAAAGCACTGGACAGCAAGGTCAGTTGGAACCACAAGTTCGGTGGTTCAAACTCACATAATCTTCCTTGGAAACTCTACACAGGGTTGCTATGAGTCAGAACTGACTTGATGACACATAATAGCAACATGCTTACTAGGGAGCAAGGTGGCTCTGTAGGATAATCACTAGACTGCTCACCACAGGGTTGTTGGTTCAAGCCCACCAGCTGCTCTGGGAGAAAGGTGAGGCATTCTGCTCCTGCAAAGATTCACAACCTTGACAATCCCATACAGGGTCACTATGAGTCAGAAGTGCCTCCATGGTATTTAACATAATTAATAGGAAATATATAAAACATTTATATATACATATATCTGCATTGAAAAAGAAAACGCAAAAATAATATGGCAAATATTTTTAATTACCAAATGAAAACTAAAAGTGGGAAAAAATGACAATAATTGAAATATAAATTCTATGGAAAGTCATTTGAACTACAAGGTTGGTGGTTCAATATTACCAGCTGCTCCTTGTTGTTGTTGTGTGCCATAAGTTGTTTTCAACTTGTAACAACCCAATATAGGGTTCCTAAGAGTGGCTGGTGTGTTTGAACCACCGACCTTGCAGTTATCGTTGTTGTTGTTGCTAAGTGCCGTCGAGTTGGTGCCTACCCAAAACAACCCTTGTAGGCACCAACTCAACAACAACAACAACAATAAATATATTTAAGAGCAAGTTAGATAAAGTTGAGGAGAGAATAACTGAATTTATTCTCTTAAAAAGGAAATCAAAATGCATGATCAAGAGAGAGAGAAAAAAAAGCAGAGAATATGGAAGAAAGGTGATAAGATAAGGAAGTTAGAAAACACATGATTTGAAGTTCCAAATGAAGATAAAACTGACTATAAGCAAAGGTCCATATTGAAATAATGACTGAGAATTTTCCAGATATAATAAGAGTTTTCAGTTCTCCATCAGAATGCAGACGGAGATTTTCACTCTGTTTGCAAACATTTTCCTTTGTTTACCCCAATGTGTTGTATATTTTCATTATGTGTTAAGACTTGAAACATGTTAGAAAGTACTGTTTTGGGAAAGGATTGGCTTTTTTCTCTCTCTCTAAAGGTCCATACAGTATATGTTTTAGACTTTATTAACCATATGGTTTCTATGACAATTATTTGACTCTATAGTTGTAATATAAACACAGCCATAGAGAGTGAATAAGAAATAGGAGTGACTGTGTTCCAGTACAGCTTTATTTATGAAACCAAGTGGCACTATGAATTTGCCTACAGGCTTTGGTTTGCCAACCACTGTTTTAAGTAAACAAGGCAAGAAGTTTTAAAAAGAAGTGGCACTATTTTTTTCTCAATGTTAACCCTAATACATGTCAAAAGCATAATTCAATGTTTCTTGAATTTCATAGCTCACTCTAATAGACATAATGTGTTGTTAATAATATTATAGGTACTTACATAAACTTTATTACTTAAAAAGGAATAGATTATACACTAATAAATTCAGAAATACAGTTTCTAGATACTAAGCTCTTAAGATTCAATACATACAATCTCTTATATAATTTAAAACATTTTAAAGGATGAAAACAAAACAAAAAAAATTGTTGAAGAAAGTTGGGAATTTTACTTTATTAGAAAACACACAAGAGTAGATACCACAAACCTTCAAAAAGCAAAAAGTAACATACAATCTAAGACAGAAAAGATATATATATATATCTTTCATTACATTTCTATTTTGTTAGGAAATCAAGTCTTTTCTATTTCTATTTGCAGTGCTTTCAAAAGAATGAATGGCTGTGCAATAACAGTAATGCTTTAATAATTGCTTTGAACTTCTAAAACCTAATAGATCTTTTCTAGGTTTATATTCCTAAAGTGATTTTTTAGGTGCACTGATTATGCTAATCATTTGAAGATTAAAGGAGAGAAAAACCCCTTGGAATGATGGGATGAGTTTGGATGTTTCTTTTATATCTGGTTGAAGTCACCCTGTGAGGTACATGAAATGGTCACTACCAATATGAATGTCAAAAGGAGAAAGATATCCTAGTTATGAAGAAACAGACATGCTACAACAAAGGAGAGGGAGGGATCACTGCAACTTAGTTACATAATGTTGACATAAAACAAGTCAGTGTCATTCTTAGTCCATATGTGACTATGGCTACTTCCAATTTAAAATGTAGAAAAACAGTAAATGTATAGTTCTTAAGAGTTCTTTTCTTCAAAAGCATTGTAGGCGAATGAATTATTAGGGTATTGATAAAACTGTTAACTAAAAATTAACAAATTACACAAAGGAATTAAAATTCTGAAACATTTCTGAAAATAAAGATAATCCTTTACGGACTTGAGAGTATTAGATATCTTGCTATGCCAATGTAGGCTAATGTGCTGGACTGCAAAGTTAGTTTGATCTGCAAATTTGGCAGTTTAAGCTCATCAGTCGCTATACAAGGTCACTATGCATTCAATTCAACAGCACTTAACAACAACCAAGGTACATAGACAAAGTTCACAGATTAATTTAAAAGATGTTTCCCATGGAATGCAGTCACTACATGTAATCTAATACTCAAAGTCCAAATTTGGATAGTCCAGAAAATGTGCAAATTATAAATTATCCAAATGAAGACTTTCTAATCCAAAAAAAGAAATGTTATCTTTTACCTGAAATACATCTATTTTTGAAGTGAGAAAATTACTTTCAGTTTATTTCATGGGTCAGTAATGTGAAGTATTTTCTGCCTCCTGTTAGTTTTTTAACTTAGAAAAAGCCAAAATACGTTTTTAAAATGTCTAGTGCTCTTTTGCCTAATGCCAGTATACTAATATGTCTTTGTCTGGCATCATCAGGCTAATAGTTTACCCTTAAAAATAAAATACGTTGCTCATAAAGGGCCTTAGTATGCTTACAAGCGGAATGTTTCCTCTTCAAATTTCCAATATTATATCTAGTAATTTCTAGAAATAGAATTGATTGAAAACTATTGTCAGTTGAAAAAAAATAGAGGTGAAAATAATTCTCAGATAAAAAGGTACCTAAAAGAGGAAGACTCCCAGCGATATGGATTGGCAAAATGGCAGCATCAATGGGCTCAAGAGTGGTAAAAACGGTGAGATTGGCCCAGAACCAGGCAGTGTTTTGTTCTGTTGTGCATAGGGTCGCTATGAGTTGGTACCGACTTGATGGCACCTAACAACAACAAGGTGCATGCAAATAATCATTCCTTCAAAAACCTAACCAATAAACATTTGTTAAATGCATGCTATGTGCAAACGTTGCACTAGCATACCAACAGTTCAGTGGTAAATAAGAGAGAAAAAACGCCTTTTTATGGTACTTACTTTCTTGTGGAAGAGATAGAAAGTAAACAGATAGAAAAAAAAAATAGTAAAGTAGGAATGTGCACTGTGAAAAATATAACATAGGATTGTATAAAGAAAACAGCAAGATAATTCTTTGGATGGTCAGAGACATCCTCAAGGAGAAACACAGAAGCAAAATTTATATAATAAAATTGGAAACTACTAGAGTGACACTAAAATGTGAAGTGCTGTCGAGTCAGTTCCGACCCATAGCTGCCCTGTATCGGGTTTTCGAGAAGCAGCTAGTGAGCTCGAACCACTGACCTTGAAGTTCAAACGGCTTTGCATTCTGGCGAATTACCGCACAGCACCACACCAAGACTCCACTAATATAGGGAACACTAAATAAGTATGGAGTCCTGGTGTGGCACTGTAGGATAAGCACTGAACTGCTAACCACAAGGTCCATGGTTCAAAGTCACCAACCATTTCTCAGAAACTCTATACAGGGTCTCTATGAGTCTGAACTGACTGGACAGCACTTAACAAAAAATAAATAAATGTAGTATGAATATCTATACAATATAGTGGTTCAAGGGATTAAATCTAGGTAAGAACATTAAAAACATCCCAAGACTCGTTGTTGAGTGAAAATTGAATCTGCAAATAACATTTATTTTAAAATGGTGTTAATTTCCATGGTTGAATATATTTGTCAATGCAGACATGAGTGTCTGAAATACATGAGAAATTGTTAATAGGAATAAGCCTGGAGAGGTGGGTGGGTAAGGAAAACCAAGGAGATGATGGTCAATGAGATCTTTAGATTTAGCAGTAATGTTTTAAACTTTTACAATGAAAATTAATTAAACAATGTTAAAATAAAGAAAAAATAAGCTAGCCAAAATTTAAAAAGCAATTTCTACTTTATTTCTGCAACATTAAAAATACTATATAATTAATTTTATCCATATAAAAAGAAGTAGCAATATTATCTTTACTTGGGGAATGAAAATTCAATAAAAACCATTGCATCAGTGAAACTACTGTATATATGAACATGTTTAAAACAGAAGAGATATGAACAAAGGAATAAGTTATGTTAACCTTCATTGTTTAAAAACCCAGAAAAGCAATCTGGTCAAAGTGTGATGACAGATTTTTTTCCCCAGTAAGAAGCTTTTAGATGCTTTTCAGTTACATCAAGGAAACATGAACTACACTGATGTCTTAATGTAATCTGCTTTGAAAAGCAGCTAAGCACATCTCCTTTCACCAAATAGTTTCCTTCAAGGACAAGCCAGAAGTTGACTTTTGTAAAGCTAAGACTTGTTCTTTATGACTGATAACAGCCACGTTATCAGGAGACATTAAAGAAAGCAGAGTATGATTGATTCCTAAGGTTAACGTTGACCTCAAACACCAGTAGTCTTATAAATTAAATTCAACACTTTAGACTGTCTATGAAAAGAAACCAAGATGTGTCACAAAATATGAGAATGCTGTCTCTTCTTATATAGTGCCTTTAACAGGCTTGAAGGTATTTGGGAATAAGTAATACTTTCCTCTGTTTACATCAGTGTAGAAGCATATTCTACCCCCTGAGAAGATTATAAATCTAAATAAAAGTTGGATATTATTTGTGACTTACACAAGCAGCTAAAATTAGTAGCTTAAGTTAGCATGTTTTTCTTGAGCAAAAAACAAAACATTCAGTTGGATTCTTACAGTATTTTATTCTTCCTTTGGCTATACAACATACAGAGCCGTATCTTAGTGGAGTCCTTGTGTCATACTGTAGGATAAGTCCTGGACAGCTAACCACAAGGTTAGCAGTTCAAACCCACCAGTTGCTCCTCAGAAACCCTATACAGGATCACTATGAGTCAGAACCAACTCAACAGCACTTAACAAGAAGCAGCAGTGTCTTAGAATGCTCCATCAAAGTTGTTTTCTGACCATTGGTAGAGAGAAAATGTCCACAGAAATTTAAGTATTAAGAATTTCTCTATGTGATCTCATTGAGATTTCAAAGAAAAAATTATGACATCAATGAAACCATCCAGCTTATATTATGATCAGTACAACTTGGAATTTTCCTTTTGGTACTAGAGTTCTTAGCAGAAGAAGATACCGAAAACATCTGAATAAATAGCTAAAAAAAGTATGCGTAGTATTATAGATTTTTTGACCTATGTAAAGATCCGTGTAGAGTAGATTCTATCAGCACCCGAGGAATGAGCACATTGCCAGTGTGTCTTCTCCTTTCCTAGAAATTCTATGTTCTTTTCTAGATTCACCTTATCTCCCCCAAAACAGAGTGTATAATCTAGATACATCACTGAAATAAAACTATGTAAATACTTAGAGTAAGAGTCTAGCTAAGAATTGATGAGATTTTTTTTTGCCTTTTTAAATATTAAAATTTCATAGAATTATGAATGAGATAAAATAATACATTGCAATCACTTGTACAAATAAAGAAATGCATGGAAGAATTACTCATCCTTATTTAGAGCAATTATTTTCTTTTGTCTATAACAGTTCCTAGAATGTATGAATAGAAACAGTTAAATATCACTCAATTATTTTATATATCAAAACAAATTAGAATTGTGATACAAATTTTACATTATTCTGATAATATATTCAAGGTCATGCAAATAGCGCATTGGCCAAGTGACCAGAAAAATTGTTATTTTAATCTGCAATGCTAAACTGAATTACTAGAGAAATATGTTGAAATAGAATTTGTACTTCTATAATTTTAAAATACTAGCGCTTTTAAAAAATCCTCACAGAATCCGCATTGCAATGCACTTTTAAGTAATGCAATCTTATCTTGGGACATAACCTGATGGCATCACACAAAAACACATTCATCATGCTGTCCTGCAGATTTTTTTTTTAAAAAAAGAATGTTTTCTCTCTGAGTCTAACTCGCATTCCACTGAATTAGCATATTCCTGTTGACTAGCAGGCGGCTGAAATAACTTAATGTGCTTAGAATATTTAGTCCAAAGTAATGTAAGAAAACATCTGTTACTTACGTTTTTGAATCATCCCACAACACACAATAGGGATTCAAAGTACCCTAAAAATAAGCAGAGAGAGAATAAATATATTTTGAGTACATTCACAACAAAAAGAGGGGTTAAGTAAAATGCAAATTGGACGGTGTATTTCTTATCTTGCAGTAAGGTACTCTACAACATTAAAAATACTATCTAAAGATTTCTTCTCTCTCTCTCTAGTTTTTTTTTTTTTTTTCTGCAAAGGAAATTTTCATTTCCTTTTTAACAGATTTGATGACCCATTTCATCTCATGAAATCTCAGTCATAAAAACAACACTTTATTTATTCCATGTGTCAAAAATTGAATGTGAAGCTTTCATGTACCATAAGGCTTATACTTTGGTGATTTCTCTTTCATTTTGCTTTTTTCTAGAATATTAATCACTGAATTACTTTCTTTAAGAAAACCAAGAAATTCACACTCACTATTTAAGCCACTGTATTATGCATCTATATGAGAAACACCATCTGTTACGCTGCCTCTAGATGGTGAGCTGTTTGGAACTTGTTGTATTATCTATCTCCAGAGAGTTTTTTGACTTGTACTATCTTCTTAATCATCAGACCATACTTATAGCAAATTATGGCTAATGAAACCATAAGAAAAAAGTGCTAAATTTGTATTTAATTCAATAATTATGCATTGATTACCCACCATAACCGTCAGGATGACACAATTTTTATACACTGGACTATCAAGGGGAGTATTTTCTATTTTGAGTACGAACTGTTAGATTTTTTTCTCCTTTATATCTGCCTATTTACATTCCTTAGGGCCTTATTTTGCCTTTTGAAATTAACCTAATGAGTCTTCCTTTATGGGTGTCTCTAGATACCTATAGATAATCTTACATCCCTGAAGTGTCTTCTCTTCTTCATTAAATATACTCTGTTGTCTCTAAATTTCCACATCTTCTATGTCACTCATTTTCTAGAGCATACACTAGAGCATAAAGTGTGTTTAGTGAAATTATTAATTTGTGTCTGTCCCATGCAGAATAAAGTGGAAACCCTATACAGGGTTGCTATGAGTAGGAACCAACTCAAGAGCACTAACAATTGTGTCTACAATTAGGTGTGATTGATATTCATAATAAGGCAAACTTAGATTTTATAAGATATTATCATCAATTATCACATATTTCAATCTCTTGAGAGGTTGTTGAATCCCATGAATTCACTATTGTGTCCAAGCACTGCATCAATTCAAGATTAAGAAACAAATGTGAGATCTATGTCCTTAGGTACTGAAGTGAGTGATAACAATGAAGACTGGTCAAGGTGACTAGCAGATAAAGTCCTCAAACAGGCCACAGACTCCCTCCTGCAAATGCCTCCTCCCTCCTCACTTAATGCCAGAAAAGTACCATGTAGTCCAAAATGATAGTAAAAAAAGAAGGTGGTCAGGAAAGAAGTGGTCACTTATCTGGCTTTTACACAAGGAATGGGGTGAGTAATGATATTTCAAATTTATTTCTTAATTAACGTTATGAGACCTTGTCAACGTTACCTGCATTTTTCATATAGCTTGTGACTTTCTGAGAAACCCTCAGCACAACTTCAATGCTGTATCATAAAATCATGCTATATTTATTTAGAATTTTGTTTAAAGGAAGTCCTCGTGTGGTGCTGTGGGCTAATGTGTCAAACTGCAAAGTTGTTTGTACTGCAAGGTCGGTGGTTCAAGCTCAACAGCTGCTACTTGGAAACCCTAAACAGGGTCACTATGGGTCAGAATCAACTCAACAGCACTTAACAACAACAACAATAAACAACAAATAATCCTTGGCATATCACAATCAAGGATATGGGAGTATATACATCATGGAATGTAGGCAAGAAACTTGAGATAACGGAGGCTCCAAATTTAGTCAACTCTTTTTTTCTTACTTTTTTTTTTTTTGGTATTTGGCAGATGGTATGGTGTCTATGGTTACAGCCATATGGCCTTACTGTGGGTTTTCACCAAAGCTTTCTTTTTCTTTTTTAAATAATATTTTATTGTGTCTTCGGTGAAAATTCCCATTCAACAATGTTGTTGCTATGTGCCATCAAGTTGGTTCCAACTCCTAGTGAACCTGTATAAGTTTTCCAAGGGGTGGCTGGTGAATTTGAACCACCGATCATATGGTTAGCAGTTCCAATGCTTACCATACAGTGCCACACTAGGACCCTCATTCAACATTTTCACACAAATTGTTCAATGACATTAGTTACAGTTTTAACAATGTTTCAACATATCCTTTGTGTTCTGGTTGTTCCATTTCCAGTACCCACTTATTGCTCCCTTATTTTCTCATCTTCGTGTTAAAGTAAAATGGTGACCATTTGACTTCATTGTTGTTGTTAAGTGCCATCAAGTCAGTTCCCACACATAGCAACCCTGTATAGGGGTTCAGAGAATCAGCTGGTGAGTTTGAACCATCAACCTTGTGGATCAAACCAACCTTGCAGTCCAGTGCTCTATCCTACAGCACCACACCAGGACTCATACTGATGGTTTTTTTCAGTATAGCACCAATCTTAGAGGTAATACTCTTTATTTTGTGTGTGTGGTGTTCTGCTATTTTGCTAATAAGGCATCACAAGGAATAGTTTTGTTCAAATTTCAAAGAAAATTTTGAAGTGACAGTCTTCTGTAGTTTCTTGGTCTCAACTAATCTAGTTAGTCTGGGATTTTTTAGGAATCTGAATTGTATTCTACATTATTGTCCCATTCTTACTGAGTCCATCTATTGTGAAGCTGATCACAGCAGTCAGTGGTTCTTCTCGTCTCAGAGAGGTGATGTTATGATGCATGCAGATTGGTTTCTTCTCTGAGATTTTTGTTATCTTCTAACTCTTCTGTTCCAGATGAGTAGACACTAGTAATATCTTCAAAGGCTGCTCACAAGCTTTTAGGGCCTCAGGCACTACTCATCTTCACTAGGATGCAGAACATGGACTTCTAGTTCACTTCTTTTTGTAATGTAAGAGCTGTTGTTGTTGTTTAGTGCCAGTGAGTTCGTTCTAACTCAGCAACCCTGAGTCTGGTTTCTGAAGAGCAGTTGGTGGTTTTAAACTGCCAATCTTGAGGTTCAAACTGACCTTGCAGTCCAGTGATTTACCCTACATTACAGAATAAGTTAATCTCTATATATGACAGTACAAGGTACTCATTAGAGAATTACAGAATTAACAGTGCCTAATTATTACCATGTGAGAAAAGAAAGAGGTTTTCTGCTCCCTCAAAAATGTAAAAAGCCTCAGAAACCCTATTCAAGGTGAGTCAGAACCGACTTGATGGAACTTAACAATAACAATAACTACTATTAGTAGCAGGGTATGACAAAGGAAAATAATTATTAGAAGGAAAACATAACATGAACAACATTAAAAATAGATGTTTTTTCTTCTTTATCCCTCTGTTAAGAAATAGTGTAAAGTTCTTCTTCCCTATCTTCATTAATGCTAAGTTTTATCTTCTACCTTCCTTATCTCCTGGTTGTTATATCCAGTTACAAGCTTCTTTCCCTTTCTCTCTGTGCTGGTACAATTGTGAACAACATCCAAGTGAAACTTATTATAGGTTCTGACCTGTACTTCTCATCTTGTGCAGCATTATACATTTTTGGAGCTCAACAATTTGGTCTAGTACAACCACCAACATGCAACCTTTACATCTGAGGTCAATGACTTGTATAAACCTAAAGTTTAGAAAAATAAGCAAAACAAACGAGTTAAAGGAAACTTTGTGTCCACATGGACATGGCATTTAAGGAGTAAGAATGAGAGATAAGAAACAGCAAAATATAAGTGAATTCTAAAATATTGAAAAAAAAAATATGACTATAAGGTTCTACAGACAAAACACTTGCAAAATATTTGTTATAAAAATGTCCAGATACTTCTCTCAAAGGGACCCTAGTATAAGATTTATTATGAGAGATTTACAGGAAATCAATGCTGAATCCAACGGAGAGCAGTAACAAAATGTGATGACACACGGCAAGAGGAAAGCAAGCAAGCTGTGAACTAACCTATACATGTGCATTTAAGAAATGCATTAAACAAACAAACAAAATATTGTCAAGTAAGAGACAGATGGGCTAACGAAGATTAATTTACCAAGCTGTCAATAAAATTGATACTTAAAGGCATTAAAACTATGCATTTTTGAAAACTTTTGGAAGTTCTGTATCTACATTATTCCCTCTTTTTGCTTTGTAGTTGACTTTCTGTTTCAAGATGAACCAAACCAATTATCTATTTAATGGTAGAAATAAAATACTTGGTCTGCATAACTTTTCTCTTTCCTTATTTACACAGTGAGAGGTTCGCACATAATATTATATCTTTTCTAGCACAATTTTAATGCCAATTGATAAAATACATATAAAAAAATCTTGGGAATGCATGTGAGGAGAAATAAGACCTAAACAGATAAAAGATTTTTCCCACAGTCAAATCTATGTTAGGTCACAAAAAAAAAAAAAACCCAGATCAATGGGGAGAAAGGGAAGGGAACGTCCTTTCATGGTTATATCTTTCAACATATTCTAAATGGCTTCATTGTCCTGGAAGTAAAACTAAAACAAACAAATACCCCGCTGTAATTGAATCAATTCCAACTCTTAGCATCTCTATAGGACAGAGCAGAACTGTCCCTTAGGGTTTCTTAGACTGCAAACCTTTACAGGAGCAAATAGCTTCAGCCTTCACCTGTGGAGCAGCTGGTAGATTTGAACTGCCAACCTTGTAATTAAGCAGCCCAATGCCTAACCAACAGGGCCACCAGAGCTTCTTACAACAGCACCAAACCAAACCAAACCCTCTGCCATCAAGTCAA
>NW_006408537.1:21347235-21352165 GCF_000296735.1 Chrysochloris asiatica | reverse complement strand
GCCAGAAGTTCAATACTATAGATGTATTTAAAGCAAAACATATACAAAACGGAAAATAAGCAACCATAGATATCAATTTAGAATGAAGTCAACTACAAAGCAAAAAGAGGTATTAATGTAGATACAGAACTTCCAAATGGCAAGGAAGTCAAATAAATTTCAAGATAAACAGACTTCTAAAGGGGGAAATTAATAAACTGCAAGGTAACCTCAAAGAATAGTAATGCACTTTACATCAAAATAACTAAGAGGAAAATCAGAAAGTTTTAATAAACATTACAGTTGTTGTTAAGTGCCATCCTTTAATAAATATTAACACAGCAGAGATGAAAATGAAAAGATAACCCACAGACAAAGTGAACTCAATGCAGAAAATTATGTGGAACAGAGAAACACACAGTAACACATAAAAACAAACAGCAAAATAACATCATTTTATACCTATCGTTAAGTACACAGAATCTAAATGAATTAAAGGCACCAGTCAAGAGACAGAGAGTAGCAGAATGCATAGAAAAACAGGATCCTTCCATATGCTGTCAACAAAGAGACACATCAAAAAAAAAAAAATGGAGAAAGCCTAAATGCCCATCAACCGAAGAATGGTTAAACAAATGTTAGTACTTACACACAGTGGAATACTATGCAATGTTGAAGAATAATGATGAATCTGCAAAATACCTCACAACATGGATGAACCTATTATGCTGAGTGAAATCAGTCAATCACAAAAGGACAAATAATGTATGCAACCAGTGTTGTAAAAAAGTTAAGGTTTTCTTGATAAAAGAAATATTTTATGGTTATGAGGGTGAAGGGAAAATCACTCATGGATAATAGAGTGCTGGTGTGGCACTGTGGGTTAATGCACTGGACTACAAAGTCAGGTGGAACTGCAAGGTTGGTGGTTCAAGCTCAACCAGTTGCTCCTCAGAAACCCTACACAGGGTCGCTATGGGTTGGAGACAATTCGACAGCACTTAACAACAAAACACAAAAATAATTAGAGGGTGTTGTTATTAAGTGACATTGACAGACCCTGTATAGGGTTTCCAAGGAGTGGCTGGTGAGTTTGAACTGCTGACCTTGCAGTTCAAGCCAATCTTGTAATCCAGTGCATTATCCTGTAGTATCATTCATACCAGGAATGCAAATTAGAGAGTTGTTATTGATGTTGATTGTCTTCAAGTCACTTCTGACTCAGAGGGACCCTGTATAGGGTTTTCGAGGAGTGGCTGGTGAGCTTGAACCACCAACCTTGCAGTTCAAACCAACTTTGTTGTTGTTCTTAAATACCGTGAGTCAATTCCAAACCATAGCGACACGTATAGAGTTTCCGAGGCTATAAATCTTTACAGGAGCAGAAAGCCTCATCTTTCTCCTGTGGGACAGCTGGTAGTTTCAAACTGCTGACTTCGAGGTTTGCAGCCTGATTTGTGACCACTACCTTAACGTGTACTTTTGGTATATGTTAATATGGGTATCAGGGAGGTTGCCATAGGAAAGATGAAGATAGTGGGAGACATGGAGGAATGCAAGTGTTAAGGTGAATAGAGGTAAATACTGTATAACCGCTATTGTAATCATTGCAATGAAGCAAAGCATATAATTTGTTAAATGCAAAACCGATGATTTGCTCTGTAAACCTTCACTCAATTCATAATAAAATGTTTTTCAAAAAAGAATTACTTTCAAAAACTAATATTATAATAAACTTTACTTGTTCACTTTCCTTATACATCATTGTTGTTAACTGCCACAGAATCAGTTGGTACTCATAGGAAACCTGTATAGGGTTTCAGAGGAGCAGCTGGTGAGTTTGAACCACTGACCTTGCAGTTTAAACTGACCTTGCAGTCCAGTGCTTTATCCTACAGTGCCACACAGAGTTTAGCAATACTGACAAGTGTAAATGTCACTCTGAAGTAACTTTAAGTAATATGAAAAATTCTTTTTCAGTGAAAACCAAATTTGATATTTCTTAAGCATAAACAATCACTTGTCTAAGCATTAAGGACCATAAACTATGACTCTTTAGGTCATAGTAACAAAATCATTAACTCAAAAAACCTAAATAAGAAAACAATATACTCATTAACGACTTATGAGCTGTATAAAACTGCAACTGGCTTGCTAAGTACAATTTGAAGTTTCAGCATTCCACATTCTATTACCTAGTCTTACTAGTTCTCAAGGGTCTCATTTTTTCTGAACATATTGTAAGTGCTATTTTAAAGAATAAGTTTTGTATCAAAAATGTTAATAGGCTTTTCCCTAAACACACTATAACTATTAGCTCCTGTTGTCATCGTTAAGAGCCGTTGAGTTGGTTTGGACTCATAGCAAGTATGTTTCCAAGGAGTGACGGGTGAGTTTTAACTGTCGACCATGAGGTTCAAATCGAACTTGTGGTCCAGTGCTTTATCCCACATTTTTTCTTCCACTTGGCATAAGAATAAGATATAATTTGCAAGTTAATACTCCATGCTGAATTTTAAGAAAGTGCTTATAATATTTTTGCTATAAGAAAATAGGTGAAAGCATACAGACATAATATTAGTGATATGTCATATCTAAAATTGTTCTGAAGGCAGTAACAATGGTGATATCCCAACATGAACTTTGAACTTGCTCCAATACATTTCATTCTGTGTATTTAAGGATATATCTCTTCACATTTTAACTAGGATGGTCCTATTTCTGAATAGGCTTTTATTGGTACCTCTACAAACAGGAGCTCTGGTAGCGTAGTGGTTACGAATCGGGCTGTGAACCTTAAGGTCGGCGGTTCGAAACTACCAGCCGCTCCGCGGGATAAAGATGAGGCTTTCTACTCCCGTAAAGATTTACACCCTCGGAAACCCTGTACAGGGTCGCTATGGGTCGGAACCGACTCGACGGCACATAACAACAACAACAACAAACAATGGAAATAAACTACTATCCATATTTTGATCATACCTTTATAGAAATGGTGATAAAATACTAAGATATTTATTGCTGTTGTAAAGTGCCATTGAGTCAGTTCCGACTCACAGCGGCCCTGTATAGAGTTTCCAAGGAGTGACTGGTGAGTTTGAACAGCCATCCTTGTAGTTCAAAATGACCTTGCATTCCAGTGCTTTATCTCTCATTGAAGAAAAGAATAGTTTTTAAAAAGTTTAATTTGGGTTACAAAATAAATATTAGTATAACAAGCACTAGAAATTTAAAAAGATAAAGCATAAGGGCTGCATATATTGGAAAGACAAGAGTGACTTCAGTTTTGTGTTTAAAGAGAAGAAATGAGGACTTGCATAGTCCAGAGAGGTTCCATTGAGGGCTGATAACTGAAGTAACCACTAAATATGTAGAGGTCCCTGGGTGGTGATAATGATTAATGTACTTGACTGCTAACTAAAACATTAGAGGTTCAAGTCTACTCAGAAGTGGCTGGGAAGAAAAGTCTGATGATCACCTTCTGAAAAATCAGTTATCAAAAAGCCTATGGAGCATATTTCTACTCTGACACACATGGGAATGCCATGAATCAAAATCCAATTGATAGCAACTTATTTAGAGGTTTCTGAGGATAACTTGTGGGCCTGTACAATGAGTAAGGGAGGATTGGAATGAGAAAAATTTGTGGTGGCTTTACTTCTCCAGTCTAAGCTTTTCTTCTTTCTCTTAGTCTCCATTTTACCATCTTTTTATATGTGCCTATATTCTCTAAAGTTGGGCCTTCTAAAATGAGGATATTACTCTTTTAGCCATCCAGTCAATTTGCTCACTCAAAATATTCAAAGGCACAGAATTAATTCCAAGAGACTTGGGATGACCACCTCACCTGACTCTCTTTGCTACCAAAGTATCTAGTAAATGTGTCCTAATATTTGTTAACTATACGTACTGTTTTTCATATGTAAAATGCACCCAGAACAGGACATTTTGACTCAAAGCTTAACTATGCTCATTCCAAATAGATTCACTGAATTATAATAGTAAAAGTTTTATTAGCACTGTTTATTAACTTACTTGTTTTCTACTTATCAAAAAGCTTTCATTTAATTCATGTGTTCTTTGAATTATAAATAATGATTTTATCTCTACTTTGAAAGGTCTTCTGATTCTGCATTTATAGTTTTTAGACAAAGAATGTTTCTTACTATTTTTCCCTGAAGCTTGCAATTGTGCAGACATTACCATCATGAACCATAAAAATATTCAAATAAGCATTTAAAAACATTTTGAACAAATAAATTCTTATTACAAAAGAATGTTAAAAATCAGGGATCTGGGACACAGGGATTGAGACATGGTTGGAATGGGCAAAAGGAGGGAAATAATGTTAAGATGCTTGGCTGTCTTTTGAATCTTGGTTTCCCTGGCATACCATTATAAAATAGACACTTGATGGGGAGAGAAAGGAATAGCCAGAAACATCACCATAGAAAGCTTGTAAGTTCGTCTTCTGCCTATAACTGATTGGAACACCTAAAATGGGTCTACAATGTGCCCAGTGAAAGAGGTTTCCTGCAGAGCCTCTGCATTACATAAGACTATATCGGTGGAATCCTGAACCCCATCCAGAATTTTCTGAGGTGGGAAATTTCCACTTGAAAGGACAAGCAGAGCAGCCTGGAGTGGCTAGAAGAACAGAAGATACTTCTTGAAAGAAAGACAGACAGGAAAAATACAAAACAATAACAGCAGTCTGACTGATTACTACAAGAACAAGCAAGTTGCTCTCCAAGGAGACATCAAGGCAAGTGGTCGGGTCCCCTCTTCCAAGACTAAAACTCAATGGGAATACACGAGCAGACATGTGCTCTGATTGGTGACCACGTTCATCACCAAAAAGGGGAAGTGAGGGAAAAACAGCAATGAAGCTTTAAGCTAAGCCCTACAATGTTCAATAGACTCCTATGAACCCGGGTGGAGACCTGGCTAG
>NW_006408537.1:21339976-21346340 GCF_000296735.1 Chrysochloris asiatica | reverse complement strand
AATTCACAATAAAACATTAAAAAAAAAAAAAAGGTTAAAAATTTCATCCATTTTTCAATGCAGTGATGTGTTTAGGTCTCTACTAAGCAATGTTGTTGCTAAGTGCCGTCCAGTCAGTTTTGACTCAAAGAAACCCTGCAAAGTTGTTCTGTATTATCCTTTGCAGAAGGAAAAAGCCTCATCGTTTTCCGATGGAGTGGATGGTGGGCTCAAACCACCAACCTGTGGTTCACAGTCTAGTGTTTATCCTGTAGAGCCACCACACTACTATTAAGTCATGAGGAGATTGATGTTGTTGAAATAAAACACTTTCCTAAATATACAGTTTTGACAATGGTACGAAGAGAACTAGATAGTTTAAGAACCACTCATGATGTTTCACAGTTATTGCTGAGAGATTTGCAGTTTTCATTAAAAATCTAGAAAGCCTGGAGCATCCAAGCAAAATGAAGTTCACTGGGAAGATCATTGCCATTTTCTAAAAACCAATGTTGCATTTTTTTTTTTTAATCAGAAACTATATAATAGTAGAGAATACAGAAATGTGATGGTGAAGAGGATGTGAATATAAATTCATTATGTTATTCACTATCTGACTTGGAAAATAATAACTTTGTATTTCAGGTTTTTGGTATGTAAAAATCAATGTGATAGAATTGATTGATAAGGGATAAATTTATAAGGGATAAACAATAAGTATGCATGTGAGAGTGGCTTACTTTAATACAAGTGTTCATAGGAATCACCATCCTTGCCCCCAACTAAGAATGATTTAAATATTTAAAGTCAGTGTAAAATAAATTGATAATCTTAGTTTTTATATAGAACTGAAGAAGAGCTGAAGAATTTCATACACCCCCCCCTTAAGCATTCCCATTTATACTATATTTATAACTTCTATTGGTGCATTCATCTTAAATTCACATATGTATATGTGCCAGCATTTCCCACTATACAGTGAGACAGACTCTTGTTCACCTTAGTCACTTTGGGCCTCGCATGCGACTTGGAGTCAGACTCCATGACTTGGAGTCAGTTCATAGAGACCTTATGCACAACAGAATAAAATACCCCCTGGTCCTGAACCACACTCACAATTGTTTTTGTTTGAATTCATTGTTGCTGCCACTGTGGACATCCATCTCATTGGGGATCTTCCTCTTTTGCACTGACCCTCCGTTTTATCCAGCATGATATCCTTCTCCAAGGACTGATCCTTCCATGTCCAAAGTAACAGAGATGAAGTCTCACTATCCGCACTTCTAAGAAGCTATCTGACTGTGTTTTTTCCAAGACAGATTTATTTGTTCTTCTGGCAGTCCATGGTACTTACAATATTCTTCTCTGATAACATAATTCAAATGCATTGATTCTTCTCTGGTCTTCTTTATTCATTATCCAGCTTTTGCATGCATATTTTTTTTGTCGTTGTTAAGTACTGTGGAGTCAGTTCTGACTCATAGTGACCCTGTACAGGGTTTCCGAGGCTGTAAATCTTTACTGGAGCAGAAAGCCTCATCTTTCTCCCGTGGAACAGCTGGTAGTTTTGAACTGCCGACCTTGAGGTTAGCAGCCTGATCTGTAAACACTATGCTACCAGAGCTCCTTTTGCATGCATAATAGGTTATTGAAAATACCATAGCTGAGGTCAGGCACTCCTTAGTTCCCAAAGTGACATCTTGGCTCTTTAAACTTTTAAAGAGGTCTTTTGCAGCAAAGTTGTCTAATGTAATGTTCTTTGTTTTTTGGATATTGCTTCCGCAAGTACTGATTATAGTGGATCCAAGTAAAATTAAATACTTGACAATTTCAATCTTTTCTCCATTCATTTTGATGTTATTTATTGGTCCAGATGTGAGAATTTGTTTGCTTTAAGTTGAGGCACAATCCATACTGAAGGCTGAATGTAGTCTTTGATTTTCATCAGAAAGTATTATGTCTATCTAATATGTATGCACTGATACATTAAAATTGTGCTATTTTTTGTATAAAATAAAAAGAGTTTAATCATGAGGAAAATCATAGTATAATGTGTCATTCTGCTTCTATATAATAACAATATATAACAAATCAATTCTTCTGTAAACATAAATTTTCTACAATGTGTGCATGATGTTACTGGTCAAAACAATGATGGTTAAACTTTTAAGATTAATTCTATAAGGAACTCAGTGGCAAGTGGATGATACTTACATTAGCCAAATGCGCTAGTTCTATCTCCAAGAATGAATCCGTTGTTTTGGGTTCAGGCCTGATTGTGACCACGATGATTTTGGAATTAACAACAGTATAATTTCTGAAACAGAGTAATTGTAAAGAAAAGAATTAATTCCCACTGCTCTATACATGTTGGAATGACATGTTAAATACATGCAACCTAAGCAAAAAACATAAGAGAAACTTTTGGTGAATAGGTTTAAAACAAGATATAAATATAAACGCATTTGTCATGAAAGGAGATAGTCTATTTATTGTTCTAATAAGACCCTCCCTGGAACTAGAGGGCTTGGGGAAAAAGCTATTGCTGAATGTTACCATTTTAAATATAGCAAAGATGAAAAATCAACAGCACTGACAAGTTCTCCTTTACTGAAATCTCACTCACCTAAGAAAGAAATGGGTTGTGAATTTAAACAAACCTTCAGACAATCTTTAAATAAATATAATTAATTTATTTCAAGATGGACTTAAAAGTATTGTTCCTAGGAGATTAAATATTTTTCTTGCAAAGTGGTATCCTGACATTTTTTCGACAACCCAAAATACATTATGATGACTGAATGAATGGCATATTAGAAATAAAACAAGTAGAGATTAAATATAAATCAATTTGATAATTAATGAGCATCATTCATTTCTACAATAGAGATTTACAAATCAATGCTTTATCTCAATATGCTCAACCTACAGACAGCATTTTCATTTTGAAATGTCATACTAAGTACAGTCCACTCACAAAAAAGTTTATGCTATTTTAAGTATATTCATATTTAAATTAATAAAAAGTAGACAAACATAATTTAAGCATATAAAATGGAAATAAACCTTTTTTGTACGTATAGAATTTAATCCAACAAGTATAAAACACTCCAGATCTATTAGGATTTAGAAATCTAGAGATTTATTATGGTACTTTAAGCTACTAGAAAAAGTTCACCCCTAATTTTTAATTTGATATAAACAACCTTGTATTATGGAATCCGAACTCCTGGTGTGGCCTGTAGGATTAGCACTGGATGGTGAACTACAGATCGACAGTTCAAACCAACAAGCTACTTCTCAGAAGGCCAATACCAGGTCACTATGAATCAGAGCTGACTAGATGGCGCTTAACAACAACTAAAACAACAGCCTGCTATTGTAGGGCAAATAAAATTCTGAGGAACTCATGTTATTGGTGTTAAGTGCCATGGAGTTAGTTTTGACTCATAGAGACCCTGTGTAGGGTTTCCAGGCTGAAAATCTTTGCAGGATCAGAAAACCTCATCTTTTTTTCCCAGAGTGGCTGATAGGTTCAAAGCACTAACCTTGTGGTTCGGAGTGCAGTGCTTGTCCTATAGCACTACCAAACTCATATCCAGTATCAAAAACAAAGTCATTTAAATTTTTGCTCTTTTTATTCTGTTAAAGCATTACATATATTACAATCCACCAATTTAAAGGGTGTGGTTTAATGCTCTTGGCAACTGCAGACAACCACACAACCACTACTATAATGAGTATAGAATAAAAAACTAATCCCTCACCCTAAATAGTTTTTTGAATCATCTTTTCACAGATCTCCTCCCTAAACTGCGGTTCAAGGATGCCTCCGAGACACTATCAATCTAATTTTGTGTTTTCTAGACGTTCATTCAAATAGAATCATACACATACACATAGACTTTTTGTTTGACTTTATTTAACATAATGTGTCATATTGCTGAATAATATGTTATAGTATGCACATGCCAAAATATGTCCTGGTTTGCATTGGACTGCTAACTGCAAGGATGGCAGTTCAAACCAACCAGGTCCTGGGAAACACTATATAGGGTTGCTATGAGTCAAAACAACTCCACAGCATGTAGCAACAAGAATATTTAGCATTCAATGGACATATGAGTTGCTTCTGGTTTTTAGCTGCTATAAATAATAGCTATCCCTATTCAATTACTAGAACTAATTGACATACAAATTTTTTGTGTGGACATGTATTTTTGTCTTTATTAAATACCTAAGTGTGGCAACGCTAGCTTATATGAAAAAATGGGTTTAATTTCTCAAGTTATTGCCATATTGTTTTCAAAAGTGGTGTTAACACCAAAGTCATTTAATTTTGATATTTTAAGACAATGTTGAAGCTCGCATTGCTTTTGATAACATTTTCTCAAATGGACTGATCTTTGGTACCAGATTGCAAAAGAGAAGAATGCTGATCTATGAAAAAATTGTTATGGTTGTGAGAAATTACTGCATTTAGGAGCACACAAACTGTACACATAATTTGAATGTAATAACATTTCTAACCCATCTTTCATGATTTCCTTTAAAAATGTCAATGGTAAGGTCCCAGGAAACTTCATGGTACTCAGCCTGGTTTTGTTGTTGTTAAGTTCCATCAAGTCAGTTCTAACTCACAGCAACCCTGTATAGGGTTTCCATGAAGCTGGTGGGTTTTAATCACCAGCATTGTAGTTAGTAGTCCAGTGCTTATCTTACAGTGCCACACTAGAACTCCACTGAGCATAGCAGCTAGTTAAAAACAACAAAGTATAGATTTGTTTTTGTTTGTCTTAGAGGGAAGGTACTTACAAATAGGGAGAGAAGGCAAAGCGTCCTTTGTTTCATTTAATAGTAAATGAGTCAATTGAAAGTGAGCTGTCTTTCAAAACACCAACTGAGAGGGAAGGTGTCTTCACATCAAGTACCAATCTTATCCCCTCTGTATACAGGGTTCATGGGGATTGGCAATTTAGACATTGGCTACCTCAAATGGGGGGGCTACAAAGCCACAAAGTGACTGGCTTACAAATTTTCAGGAGGGAGTTTAGTTTAATAGTGTGCAGGGAAAGGTAGAATACCCACTGAATAGTTTTCATTTTGTCTAGACAGTTCTGGTGAAGGGAAATGGTGATAAGATTCTTATGACTCAATAGTGAATAATTGTTATCATGACTAATTGCAACTGCCACAATTGTAAAGATAGAAGTTTTGTAACAAAAAAGGGAGAGTAGTTAAACTTACAGTCCAGGAACAAAGGACCCTAGGACCATCAAGGGAGTAGAGCATGAGTGGAATGTGGGACCCTATCCAGAGACAGAAGCAGAGGTGATGGCATGGAGAGATAGAGGAGCTGAAGACTCTAGACTCAAGGAAAGAGAAAGGCTGTGTGCTGACACTCAGGAGGCAAGCTTGCAGAATATGCCCATTGGTTGTTTAAATGATTATATATTCCTGAGTGTTTCTGTGTACATGCCCCACTTTCCCCCAGAGAAAAAGAGAGAATAGAAGCAAACACTGTTGAATGATGATGCACAGAGGATATTGTAATCATTGCAACGAAACAATGAGTGTAAAACCAACATTCTCCCATGTAAACTATCACTCAATTCACAATAAAAACTTAAAAAAAAGAAAAAGAAAGAAAAAGAAAAGAAAGTAAGCTGTCTTGAGAAGAATATAAAACTAAGCTCTATGAGGGAATTTCCCTGTGACAACTCATTTTTCATGTTTCTCTGTTGAATAAAAAGAATCAGGGATCAAGTGAGAATAGGTGGAATTAACACAGCTCAACAAGGATACTGGGTAAATGGCTATAAAGGGTCTAGTTCATATATGCCTAAGTGTATTCCAACAAAACGTGTATGTTTCTGAGATTGTCCTGGTGTGGCACTGTGAGTTAATGCACCAGACTGCAAAGCCATTTGAACCGCAAGGTCAGTGGTTCAAGCTCACCAGCTGCTCCTTAGAACCCTATACAGGGTCGCTATGGGTCAGCAGCGATTTGACAGCACTTAACAACAACAACAATTGGCAAGTTCTCTGAGTAATATACTTGTGTTAGTCTCGTTAGGGAAACTTCAACAAAAGATCCAATCCAAAGAGCGGCTTCCAATGGGTTCTGCTGTGCCAATTAAATTCAAAGTCGAGAAGTCAGTGCAGAAGGTTATGGTGACTGCTTTTGGAACTTCAAAGAGGTAATTTTGGTGTGGCACTGTAAGATAAGTACTAACAGCAAGATTTTGTTGTTGTTAGGTGCCATCGAGTTGGTACCAACTCATAGCGACCCTAAGCACAATAGAATGAAACACTCCCTGGTCCAGGGCCAACCTCACATTTTGCCACACTTGAGTCCATTGATGTTGCCACTTTGCCAATCCAT
>NW_006408537.1:21331181-21339004 GCF_000296735.1 Chrysochloris asiatica | reverse complement strand
CTCCTTGAAAATCCAATACAGGGTCCAAAGGTCAAAACTGACTTTGTGGTACTTAAAAATAGCAACAACAAAAATTTTGATAGATTTTCTCAAAGGACACCAGACAATCATGAGGTTTCAGTATGAAGGAGTTTTAAGAAAATATAAATATAAACTGAAGGAGTTTTAAGAAAATATAAATATAAACTGAATTTGTGAGAAAAAAAATGTGCCAAAGAGCTTTTTCCTCAGGACAATACACCTGCTCAGTTTTTTGAGAGTAGCAATGTCTATCCTCCAAGAATTTCATTGGGAAATCTTACCCCAACGAACCTACATCTAGGATCTTGTCCATTTAGATTTCTTTATGTTGCCAAACTCAGAGAATATTTAAAAGGAACATAATTTGTGTCCCTTGAAATTTGTGTTGTTTTGATGTGCTGTAAATTGAACACAGCGGAATTCTTTGGGAACGCTTTTGCGTTCGGCAGCATATAAATATAGATGGCAGATATGCTGAGAAACAATAGCTTCACAATGTGAATTTTTTGTTTAATAAGGATTTCTATGATTTTATATCAATACTTTTAAATTTATCCACATACATGGCTAAAAGTTTAGGGAAATGCCTGTCTATCTCTAGAAAAAAATATAGTGATTCCTCCCATAGAACAATAATTCCTGATCATACCAATATAAATGGCATTTAAACACTGGTTTGAATATGTATGCCCTTTGGTTTGTTGACCTGGATTGCATCTATGTATTTATCACCCAAATTCTAACTGCCCGTTTTTTTCTGACTCTGTTTATAATCCGATTTCCCTGCTATAAAAAAATATGATGACGAAGGATGGGAAGAAATCTTTTGAAATGACATATCAGACAAGGGACTAATCTATAAAATCTATAGGAAACTACAACACCTCTACAAGAAAAAGACAAATAATCCAATTAAAAAATAGGCACAGGAAATGAATAGACATTTTACCAAGGAAGAGATTTGGGCAGCCAACAACATATGAAGAAATGTTCACAATCATTAGCCATTGGTGGTGGTGATGGTTATGTGCCATGGAGTCGGAACCAACTCATAGCGACCCTATACAGGGTTTCCATAAATCTTTATGGGAGCAGAAAACCTCATCTTTCTCCAGCAGAACAGTTGTAGTTTCAAACTGCTGACCTTGAGGTTCACAGCCCGATTTGTAAGCACTTCGCTACCATTAGCCATCAGAGAGATGCAAATCAAAACAAAAATGAAATATCATCTCACACCAGCAATAACAGTGAAGTTAAAAAAAATCAGAGGACATAAATGCTGATGAAGATATGGAGATATTGGGACCCTCCTACATTGCTGGGGGGAGTGCAAAATGGTCCAACCACTCTGGAAAACAGTATAGCACTTCCTAAGAAAGTTGGAAATAGAAATACCTTATGATCCAGTAATTCCTCCACTTGGTATCTATCCACAAGAAATATGAGCCATAACACAAGTAGATAAATGCACACCAATGCTTATCACAGCACTATTCACAATAGCAAAAAGTTGGAGACAGCCTACTCACACACAATAGACTATTATACTACTTTGAAGACTAACAAGGAAGCTGTAAGCCACCAAAAAGCATGGACAAACTTTGAGTATATTATGCTGAGTGAAATCAGTCAGTCACAGAAGGATAAATAGTGTAAAAGACCATTATTGTAAATGCTTAAGGAAAGATACCCATACTAAAAAGAAAAAAAAAAAAAAATCATTGTTGGTTACTGGTGGAGGTAGGAAGGTTGCAGGGGGTTGGAGCAAGGGGACTGTAGAGCACAGGGTAGGGGGTAATACATCATAGTTTGGGTGTTGTGGAAGGCAATACACTAGAAGGGGGAGAGGGGTGAAAGAACAAGGTAGATAGGGGAACACTGAGGTAGGTTTGCATGGGCTAAACGGAAAAGAGGTAAATAGTGATGTATGCACAACCTTGGAACAATAGGGCTCTGTGATACAGGGATCGAAGCATAGTCTGAAGAGGAGAAATAATGTTAAGACACTTGACTGTATTATGAATATTGGTATTCCTTACCTACTATATTGTAAAATAGACACGAGTGGGATAGAAAACTTGTAAGCCCATCTTCAGCCTATAACTGATTGGAATACCTCAAATGGAGTCTAGAACCTGCCCAGTGAAATAGACGTCTTGTAGAGCCTTTGACTTTAGGTAGAATCCTGAGCTCAATCCAGAACCTTCTGAGGTGGGACATACCCACTAGAAAGGACAAGCAAATCAGCCTGGAACAGCTAGAGCAATAGAAGATACTTCTTGAAATCAAGATGAGCAGGAAGAATCCAAAACAAAAATAGCAGTTTGATTGGCTACTACAAGAACAAGCAAGTTGTTTGCCGGAGAGCCATCAATGCAAGCAATCAATTCCTTTCAGGACAAACCCCTCTCCAAGACTGAAACTCAAAGGCAACACATGAGCAGGCATATAAGTTTGCTTGTGACTATGCTGGTCTACTGGTGAGTGGAAAGGGGTAAAGGCAGCAATGAAGAAATGGGCTGAGTTCATCCCTGTTCCACAGACTCCCATTGACCTGGAGATGGGAGAGAGAAGAAGAATGGCTGGTTGGTCTGAAGTGTGGTGAGACCTGGGGACTCCTGAGCCCATGGAGAAAGACATAGCCACAGAGGGCTAGAGCTGAGAGTAAAGCATCCAGCTGATATGAAGTGAGAGGAGACATGCAAGAATGCCCAAACTTGCAGATAGCACATTTGACCTAGCCTTGATGGCTTGATAATCAGAACTTGACTAGAAGAAGATTAAAAAACAAAAACAAATTTTGATAAAGGAAATGAAGGTAAATTGCTACAATTTAATGAACTTAACCTATACTTAAAGAGGTAGTAACTCTAAATACCAACAGAGAGGGAATGAGTCTTCACATAAAGTATCAATCCTATCTCCTCTGTATAAGAGGTAGATAGTGACAGGCAACTTAGACATTGGCTACCTAAAATAAGAGGGTGATAAAGGCACAAAGTGACTGGCTTGCAAGTTTTCAAGAGGGAGTTTAGTTTAAGAGTGTGTGGAGAAGACAGAGTCTCCGCTGAATTGTTTTCATCTTGTCTAGACAGGTCTGGTGAAAAGAGATGAGGATAAGATTCTTATGATTCAACAGTGAGTAATTGTTATCATGATTAATTGCTACTGTCACAACTGTAAAGGTAGATGTTTTGTAACAAAAACAGGGGAGTAGCTAATCTTACAGTCCAGGAACAGAGAACCCTAGGACCATCGAGGAGAAGAGCACAAGCAGAATGCAGGACCCTATCTAGACAAGCAGCAACACCAGAGATGGTGGCAGAGATGAGGACATGGAGAGAGAGAGAAGCTGTCGACTCTGGACTCATGGAAAGATACGGACTGGGTGTTGGTGGCCAGGAGGCAGGCATGCAGAATGTGACCTTTGGTTGTTTAAATTATTATTTATTCCTGAGTGTTTTTGTGTACATCCCCCCACCTCATCCCCCAAAATAAATAGAGGGAATGGAAGCAAATACTGTTGAATGATGATACATGGAGAAGATTGCAATTATTGCAATGAAATGATGGTATAAAAGTGATGTTCTCCCATTTAAACTATCACTCAGTTCACAATAAAAACTTTTTTTAAAATGATGATTAATAAATATCAGTAATTTTTATAATATTCTGATAATTTGCATCATTTAAAATGTTGTATAAATGGTGAATGACTGAGAAAATATAGCTGTTCTATAATATTTATGACATTTTCTTTGTGTGCTTTTCAATGTGGGGATCATTGCCCTGGGCATCTGGGTTCTGGAAGGCAAAGTAGCTAAGATAAGCAGAGGAATATATTACATTGTATCAGGTTTAACCTGGCCTGGTAGAGAAATTACTTAGAGAATGAAGTCAGTCATGTGGCTTTCATGAAGTGTGTGTGTATGTATTTGTGTAACAAGTTTAGATATAATTGTGATACGATACACTGATATTAATATGTAGATAAATATGTTTATCTCAGTGTGTAAGTACTCTTCCCTTTGTGCCACCAATCAGTGACTTCTTATCTCTACCACAGCATCCATCAATACTGTGTGTCTTTCCCATAAAATAATGCTTGGTAAATTTTAAGGCTCAATATAAACTTGAATGACTTGTTCAATGCACACATAACATAACTAACTATTGAAACTGTGATCAAGGTGATTTAATATCATGAATTCAATATCATGGTATTAAAATGCTTAATAAAGGAAAAAGTAAGTTGATTTGCATTATGCAAAAACTTTGTTTTAAAAATTGTTAAGTGTACAGAATAATCTTTAATTTATTCTATCAGTTTGTTCTAGTTTGCATAAGTGAGTAGCTGGCTCCTGATGTGCCATGTCAGGCTTTGCGATCTACTAATGCTTCCTGGCTGGGTACATGTTTGTACTCCCAGCTAGGAAAGCAGATCTTTCAGCCAAATGAGTTTCATTACTAAAGTTGTAAAGTTCTTTCCTGTCCTTGAGACTAGGGCTAGCTGCTATCTAAAACATTTAATATGTGTGGAGTCATTCAAAGGAGACTAAAGTTATCCTTCACAATTCTGAAGTGTCTTAAAGTGCATAGGGCACATAAGTCAGATCTCAAAGTTGCTAAAAAAAAAAGTGATCATAATATGTCCTGCATTGTTTCAGAACAAGCATTAGTAGAGTAGATTGTGGCACTCATGAAGCAACTAATTCTAGACAAAAAGCTATAGTAAAAAATGTGCTAAAATAAACTATGAAATTTACAGTCACCTCTTCCCATTTCTAGAACTATAGTTCAAATAGATTCAAATTTGACAGACCCCAATTTAATAAAACCAAAGTAAAACAGATGATTTCATATATTCTGGGAGCTTAGGGGTATTATCAAAATCATTAGACAATATACTTTTGTTTTTAAAACTAAAATCAGCTGACGATTGCTGAAAGGTAAGGATGAATTTACTTAGAACTTTGCAAACTAATTAGAATTCTGTTAGGCTTGTTAAGAATGTAGCATGTAAAATGAAAAAAAGACTGAATAATTATGGACCATTTCTGCGATAGGATAATATCCATTTACCTACAAGAACGACCAGTTAATACCACTATTATTCAGATTAACACACCAACCACTAAAGAAAGCAATTAACAAAAACAATATCACAATTGTTGTTGTTAGGTGCCATCGAGTCAGTACCCATTTATAGAGACCTTAGGCACAGCAGAACGAAACACTGCCCAATCCTGGGCCAACTTCACTATCGTTGCCACGCTTGAGTCCATAGGTGCTACTACTTGGCCAATCCATCTCGTTGGGGGTCTTCCTATTTTTCTCTGACCCTTCACCTTACCAAACATGATATCCTTCTCTAGCGACTGGTCCCTCCTGACAATATGTCTGAAGTATGAGAGATAAAGTGTGGCCATCCTGGCCTCCAAGGAACACTCTGGCTGCACTTCTTCCAGCATGGATCTGTTTGCTCTTTTGGAAGCCCATGGCACTTTCAATATTCCCCTCCAACCATAACTCAAATGCATCAGTTCTTCCTTATTTACTGTCCCGCATGCATATGAGGTTATTGAAAATACCATGGCTTGGGTCAGGTACACATTAGTCTTCAAGCTGACATCTTTACTCTTCAACACTTTAAAAAGGTCTTGTGAAGCAGATTCGCCTAATGCAATATGACATTTGATTTCTTGACTGCGGCTTCCATGAGTGTTGATAGTTGATCCAAGAAGAATGAAGTCCTTGACAATTTCAATCATTTCTCTGTTGATAAGAATGTAGTTTATTGGTCTAGTGGTAAGGATTTTTGTTTTCTTGACATTGAGATGTAATCCATACCGAAGGCTGTGCTCTTTGATCTTCATCAGTAAATGTTTTAAGTCCTTTTCACTTTCATCAAGCAAGGTTGTATCATCTGCTTATCACAGGTTGTTAATGAGTCTTTCTGCAATCCTAATGCCACGTTTTTCTTCATATAACCCAGCTTCTCGGATTATATCTGTATTATTGATAGTTGGCTATCTCTCTCCTATCAGTTGTCATACTGTGGTGACTAATGTGTTGACGTGAGGCTGGAAGGTCAGCCACTGGTATTTCAAGTTAACAGCAGGATTATCTATGGTAGATAGGTTTCAGAAGAATTTCCAGAACTGATCTTGTTAAGTGTTGTTGAGTCAGTTCTGATTCATAACTACCCTGAACAGGATTTCCAAGGAGTGTCTGGTGAGTTTAAACCATCAAACTTGTGATTCAAACCAACCTGGAAGTCCATTGTTTATCCTACAGCACTACACCAGGACTCCAGTTCCAGAATAAGGCAGACTAAAAAGAAGGATTTGAAGATCTACTTAAAAAAATATTGGTCATCCCAACAAATAAAAGTCCAGGTCCAGAGGATTTTACTGATGAATTTTATTAAACATTCAGTGATGAGCTGACACCAATTTTACTCATACTATTCCAGAATACAGAAAAGGACCAAAAATTTCTGAATACATTTTATGAAATGAGCATAACCCTCATACCCAAACCAGGCAAGGCATCACTAAAAAAGGAATGTTAATAACAATCATTATGTACATAGATGCAAAAATTCTTAGCAAAATCTTAATCAATAGGATTTAACAATATATCAATAAAATATTACATTATAATAAAGTTGGATTCATTCCAGGGATGCAAGATGGTTCAATATTAGGAAAAAAATCATCATAATTCCACATAAAAAATTTAAAAAGGAAAAGAACCACAGGATCATATGTATTGATGCAGACGAGAAATTTGACAAAATTCACCATCCATTTTCTCTAAAAACACTTAGCGAAGTAGGAATTGAAGGGAAATTTTTCAACATAATAGGAGCATATATACAACTCCAATAGCTAGAATTACTCTCAATAGGGAGACACAAAAGTTTTTCTTTGTGAACAGGAACTAGATAAAAATGTCCTTTATCAGCACTCCTACTCAATATTGTGTTGGAAGTCATAACAAGAGCTATAAGGCAATATAGGTAAATTAAAGGCATCAAAATCAGCAAAGAAGAAATAAAACTCCACTTGCAGATGATATGGTCTTATACAAAAACTCAGCAAGAAACTTATTGGAACTAATTGAAAGATTCAGCAAAATGGCAGAATATAAGAACAATATACAAAAATCAGTTGAATTTGTCTATTAATACAGACATCTATTAATAATTTGCCTACTAATACAGACAGCTCTGGAAAGAAAATTCAGAAAACAATACCATTTTACCATAGCCATGCAAAAGATGAAATACTTAAGAGTAAATGTAACTAGAGAAACAAAAGACCTATAGAAAGAAAATTATAAAACACTGCAACAAGAAACCAAAAGAGATTTACAAAAATGGGAAAATATACATGCTCATGGATAGAAAGACTGGATATTATGAAAATGTCAATACTGCCCAAAGCAATCTATAGATATAATGTAGTCCCAATCCAGGTTCCAACATCATTCTTTAAAGAGATGGAAAAAATGATCATGAACAACATACAGAGAGAAAAGAGACCCTGAATAAGCAATGCCTCTCATTCGCTGATCTCAAAAATTACTACACAGCCACAGTAGTAAAAGCAGTCTGGTACTGGTACAATGAAAGATACATAGACCAGTGGAACAGAATTGACAACCCAAAAGTAAATCCATCCATATACAGTCAGTTGATCTTTGGCAAAGGGCCAATATACATTAAATGGGGGAAGAGATAGTCTCTTTAGGAAATGGTTCTAGCAAAAATGGAAATTGATTTTCAGAAGAATGAA
>NW_006408537.1:21328989-21330026 GCF_000296735.1 Chrysochloris asiatica | reverse complement strand
TAATTCAATAGCACCTAACAATAACAAACCTACTTGGAAGCTAATTTGGCAATATTAAGAGACTATTATTGTAAATGCTTAAAAAAAGTTTTCCAGACTAAAAGGAACATTCTTTGATGGTTACCAGGGATGGGAAGGAGGGGAGAGTAATTTAGAGTCTAGCAGGTTGACACATGCTAGCTTGAGTGAGAGGTAGGATAATATCCAAGAAGAGGGAGGGTGGCAGAAGAATAACAAAGTTAAGTGAAGAGTCAGGGAGGTATACCTGAGCTATCTGGGATAGAAGTAATTGTCATATACATATAACCCTGGAACAAGAGTGTTCTCCGTATAGATACATGGATTAAGACATAGGCTGAATGGGTAACGGAGGAAGAGTGAGACAAAAAAAAAAAAAAGAAAAATATTGGTCAGGGAAAACCTTCTGAATAGCAGCAGAATATTTTCTGATACAATGTTGGAAGATGAGTCCCTCCGGCTGTAGGACACTCAAAATACCACTAGGGAATAGTTTCCTCTGCAAAGTAGACTCAACCTTAATAATGCGGATTGAGCAATGCTGTCAGGACCTTCATTTGCTGATACTGTTGTTGTTAAGTGTCATCGAGTTGATTCCAACGCATAGCGACATTGTATAGGGTTTCCAAGGAGCAGCTGGTGAGCTTGAACCAACGACCTTGCAGTTCAAATAACTTTGCAGTCTGACACATTAGCCCACAGCACCACACCAGGACATGATAAGAAACAACTGCAAACATCAATTAATAATTGGTACAAGGAATGCATGAAGTATGAATCCAGGAAAATTGAAAGTTGTCAAAAATGAAATGAAACACTTGAAGATTGATATCCTAGGCATTAATTAATGATAATGAACATGTATTGGCCATTTTTAATAGAATAATCACATACTCTACTATACTGGAAATAACAAATTGAAGAGTACTGTCCTCATATTAATTGTCAAAAAGAACATTTCCAGGCTACCCTGAAATACAATGATGTCAGTGATAGGATAATATCCATATGCCCAGAAG
>NW_006408537.1:21320345-21327939 GCF_000296735.1 Chrysochloris asiatica | reverse complement strand
TGTGAATAAGTCATACTTTTATTTTTCAGAAGGGAGAATGACAAGTGGCAACTTGCCTTTGGAAAAGACTTTAAAGATGATCAGGACAATAAGCTATCTATCTCATAGAGATAGTAGCCTTAGAAAGACTTTATTTTATTGTCATACAGCTCTCAAAGAACGTCATAGTAAATAAATACCAAATAGTATGCTTTCAACTAAAACAGCAAAACAAAAATATCAATAACAAAAAATTATACAGCACACATAAAGTGGTATGTGAAGAGGGAAAAAGACAAATGTGGAAATCCAGACATGGGAAGGGAGTTCTCTATTAAAACCAAGGTGGTTCAAATCTGTTTCTTTTTAAAAATATTTACGGATATGACTGTGTTTTTCTAAATGTTTCATTAGTAATACTCAGTCTTATAAGTCTGGTTCCATAGTAATCTATAATGTAACTACTTCCATCTGAAGGGTCAACAATCTGCATTGAAATATCAGAAGAGAACAGAATATACCAAGTTACTATATCAAAAATAACTGACTGACATTTAGTCATTTCAGGAAGTAGCTTATGATCAAGAAGTAATGGTCCCGAAGGAAACATTCAAATTAAAATGAAGGCATTGGCAAAAATCAAGGCCCTAAGAATTACAGAATACCAGTTGAGATCTTTCAACAAAGAGATGCAATGCCTTTTCAGCTCACTTGTCTATGCCAAGAAATTTGGGAGACAGCTATTTGGCCAACAGACTGGAAGAGATCAATATTTGTTCACATTGCAAAGAAAGGTGATCGAGTAGAATGTGAAAATTAGTGAACAGTATGATCAGTATCACAAACAAGTAAAATTTTGCTGAAGAAAATTTTTTAAATGTTGCAGCTGTACATTGACAAAGAACCTCAACAAATTCAAGCCAGATTCAGAAAAGTCAGAATGAGGATTGTTGATGTCAAGCGACTCTTGACAGAATGCAGAGAATATCAGAAAGACGTTTACTTGTGTTTTATTGGATATGCAAAATCATTTGACTGGTGGATCCTAACAAATTATGGATAACATTATAAAGAGTGGGGATTCCAGATCACTTAACTGAGTTCACACAAACCTGAACAAAAATCAAGATGAATTTGCATGAACAAAACAAGGAGGATATTGAATGATTCAGAATCAGGAAAGTTGGGTTTCAGGTTTGCCTTCATCATACTTATTTAATCTGTTGTTGTTGTTGCTAAATGCTTTTGAGTTGGTTCTAACTCAGAGTGACTCTTTATAGGGTTTCTGAGGCTTTCAATGTTTGAGGGGCAGCTGGGGGGCTTGAACTGTGTTTATCATATTGAGCAACCATGCTCCATTTAACCTGTATACTAAGCAAACTCTCTGAGAAACTGAACTATATGAAGAAGAACATGGCATCAGGACTGGAAGAATACTCAATAACAACCTACAATATACAGATGGCACAATTTCACTTGCTGAAAACAAAGAGGTTTGAAGTACTTACTGATGAAGATAAAAACTACAGTATTCAGTATGGATTATATCTCAATACAATATAAAGAAAACAAAAATCGTCCTCAGCCCTGGATGAGTACAGAACATCATAATATATGGAAAAAAACTGAAGTTTGCTTTGAACCACAACTAATGCCCATGGAAACAACAGTCAAGAAATCAACAAGGTATTGCATTGAGCAAATCTACTTCAAAGGACCTTTAGAAAAAGTTAAAAAACAAAACAAAACAAAGCGAAGACATCACTTTGACAACTAAGGTAAATCTGACCCAAGCAATGTACTTATATTGCCAAATATGTATCAAAACTTTAACTATTAATAAGAAAGACTGGAGGAGAATTGATGCATTTGAATTATGGTGTTCGCAAAGAGTACTACATATACAGCTGACTGTCAGAAGAACAGATAAACCCATTTTGGAAGAAATGTCTCCAGAATTTTCCTTATGGGAAGAAGTGAAATGTAGTCATGAATATTTTGCACAGGTTATCAAGAGGACCAGTCCCTGGAGAAGGATATTAGGCTTTGAGAAGTAGAGGTTAATGAACTGGATTGACACATGGCTGCAACAATGGGTTCAAACATGTCAAAGATTATGAAGATGGAGTAGGATTGGACAGTATTTCACTTGTTGTATGAGTTATGGTGTTGGAGGAGAATATTGAAAGCACTATGAACTGCCAAAAGAACAAACATCTGCGTTGTAAAGAAGTACTGTCAGAGTGCTCCGTTAAAGCCAGCATGGTCAGACTTCATCTTCCATATTTTGTAAATATTGTAGGAGGGACTGGTCACTGAAGAAGGATATCGTGTTTAGTAAACTGGAGAGTATCGTGTTTAATAAAGTGTAGAAAAGATTGAAGTTGTCAAAGACATCATTTTTCTTGGATCGACACTCATGGAAGCAGTAGCCAAGAAATCAAACGACGTATTGCATTAGGCAAATCTGCTGCACAAGACCTTTTTAAAGTGTTGAAGAGCAAAGATGTCAGCATGAGGACTAAGGTGCGCCTGACCCAAGCCATGGTATTTTCAATAACCTCATATGCATGTGAAAGTTGGACAGTGAATAAGGAAGATTGTAGAATAATTGATGCTTTTGAGTTATGATGTTGGAGGAGAATATTGAAAGTACCATGGGTTGCCAAAAGAACATACAGATCTGTGTTGGAAGAGGTGCAGCCAGTGTGCTCCTTGGAGCCCAAGATGGCCAGACTTCATCTCTCATTCTTCGGACTTATTATCAGGAGGGACCAGTCACTGGAGAAGGATATCATGTTTGGTAAGGTGGAGAGTCAGAGAAAAAGAGGAAGATCCCCAGTGAGATAGATTGGCAAAGTGGCAGCATCAATGGGCTCCAGCGTGGCAACAATTGTGAGGTTGGCCCAGGATTGGGCACTGTTTCATTCTGTTGTTCACAGGGTCACAGGTACCAACTCGATGGCACTTAACAGTAACAACAATAAAAGCAGAGGGTCAGAGCAAAAAAGGAAGACCCCCAGTGAGATGGATTGGCACAGTGGCAACAGCAATGCGCTTAGACGTAGTAACCACGATTGTGAGGTTGGCCCAGGACTGCGCTGTGTTTCATTCTGTTGCAATTAGGGTCGCTATGAGTCAGTACAGACTTAATGGCACCTAACAGCAACAACAACAACTTGATGGTACCTACAAACAACAGTTATGCAGATGTACTGTCCCATGGATAATTTTTTTTCAAATGTGTTTGTGATAAGGAATTATAAAATTATATAGACTTTCATAAAACGACATCATCTCATTGAATACCCAGAATAAAGAAACAGTTTGAAGTTTAGAGGCTGAAACTCAAGATCATGTGCTTTTGAGAGAGCTGATTGCTTCAAGCTGATTGCTTTTAGAGTGCATTCCTGAAAAAGTGATTATGTCTTGGTTTTTCTATTATTTCCAATATTATTAGTTCAATTGCTTTTCCCATTTGCTTTTAATTTCTGTAATATTAGGAACTCAAATGAGTTCTATTTCCTAAATATGAAGAACTTGCAGCATCATTTATCTTTATTAGGTCAGAGCACTTGACAGCAAATTCATGTGATTTTGCATTATTGAAATTTGTTCCATTTTTAGAAGGTAATTTTTAAACTACTATTGTTTATCAATGGAGTCCTGGTTTGGTGCGGTGGGTTAATGCATCAGACTGTAAAGTCGCTTGAACTGCAAGGTCACTGGTTCAAGCTCACCAGCTGCTCCTTGGAAACCCTATACTGGATTGCTATGGGTCAGAATCGACTCAACGGCATTTCACAATAACAACAACATTGCTTATCAAAAGGTTGTAGTTCTTCCTTTATCTGTATTTTTCTTGGCATTTTAAAAGTACACATGAATCTGCATAATTTTAGTTAAATTCGTTAAAACATCTTGCATGTTAGTAGTTACATTAAATATTCTTTTTCATTTTATTTTTTATAGGACTGTATTTTCCATATGTCTTACCAGGAAAATTACACATTGGTCACACACTTAGATGTAATTAGGTTTTCGTACAGCACTAGAACTTGCATTTATTAAGCAAATCAGAGGATGGGTGGTTTACAGTTCATTTACTTCAGATAAATTCTTAGAAAATTAAATTGCTGTTATCAAAGGCAATGTATTTTTAAAAGTCTCTTAATATTGCCATATTAGCCTCCAAAAAGGTTTGCTGTTTTTAGGTACCAACTCATAGTGACCTCATGCACAACAGAACAAAACACCACCTAGTCCTGCACCAACCTTACAATGGTTGCTATGTTTGAGCCCACTGTACCTGTCACTGTGCCAATCAATGTCTTTGGGGGTCTTCCTCTTTTTTGCTGACCCTCCGCTTTAACAAGCATGATGTCCTTCTCCAGGAACTGGTCCCTCCTGATAATATGTCCAAAGTATGAGAGATGAAGTCTGGCCATCCTGGCTTCTAAGGAGCTTTATGGCTGTAATTCTTCCAACACAGATTTGTTGGTTCATTTGGTGGTCCATGGTGCTTTAAATATTCTTCTCAAACACGATAACTCAAATGTACCAATTCTTCCTCAGTTTCCTTTATTTATTTTTCAACTTTCACATGTTTATGAGGTTATTGAAAATACCATGGCTCAGACCAGCCATAACTTAGTCCTTAAATTGACATATTTGTTCTTGAACACTTTAAAGAGGTGTGCAGCCTATTTGTCTAAGGCAACACATCATTTGATTTCTTGAATACTGTTTCCATGAGTGTTGATGACTGATCTGAGCTAACTGAAGTCTTTGACAACTTCAGTCTCTTCTCCATTTATCTTGATGTTATCAATTGTTGCAGTGGTGAGGATTTTTGTGTTCTTTACCTTGAGGTGCAACCCATACTGAAGGCTGTGGTCTTCAATCTTCATAACTAACAATTTACATTCTCTTGGCTCTCAGCAAGCAAGGAGCACCACAAGTTGTTAATGAGTCTTCCTTCAATCCTGATGCTAAGTGTTTCTTCATATAATCCAACTTCTCGATTTATTTGTCCAGCATGCAGATTGAATAAGTATGGTGAAAGAATACAATCATGATGCAGACCATTCCTAGTTTTAAACCACTTGGTGTTTCCTTGTTTTGTGTGAACAATTGCCTCTTGGTCTATGTACAAGTTCCTCGTAAACACAATTGTGTGTACTGGAATACTCGTTCTCCGGAATGTTGTCCATAGCTTGTCATGATCCACATGATCGAAAGCCTTTGCATAGTCAATAAAGCAGAGATAAATATCTTTCTGGTATTTTCTGGTTTTAGTCAAGATCCATCTGATGTCAACAATTATATCCCTTGTTCCACCTCCTCTTCTTAATGTGGTTTGAACCTCCAATGACTGTTGCAGTCAGTTTTGAATTATCTTTAGCAAAATTTTACTTGTATGAGATATTAATGATATTGTCCAGTGATTTCTGCATTCCATTGGGTCACATCTCTTTGGAATGGGCACAAATATGGATCATTTTTCCAGTCAGTTGGCCTGGTGAATATCTTTAAAATGTCTTGGCATAGATGAATGAGTGACTCCAGTGCCATAACAGTTTGTTGAAAGATTTCCATCTATATTCCATCAATTGCTATGGCCTTGTTCTTTGCAAATGCCATCAGCATACCTTAGACTTCTTCCTTCAGTACCATTGGCTCTTGATCATATGCTATGTCTTTAAATGGTTGAATATTAATCTTTTTCTTTTTTTGGTACAGTGACTCTGTGTATTCCTTCTATCTTCTTTTGATGCTTTCTACATCATTCAATATTTTGCCCATGTTGCTGTTGTTGTTAAGTGCTGTTGAGTCACTTCTGATTCATAGTGACCTATACAGGGTTTTCAAGGAGTGGCTGATGAGTCTGAACCACGGACTTTGTAGTTCAAACCAAACTTGCGGCCAGTCCTTTACCCCACAGTATCACAACAAGACTCCATTTTGCCCATTGTTGTCATTGTTAAGTGTCTTCAAGTTGGTTTCAACTTATAGTGATCCTCTGTAGGGTTCACAAGGGGCAGCTGGTGAGATTGAACCACTGGTCTTGCAGTTTGAACCACCCTTGCAGTCCAGTGCATCAACCCTTTAATATTGCAAGTTGAGGCTTGAATGTTTTCTTCAGTTCTCTCAGTTGGAGAAATGTTAAACGTGGTCTTCCCTTTTGGTTTTCTAACTCCAGATCTTTGTAACTTTCATTAAAATACTTGCCTTTGTCTTCTCGATCTGCCTTTTAAAATAACCAAATAGGGTATTCTAGTTAATATTCTGAGCTTGTCAGATTGTGGGTGTCTGTGAATTCCTTGATTTGAGTGGCATCTTGTTGTAGGTGGCCTCATCTTGCCAAAGGATTATTAGACACGGGCTGCATATCCAGGCTGGACAGCACTGCCATAAATGGTCTTCATCTCCCAGACCCAAAAGCTGTCTTGTGGGTTTGAAGAGAGTGGCACCTAGTCTCAATAACCTACACTGGAGTTACAGGGAAGATTCCAGTCATCCTTGAGTCAGCCTATGTTTGCATGGTTTCTTTACAAGGTTTCTTCAGATGATTAATGTGCATTCACTTACTAACAGAAGAATGCTATGTTTTACATTGCTTAAAGGAATCACAACTAGCAGTCACAAATTATAGTAGAAGAGTCCTGGTTTTGACAGACAAAAAAATTAGTTGGGTTGGAACTAAATACACTAACGTTGCTGCTGTTGTTAAATGCTTTCAAGTTGATTCTGACACATGGTGACCTTGTGTAGGTTTTCTGAGGAGCAGCTGGTGGATTTGAACTGCCGATCTTTCATATCAAACTGACTGTGTAGCCGAGTCCTGTAGCGCTACACTAGGATTACAAGTCAACTAATAACTTTATATTATTGGCCTAAGGATCCTTACACAAGAGATCCTCAATTTTCTCACCCGTAAAATGAGACCAGATGCACAGACCTTTAAAATATCTTGCAGAACTAATGTGGCTCTATAATTTTTAACCATAAGAAATCAGTGTGAAGAAGTGCAAAAGTGGGAGGCTAAATGGAGCACATGTTTAGTTTAAACTTAAGTAGGACATAAATCTTTCAGTTAAAGGGACAGTTTGATTCCACTTAGCTGTTAAAAGGAAAATGAGCAGAACAGAAAATTTCAAAGGGTAACTAGAGAAGACAAATGCAAGTATCATAATGAAGTGTGCAAAGATCTGGAATTAGAAAACCAAAAAGAAAGAACACACTCTGCATTTCTCAAGCTGAAAAAACTCAGGGAAAAAATTAAGCCTCGACTTGTGATACTGAATAATTCTTTGGACAATATTATTGAATGAAGATGGAAGGAATATACAGTGTCACTGTGCCCAAAATAAATATTCAATGATCAATGATTTCAAGAGGTAGCATATGACCAAGAGTCAATAATATTGAAGGAAGAAGTCCAATGTTCACTGAGGGTATTGGCAAAGAACAAGCCTCCAGGATTTGATGAGATACAAATTTAAAATCTTTCAACAAACTGATGAGGCACTGGAGGAACTCACTCAAATATGCCAAGAAATTTGAAAGACATCTACTAGCCAATTGATAGGAAGAGATCCATATTTATGCCCAT
>NW_006408537.1:21307480-21319935 GCF_000296735.1 Chrysochloris asiatica | reverse complement strand
TTATGCACCAGGGTTGTATTCTTTTACCATATTTACTCAACCTGTATGCTGAGTAAATAATCTGAGAAGTTTGATTATATGAAGAAAAATGTGGCATCAGGACTGGAGGGAGACGTATCAACAATTTGTGATACGCAGATGATACAACCTTGCTTGCTGAAAGCAAAGGGAACTTTAAGTACTTACTGAAAGCCTTCAGTATGGGTTGCACTTCAATGTAAAGAAGTAAAAACTCCTCACAACTGGACTAGTGAAAACCATCTTTATAAATGGAGAAAAAAATTGAAGTTGTCAAAGACTTCATTTTGCTTGGATCCACTATCAACAATGGAAGTGACAGTAAGGAATGAAACTACATATTGCATTAGTGAAATCTGCTGAAGAAGGCCTCTTTAAAGTATTTGAGAGTAAAGATGTCAGTTTGAGGACTAATGTCCTGGTATTTTGAATAGCCTCATATGCATGTGAAAGTTGAACAATGGATATGGAAGACCATAGATGAACTGATTCATTTGTGTCACGATGTTATAGAAGAATATTAAAGGTACCATGGACTGCAAAAAAACAAACAAACAACCAAATCAGTGTTGGAAGAAGTACAGCCAGAATGCTCCTTAGAAGCCAAGATGGCCAGACTTTATCTCTCATATTTTGGGCATATTATTAGATAGGACCATTCCCTGGAGAAGGACATCATGCTTGGTAAGTGAAAAAGAGGGAGACCCTCAACGAGATGCTTTGACACAGTAGCAGCAACCAGTGGGTTTAAGCATAGAAGCAATTATGAGGATGGAACAGGACTGGGTGGTGTTTAGTTCTGTTGTATATAGTGTTACTATGGACCAGAACTAACTTCAATAGCACCTAAAAACAACAATTGTAAACAAAGAAAAAGTCAAACAGTAACATAAATATAGCAGCTTGAAGAATATTTGAACGCATACTAAGGGAAAATGGAGTCCTGGTGTGGTGCTGTTTGATAAGCACTCAACTGCAAGGTTGGTTTGAACCACAAAGTGGGCAGTTCAAACTTCACCAGCTGCTCCTCAGAAAGTTATACAAGGTTGCTATGGGTTGGAACTGACTCAACAATACTTAACAATAACAATAATTAGAGGAAATTTAAAAATTCTAAATAAAGAAGTCAACATTCAGAGCTCGATCTGTCTTTATATAAAGGAAGATCTCTAAGTTATATCTATTCAAAATATTATGTCAAATTTTCCTTCATAGTCCCCAAGAAGGAAATTATGCGAAGAATGATTTTGAAAATGATTATACTAAAATAACCAAATATCCAAAAGATTACCAGCAAACGTATCATTTATCTGTGTATTGGTCCCAGGTATTTCAGAAAATGAACACTTAGAAAAATATTTCATGAAAATTTGGTACACAGTAACTAAATAGAGCAAATTTATGTATATTTTTCGTCTAGAATAAGTATATACTTCCTTTCCTTGTTGGTTCAATCTAAACAAACATGTTTGTCAAGATATGCTGTTGTTGTTGTTAAGTGCTGTCAAGTCGGTTTCAGCTCATTGCGACCCTGTACAGGGTTTCCAAGGTTGTAAATCTTTACGGGAGCAGAAAGCCTCATCTTTCTCCCACAGAACAGCTGGCAGTTTTGAACTGCTGACTTTAAGGTTCACAGCCCAATTCTACTACAAACATATTCTCATAGCAAAACTAAATTTTTGTGTAAATTCTTTTAAAAATTATTATGATATCAGGAAAGCACAGGTAATCATGCCAACAACTAATTCTTGGTCCTTAGTTATTTATTGAATATTCTACTTTCATTAAGGAAGTCTGGTGGTGCTGTAGGATAAGCAAGCACTTAACTGCTAACCACAAGGTTGGAAATTCAAATCTACCAGCCACTACCTGGGAGAAAGATAAGGTTTTCTGCTCCTGTAAAGATTTACAACTTCAGAAACCCTAAGAGTCTGAATTGACGAGATGACAGTGTATTTGGGTTTGGGTTTGGATTTCCTTGTCAATACTGCTTATCAATGAACCAAAATGTGAAAATAATTGTCCTATAAAGAGCAATTTTCTGGTATAAGCAATTTAATAATTAATATATGTATATAAAGAGTAAGTACATATCAAAACCAGTAAGTACATATCAAAAACAACAACAAAGTCAGGAACTCGTCTAGTGACCTGACACATTTATAAAACTTGTTAAAATTGAAATTAAAAACCTAAGGTAGCTTAATTCAAGATATCGTCTAGTCTAAAATATTTAAAAGATAAGCTTATATAAATGACCCCCCTATAGAAGTATGTCAAACTTTCAGTATCTGAAAATATTTATGCTTAGTACACCAAATGAACATCATAACAAAGGTATAGGCAATGTGACTACCAATAAATTGTATTTTTGAATAAATTGTGTGTTCTAATAAAACCATTGGGAAAGTTGGGAATCAAGCTATTCATTTAAAAAAAATTATATTAGCAAAATCAAACCATTGAATGGTGAGGCACTTAGGAGACTGTAATCATTATAATGAAATGATGGTGTAAAGCCGATGTTCTCCCACGTAAACTATCACTCAGTTCACAATAAAAACTTGCAAAAAATCAAACCAAACATAAACTTACTTAAATTCAGGAAGCACAAAAAAGGAGAAAGGAATTAAAAAGTCAACAACCAAAACAAACATTAAAAACTTCTGTACCTTCCCATGTTGTTGTTGTTGTTATGTGCTGTGGAGTCGGTTCCGACTCATAGTGACCCTGCACAGGGTTTCCGAGGCTGTTAATCTTTACGGGAGCAGAACGCCTCATCTTTCTCCCGCAGAGCAGCTGGTAGTTTCGAACTGCTGACCTTGCAGTTCGTAGCCCGATTCATAACCATTACGCTACCAGAGCTCCTTTATTTTAGAAGGAAAATCTGTTTTGTATCAGGGACCCTTGATGACTCACCAGCTATGGTGATAGTGGTCGCTGTTTGCTGCGGGGTCACTTCCGACTCATAGTGACCCTGTACAGAGTTTTTGAGGCTGCAAATCATTACAGGAGCAGAAAGCTTCATCTTTCTCCCGCGGAACAGCTGGTAGTTTCGAATTGCTGACCTTGAAGTTTGCAGCCTGATTCTTAACCACTATGCTAAATGCTTCATACAGAAGTAAGTATTCGGTCCAAAGGTCATGACTACTCATTGCAGCTGCAGAAAACCTAGCCATTTTCCTAGGAAGTCTTTGTCTGCTGGACTGAATTCTGTTTTTATTTATTAGACTTTCTAATCCTCCTAGTATATGATCACAGTCTTTCCTCCCTCAACTCTTGAAGAGTAAATTAAGAGATCGGTGCAAACGTGGCTGTGTTTAACTAAAATATAACTTTGTCTCGGTTATCTCCAAAATGAGATGGTGTGGAGGAAACACGTCATCATGAATGGCGTTACTATCCAAAGAAAGACAAATGATGTTTTCTGTGACATTTGTTAAAGTAGTTAAGACAGCAAAACAAATAAATTTATGGTGGTAGAATTCCTATTTATAATTGTTTCTTTAAATACCTAGGAGGAAAGAAATCAATACATTTCTACCAAAAATAGTCCCGTGATTGAACCCCAGCACTTTTTATCTTAATGTAGTTGTAATTGAAATTTTATTTAGGAGCAAATTGAGATGTTGTGCAAATGAGAAACAAAATCATGTATTCCCCAGTTATAATGTCACTACTTTAATTTCATATAATGTTGATGAACAACACCATTAAGTACAAATAAAGAGTCAGATTAGTTTTACTATGGTCCATACTACTATAGAAACTGGAGGGTTTTTTTTTTTTTTCGTTTCAGTCTCAAGGCAAGTCATGATTAGTTACAAAGAATTTCATGGCTATAATCAGATAGCAAAATTGTCTCTCCTAGTTGTTTGAAATGAATAATATGCTAATAACCTGTTCATTAAATTGGTATTATCTATTTCACTTAAGAAAAAAACCTTTTGTTTTAGCACTGCTTGTTTGACTATTTTTATAGAATGAACTATAATCACATTTGTAGAATAATTTAGAGAGATTACAACAGTTTATTATTTTGTAGCTTACCTTAAAGTGGGTAAAATAAGATCTAAGTTTTTGTACAGGACTGCTCCAATAACAAATACAGATGATTCATCTAATTCTAGAAAGAATAAATTATTTTAAATTAGCAAAATAGCAAGAAAAATATTTTTTTATAAAACATTAATCTGTTCATTATAAGGGAATTACAGTACTTGCTGATGCAAATATGAAGCCGGGGAAAAGAAATGTCTATCTAACAAGAGACGGGGCAGGTTTCCTCTCACAGTTCACAAACAAATATGGCTCTAGAGGCTGTGCTTTTTGTGGTTCTGCATCATGAAGTAGCCTTCCTCTACCAAGCTGAGACAAGAAGCTCTTTTAGTTGAAGTTAGGAGTTTAAATTTTCAAGGATATGAGGAAGAAGCATTAAAGTACTTGGACAAAAATCTCTAAGGTAAGCACCCTTTTCAAATTTTTAGTTGCCAGTGAATCCATTCTGACTGAAGATACCCTCATATGTTTCAGAGTAAAACTGCTCCATAGGGCTTCCAAGACTGTGATTTGGCCAGCCCTATCCTTCAAGGCAACTCTGGGTGACTTTAAACTGCCATCCTTTTGACCACTTAATTGTTTGCCCCACTCAGAGACTCCAAGGTAAATGTACTATTGCTCTTGAGAGTGGTCATAAATTTAAGCAACCATTGAAAATGATTTAATATATTTTTTATATATATACTAGCATCTTCAAACCAAAGCAGATTTTAGTTTGAGGCACATCAAATGACTGTGCATAGGATGTGCAACACTTTTTAGTAGCTAAAGATAAAGTATTGTTGCTGTTGTGTTGTTATGTCCCATTGAGTCAGTTCTGACTCATAGTGATCCTGTACAGTATTTCCAAGGATCAGCTGGTGGGCTTGAACCACCAACCTTGTGGTTAGCAGTCCAGTTCTGATCCTATAGCGCCACACCAGAATTCCAACTAGAGTATTAGACCAGGTTTAATACTAAAAGATGGTCAATACTGAAACTTCATTACATTAAGTTCAGGTCTGTAATCTGCACTTGCATTTTGTATGGTCATGTATATGTTAGTTTTAATAGACCCTTTGATTCAATAAATTCAGAGGTGTAAAGACCAACCGTTAAGTTCTCTATATTTACAAAATTAATTTAGAATCATGATTGCACACTGTTTCTATACCATTTAATGTATGGAAATTTATATGTAGTATCTCATTAAATGATTTTATCAAAAAATGCTTTTTCAAAGCTCAAATTATTTCCCGTGTTTACCTTTTGATGACAGAGGAGTGAAAATGCTTTTTGGGATGACTACTCTGTCTTCTGAGTTTCTTGCCCAATCCACCATTCCCTTCCGTCCTTTCATTGGGAAGTTGATGTCAGTTAAAACAGAGGCTGCAGGAAGCTTCTGAATGCTAGCCACTAGTAAACAAAACAAAACATAATGTCAAACAAAATTGGCAATTAATGACAGCAATAGTGCTATAACCACAGATTCAATATTATATGTAAATATATTTATAAAACAAGCTAAAAATAACACAGAATTTTTTGAACTTCCTTTTATAATTGAATGCAATTAATGTATATGTGTGAATGGTGAATTGTATCATTACCAACAAGAAAAACTTCATATTGAGCAAATTCATGAATATCTTTGATATTGCCTGAATATGCGTTTTTTGTTATATGTAAAACACAGCTATATATATAATACTAAGTAAAGGAGTCCTGGTGTGGCACTGTAGGATAAGCTCTGGAATGCTAACCTCAAGGCTGGCATTTTAAACCCAACAGTCGCTCCTCAGAAACCCTATTCAGGGTTGCTATGAGTCAGGATCGACTTGATGGCACTTAACAAGAACAACATTAAATGTAATAAAATTTCAAGCAAATGTATGAAGCTAAATTCTTAAGAACTTATATATCAGATATATTTTCAACAAGAAATATAATTAGCATAACTTTTAAATAGGTTCATAGCTGTTCCACATGAAAGTTTACAAGTATTCCATGATGGAATTAAATGGAAAAATAAGGAAAATGTAAAAAGTATCATAATAGGAGAGTTAAAGTAAGAAACCATTAAGCTCCTCCAAAGTAGATTTTAATTGAAAAGAAACTTGTAATTTAAGTCAAGAAAGAATAAAAATTTAGAGTATTAGTGGCATAAATGTATTACTGTAGCACTAGCTTAATCCCAAATTAGATTGGTGATACATTATTGTGTCATATAAGCGAGACTGCATTTTATTAAAGTTCTCCCCGGCTGTTATAGACATCAATTACCATCATAGAATGGAATTTCATTTGGCCAGCAATTTAACACATTAAGCTTAAAAAGTATTTTGCAACAAAAATGTTGAAGGAAAGAAGGTATTGGGTAAAACACTGTGATGAAATGAGTTCCTTTATATGGCTTTTTTATATGATTTTTTTGAAAACCCATGTCTCCCAAAACCCTGAGGAGTTACCTTTGCCCTAGTTTACTACCCAAGAAGGTTTGCACCAGGTTGATTGACTTTTACGGAATAAACTTTAAACAAGGATGGCTTAATAATTTTGTCTGGCCCTTGACAGCACACTACCTTGTGATTGGTATACACCTGGCATGGACTAGTCTGTGTTGTTCTTGTTATTGTTAAGTGCCTTTGAGTCAGTTCCAATGCATAGCGACCCTGTATAGGGTTTCCAAGGAGCAGTTGGTGAGGTTGAACTGCCGACCTTGTGGTTTGATGTCCAGTGCTGATCTTACAGAGCCACACCTTGCACGGATTAGTGTGTAGAGTATGCTAATTAAATATCAGCGTACAAATGAAGAATCTGGAGACCTACTGAGTTTGGAATTGGTCAGTTGGTGGTTGCAATGGAAGAGTCATACGTTGCAATTGACAAGGTGTTTGTAGCTATAAGCAACCAATGCCACAGAGGTTTCAGAAGCAACAGGAAGTCGGAAGAGACACAAGCAGGAAGAAGCAGAAAGAAGAAAGAGAAAAGAAGAACCAGAGAAAGAGAAATCTAGGAAACTCCTAGAAGAGTTGTAATATGAGTCAAAGGATGGAACACTGAAGACAGTAAGAGACCTGACAAGGGGTCCAGCAGCAGAATCAATGTAGACGGAAGGGGGAGGGCAAAAGGAGCCTGACACAGAGGGCTGAGAAGAAGCCTGCACAGCTAAGTGGAGCTGTGTGAACTGTCATTCACAGAATATGGGAAACTTTGTCGACATGTTTCCTGATCCTGATCCTGATCTTGAATTTGGGGCTGTTGATCATGATCCCAAGTTGTACCCAGTTGGTTCCTTAATAAACCACAAACTGCAAATACTGTCTGTGAGTTCTCTGTGCCATTGCAATAGAAAATCAAACCCAGCAAAGTAATGGAGTGCTTCGGACGGTATGGCTGGTGTCAAGATTAGTCAAAAGGTTGAAGGGTATAGGTATGTCTGACCTTTACCTCACAGTGATCAGCTTTACCTCGATCTTGATTCACATTGTTGTTGTTGTTATTACGTGCTGTCCAGTCAGTTCCATCTCATAGCAAACCTGTATAAGTTTCTTGAGGAGCAACTGATGGGTTTGAATCACCGACCTTGTGGTTAACAGCTTATCTTATAGCTCCACACCAGGATACCAGATTTAAGATTGCTGTTGTTATTAAATGCCATCAAATCAGCTCTTAGTGACTCTGTATATGATTCCCAAGGTGAGTTTTAACTGCCAACCTTTCAGTTAAAATGACTTTGTGGTTCCAATGCTTTATCCTACATCCTCACACCAGGACTCCCACCAGAAAGTAGGCAGTTTCCAGTGACGCTACTACTACAACTAGCATTTTATAAATATAAAGATGTTATGGATGTTATATGGGGTCCAAATTCTATACAGAATATAGATGGCAGATCAGCACATTAGCAGCGCATTCTGTCTTAAGAGTCCTGCCCCACAACCCAAGTTTTATTCAGCAGTATAACTAAGCTCATCCACTTTCAAATTCACTGACTCTATCTTCAGTTGTCCTGGAGTCTAGAATAAATGTATTTCAACTCTCTGCCTTAAAAACTGATTTAAATAATTGAAAGTTGTCTGTCACACAAATGACTTTTGCTGTAAAGAAAAAAACAACATATAAATAATTGCATCCTGATGTTTAATATTTCTTCTGTTCCAATATACTTTGAATAGAGAAACAAAGAAACCAAAAAGGAGGCATCATAAATGGAGGAAGCATATTCTGTGTACTATTTTATCCTGAACAACTGCTAATCTAATATCATATTCTAAAGTCTATGAAAATGATATTCTTTATAAGCATATAGCTCACATTATGAAATGTATTCATTCTTCTATTAGTTGCACATTGACTATTAAATTATGACTACATATATTAGAATTTACTTTTGAATAAAATTCAGATTAAAAATATAAATAGATTAGTATTACTATCCAATTTGTACAACACCCTTTAAATAGAATAGTTTTGATTTGGGGAATGCAGAATAATACTTATACATTATGTAGGATTGTAGTTCTTAAAGTAAGATTATATTTATAATTCCATTATAAAAATGTAGACTTCCATAGCTCAATGGGATTCAAATGCTAGCCTTCAATGATCAATACACAAACCTATCAGGCAGAAGCTTAAGATGACATACTTGTTCTTCCTGACCTGAGTGATTATGAGAAAACCTATTTTCATATAGCAAAAATAGCTTAAGGATGCTTTTTATTTCTTCTGTCCTTTAGTATCTGTATCAGACTCTTGGAATGATTCTTAATCTCTTACCTATTCAATGAGTTTGCCTAAAATAATTAAGTAAAATTTAGTTAGTTAGTCTAGAGAAATGGAAAGCTCATATGTTAAGGGAATACCAAAGAGATTTGTTGTTGTTGTAAGGTGCCATCTAGTCAGTACCAACACATAGCAACCCTAAGTACAACAGAACGAAACAGTGTCCATTCCTGGGTCAACTTCACAATTGTTGCCACGCTTGAGTCCATTGATGATGCTACTTTGCCAATCCATCTTGTTGGGGTCTTCCTCTTTTTCTCTGACTCTCCACCTCACCAAATGTGTTATCCTTCTCCAGTGACTGGTCCCTCCTGACAATATGTCTGAAGTATGAGAGACAAAGTTTGGCCATCCTGGCCTCCAAGAAGCACTCTGGCTGCACGTCTTTCCAACACAGAAGTGCTGTTTTTTGGCAGCCCATCGTACTTTCAATATTCTCCTTCCAACACCATAACGCAGAGACATCAATTCTTCTACAGTCTTCCTTATTCACTGTCCAGCTTTCACATGCATATGAGGTTATTGAAAACACCATGGCTTGGGTCAGGCACACCTTAGTCCTCAGGCTGACATCTTTGCTCTTCAACACTTTAAAAAGTTCTTGTGCAGCAGATTTCCTGGTGCAATACATCATTTAATATCTAGACTGCTGCTTTCATGAGTGTTGATAGTTCATCCAAGAAGAATGAAGTCCTTGATAACTTCAATCTATTTTACATTGATAAGAATGCTGTTTATTGGTCCAGTGGATTTTTGTTTTCTTTACATGGAGATGCAATCCATACTGAAATCTGTGCTCTTTGATCTTCATCAGAAAGTACTTTAAGTCCTCTTCACTTTCAGCAAGCAAAGTTGTATCATCTGCATTTTGCAGGTTGGTATCGAGTCTTCTTCCAATTCTGATGCCACATGTTTCTTCAAATAACCCAGCTTCTCAAATTATCTGCTCAGCATACAGGTTGAATAAATATGGTGAAAGAATATAACCCTGAATGGGATTCTGGTGTAGCACTGTAGGATCAGCACTGGATTGTAAACCAGAGATAAGTCTCAAAAATAAATACCTTAAACTACATCTAGAGTAAATGTGTGCCAAGTATTGACAAAAGAACATAATGCAAGTCATAAGTGTATAAACTAAATACCTTGCTTCTACAATAATTGGTACACTGAAACTAGTCATTGTGAAAGTTCAGATGATGGGGCATCTTTTCTCAAAAAAAAAAAAAAAAAAGAGAGAGAAAACAGCTGTCTTACAGAACACTATACTGTTTAGATAATCGTCAAAGGACACAGTATCCCTGAACAAATAGGTGCATCATGAATGCTCCAAAAATTATCCTAAATTCACGGTATTGTGTTTTCATTACACTAGATTTGCTTTCTTATGCAATAAAAATAGGTGACTCATCACTGATAAAAAACCTTGGAGCAAAACCAGCTGCACTTTCATTTCTAATTTGAATTTTCTTGAAGAGCACCATGTCGGCTATCGGCCCAGCTCTCAAAGGATTCAGGTTCAGTAAGTTGTGCTCATTAGGAAGCATAAGAAAATTATACAATGGGGGCTAAAGTACATGAAATCTCTCCATAAATTCACGGATACAAGATGGCGCATCTAATCTTGTTTCTGAAGGAGGTCATAATGTGTTAGCCCTTAGCCTTTATTGAACTCCAGGAGGATGAGAACTTTGTATTATTTCAGCCTGGTACTGTGAATGCTCCAAATACATGTTGGGATTAGTTAACTTAAAAAATCATTTGTAAAATGAGCAGAGATAGAAGAGGTGCAGAAGGAAAAGACTAGAGAGCAAAAGACCACGAATGCATGGATAAATGCTTTCGGGTGAGGGATGGATGACGCCAATAATGGAATATAACAGTCTACCAGAATTGTTTACCTATAGTCTCAGTCTGTGACCTGGATTCAGATTTTTGTTTTTTTATACAGGGTGGCTATGGGTCGGAACCAACTCAATAGCACTTAACAACAACAACAACACATCTTAGTTTTCTCAGGACAGTTCCAAGCTACCACTATTGTGTTGCATATTTATTAATACCCATAGCAAGCACATAGGGACTGTGTTAGGCCTATATGTGTTGCATATTTATTGTACCCATAGCAAGCACATAGGGACTGTGCTAGGCCTATATGTAGTGTGACTCTGGCATTTAGTGGCTTAAAGAGCCATGATTTTTATATTCGTATACTAATCCTATTTTCCTCTGGGAGTTGTACAGGTGCTGTGAGTTAATGTGCTGGACTGAAAGGTCAGTTTGAACCACAAGGTCAGTGGTTCAAGGTCACCAGCTGCTCCTTGTAAATCCAACACAGGGTCGCTATGAGTCAGAGCAGACTCTATGGCACTTAACAACAATGCCCCTCTTACAATCTCAGAAGATACATTAAATGATCCGTTTGTAAATTGTGTGACCCTCAGCAAGTTGCCTAACCTCTCTGTGTCTCAGCTTGCTCTTTTGTAATGGGAATAATATTACTTATCTCCTTGGGCTGTTGAAAGATGAAACAGTTACTCTCTACCAAGTGGTGAAAGCAGTACACCTAGTGCCTGGCACGTGGTGATACAATGTGAATGCTAGCTGTTATCTGAGCAGAGTTTCTAGTAATTGAACCCAAGGAAACTACCTTACAGTGTGCTTCATATGATGAGAAAGCATCTGAATTTTGCATCCAGTAATTTTTTTCTGGTTGTCCTTCAGAGATCTTAGGTATGAAATTATATATTCAAAACTTTATGTTTAATATATTCAGAAAACCAAAGATAAAAGTGGCATTTACAATCAAACTTTAATACTTAAATGTATCAGTTAGAGAGTTGGGTTAAGTGTTCCATTTTACTCAATTATTTTTCTTCCCCTACATCCATCCCTAATAAATTCTGCCAAAGGAATGGGGCTGTCTTCTCTTGTTATTGGGTTATGCAAGGTCAGCCAGGATAAAAAATCTATTGCCTCAAAATATTAAGGGAATCACTGTATCATGAATGACAAATATAGTATTTCCATTACAGCTAAGATCACAGCCTGAAAAGAAAACTTCAAAACACTGACTTCTAAGCAGTGAACTTAGTGTTTAATGTAGTGCTTTCATATTCTGTAGCCTTCCATGAAAATGATTAGAGGAAATTCCCTGGGGCAAGGCCACCTTATACCCATAAACAAATATATAAGGGAATACAGAAAAATAAGTTTGAGGGCTGCCTTAAAAACTGCCCTTTGCATTGTTTCCTTATATTGATGTTTCTGATATATTTCAAGTTGGCATCATTTTTCATATTGATCCAAAGGGAACAACTTACAAACTTGCCCTGGATTCATCAATATTACAAAACTGCCCAGTTATCAAAAAGGAATTGCAAGTAGAAAACATCATTCAATATTACTAGATAGTCAAGTATATGGTTTTGAAATTCAGAAAGAAAAATACGAGGGGTGGAGGGGAGAATGATATATTGCATCAGTGTGTTAGAAAGCAACGATTCATTTTGTTTGTGTACCCATAGCAAGCACATAGGGACTGTGCTAGGCCTATATGTAGTGTGACTCTGGCATTTAGTGGCTTAAAGAGCCATGATTTTTATATTCGT
>NW_006408537.1:21297218-21306105 GCF_000296735.1 Chrysochloris asiatica | reverse complement strand
TTACGGGAGCAGAAAGTCTCATCTTTCTCCCATGAAACAGCTGATAGTTTCGAACTGCTGACCTTGAGGTTCGCAGCCCGATTTGTAACCACTACGCTACCAGAGCTCCATACCAGGTTATATTCTCAGGGGCGGGTAATGCCAAAACAACTAACTGTAAAATTTTTGTGTAATGCTGCAGCAGAACTTTATTTAGTTTTCATAAAAATATCCCTGTAGTTAATTATAATAACAAAAGCATTTTCAAAAGCCCAGCTTACATGTATTAATGTGCCATTTGTTATTGTTGTTGTTAATTGCCTTCGAGTTGGTTCTGATTCATAGCGACCCTGTATAGGGTCTCTGTCAAGTGGCTAGTGAGATTGAACCAAGGAGCTGCTGGTGAATTTGAACTGCCAATCTTGCAGTTCAAAGGACCTTGCAGTCTAGCACATTATCCCACAGAATCGCACTAGAACTCCAGGGTGAAATTTTACTATTTGAACCTCCTAATGTGATCTGGAGTCCTGGTGTAGCATGGTAGGGTAAGCACAAGACTGCTAACCACAAAGTCAGTAGTTCAACCCCACCAGCCACTCCTCAGAAATCCTATACTATGAGTCAGAGTCAACTAAAAAACCCTTAACAACAACAACAATAATTTGCTCTGGTCAGAGATATCATTATTACCCATTTACACTAAAGCTTCAAATCACATGGTTTGTCTGCGTATGCTATTGTAATTTAAAGGTAAAATTTTAATTTTGCTAGTTGTTTATGTCACTACTATTTCCATTACATTCAGTAGTGAATTACAATTGGTGAGTGACATTAGAACAAAAAACGTTGTTATTTTCTGTGTGGTCTGGTATGGGAAGAGGTCCGTTGAGCAGAGATGGTGCCATGAGTTAATGTACTGGTGACACAAGTTAAGTGATGCCGTTGAGCTGAGGTAAAAACATACAGCCTATAAAGACACTGAGGCTAGATAGGACCTGCAGCTTTCCAGAAGGAAAGAAAAGAGGAAGAATATTTGAGATAGGAGGCATGGCACCAACAAAGGTACGAGACTGGGTAGTCTAAGGTATCTTAGTGAAATAGCTAATGATATCCGAGGGTGAGTCAAACATTATCTGTACTCCAGTTATATTAAAATGTCTGCCCATGTCCACAGCTGATGACAACATTGAGTGTGCACATTAAGTGAGTCCATCAAATAGATGAGTGACAGTAGATTGGGTGGCAAATCATTATAAATCAGCCATGGTTGTTGTTGTTAAATGCCATCGAGTCGGTTCTGACCCATAGCGACCCTGTACAGGGTTTCCGAGGCTGTAAATCTTTACGGGAGTAGAAAGCCTCATATTTCTCCCGCAGAGTGGCTGGTAGTTTTGAACCGCTGACCTTAAGGTTCGCAGCCCGATTCGTAACCATGGTAATGCCTATGAAATAATCCAGGACAGTCTTAGGTTTTGAAGTGTTTGTGCAAGATGGGTACCAAAACCACTCACAGAAGAGCATAAACAGAAGCATTTGGACATCTACCAATGTACCAATGCTCGAAGGAAGTTAAAACTTTCTTTTAAAAAATTGTTACTGGTTATGAGAGATGGATTCATGAGCCTGAGAATAAAGGGCCAATTATAGAATGGAAACATCCTCAATCGCTGACCAAGAAAAAGTCCAAAAGTCAGCCATTATCTTGAAATTTATATGTCAGGCACAGTTTCAGGCACTGGGACTATACCAGTGAACTAAACAGTCCAAGTCCCTGCACTCATGGAACTAACATGCTCATTGGTGAGACAGACAAGGGAGAAAGAAGCACAAATAGAAAATTGTTGGTGGGAAGTGATATGCTAGAGAATGATGTGCAGTTGGAATGTTATGCTAAAAAGGGAAGGTTTCTCTATAAGGTGGCACTAATACAGACACCTGAAAGCTGTAAGATGGTGAACTTTGTACATATTGTTGAGATGATAGAAAGAAAGTGAGAAATTCCATTTAAGAAAAACTCACTTTGAGAGGGTAAAAAAAAAACAAACAAGAAAGACTGAAAAGAAAAGTATAACAGCTATTAAATAGTCAGAGACAGGCGGAGTAGAAAACCAGAACAGTAAAATAATCACTAATGAGTTCATTAAAGCCAAAGCGTTTTAAAGATTATGAAGAGTAAAGAGCAACTGACACCTTTCTTTCTATCTCAAATGGTCTTCCTCTTTTCTTTCCTTCTGGAAAAAAAGGATTACACTTTAAAATTAGGCTAAGGCTATGCTCCAAATCATGGATTGCGAACTTTTTCCGTAAAATGTTAAATAATAAATACTTTAATCTTAGTGAGCCTTTCAGTCTTGGTCACAACTACGCAATTTTTTCTATTATAGTGTGAAAACAACCAAAACCAATACAAAAAGGAATGATTTGTTGTTGCTCTTAAGCACCTTTAAATAGATTCCAACTCATAGCATAGTGTTTCCAAGGAGCACCTAGTGGATTTGAACTATTGAATTTGGGATTAGTTGTCTGGTGCTTATCCTACAGCACCACACCAGACAAAACAAAAATGAATTGAGAATCTTAGTATGGCTCTGTTGGATAAGTACTGGATTACTAACCACAGGTTGGCAGGCAGTTCAAAATCACCATCTACTCCTTGGAAACTCTATACAGGAGAACTATGAGTTGAAACCAATTCAACAATTCTTAACAACAACAATAACAAAAGGCAAGAAGAGAATGTATTTAATTATATAAATAAAGCTGTATTGCAAAAGCAATGCTAAATGATTATTTCAATAAATATGTACTATGCAGAACCATAGATTTTCCCACAACTCTCTCTAGAATGGAGTGCTGGTGTGGCACTGTGAGGTAATGCTCTGGATTGCAAAATCAGTTTGAACCACGTAGTCAGCAGCTCAAGGCCACCAGTCACTCCTTGGAAACCTTACACAGGGTCACTATAATTCAGAAAGGAATCGATGGCACTTAATAATAACAGCAACAACAATCTCTAGAATATGTCTTAAGCCACCAAACTCCCTACTATCTCTGTGAAGCAATGAAACCCACGAGCATTTCTCATCTCATTTGGACTAATTCAAAGGCTACCTGACTGTTCCTGATTTTACTTTGTTGGTTTTGCTGTTATGTATAGTGGTTACGAATCGGGCTGCGAACCTTAAGGTCAGCAGTTTGAAACTACCAGCCGCTCCGCAGGAGAAAGATGAGGCTTTTTACTCCCGTAAGGATTTACACTCTCGGAAACCCTGTACAGGGTCGCTATGGGTCGGAACCGACTCGACGGCACTTAACAACAACAACCTTCGATTCAGTTCCAACCCATAGAAACCTTGTATAGGGTTTCTGAGGAGCAACTGCTGACCTTGAGCCACCAGTCTTGCAGTTCAAACTGACCTTTATGGTCAAGTGCTTATCCTACAGGGTCACCTCAGTTCCTTCTTCTTTCAGACACTTGAGTGATCTTTTAAAAATATAAATCAGATCATGCTGTTCCTTTCTTTGAAATAATTCAATGGCTTGCCAGTGATCTTAGAATGAAGATAAAATCTATACCAAGCCCTGCAGGCCCTGCTTGGCTTGGCTTCTGTTTGTCTCTGCAGTCACATTATATATGGTTTTCTTGTTTACTGTCTTTGATCAAGTCACACAGGTCTTTTCTACCACAGGGCTCTTACTGTTTTTCGAGAACATTTTTTGATAGTTTTATCCTTGGGTCCCCACTAATTTATTCAGAGAATTTCAGTTGTCTAATCTTAGCCAAGAGAAATCATGAGCCCTATGCATTTTTCAAAACTGGTAAAGCTAGGATTAAGTATATCTGCCAATGTCATTTTCTAAAGAAAAAGCAAGGGGAAATAGAAATAACAGAGGATGACATTTACTAAACACTCAAGTGCTAGACCCCAGTGTACTACCTAACTTAATCCTGCAACATGTTCTGAACCAAGCACAATTATCTCTACTTCACAAAATATTTTTAAAATTATAATGTAGAAATCCATGCATTTAGAGTTGGAGGTGTAAACAAAATTAAGACTGCTGAAAAACAATAGATCAGCATTTCTTTTCCATCTCAGGGAATAAACTCATTAACCAAACTAAACTTTAGAAAACAGTTTTGGTGTTTGGATCATCAAAAAAGAAACTATATCTAAAAACAAACAATAATTTAGTCCTCCTTCCCCACACATATGCATATGTATGCACAAACAAAAATGCATATCAAATAATCAAGTTCTCTATTTCACTACAGTAAATTATATTTACTTAAAAAGAACATACCAAACTAGTTATAATTTTGCTTCCTTTTAAAATTATGGTACAAAATAATATAAGCTTTTTTTTATGTATTAGTGTGTACTATTTGAAACTACTATTTAAAATATTTCTAAGATGCTATGATAATTTGAAACAGTATTGATTTTTTAAATAAATATTAAGGACGATAGAGGTCATTCTCAGTATTAAGAATATTATTCTATTAGGAACAATAAGAAAAGAAATTGAAGAGGTAAAGGAAGGTTAAAAGAGAAGTAATCAGACAATGAGTTTAGAAAAGCAAAAGGCGATCGTGTAGAAAATTTAAGTAGAGTATCAATGCTATCCAATAATAGAGACAGATTCTTCAAGTGGAGGAAATTTAAAATTCCAAACCATAATAATGCAACCCAAATGGACATAAAACTTATTATTACAACATTTTTATATTGTCAAAGTAAATGTTTCAGTATCTTAGTTTCAATTATAATCCCTGGATCCCTACTATATTTTAGAACTCCATTAATAATTTCAATATATTAGGTTTTGTTTGAATTTAGAATACATTTTGGAAATAGAACCTATTTATACACTACAAATCATTCTTTTATGACCTGCTTATTCCCTACAACTCTAATATTCTCTTTTGTAACTATCAGTTATATCTCAAATATAATCATGTCCAGCATATAAAATTATTGTTGTTAAGTGCCTATTCAATCCGTTCAATCTCACAGCAATGTTGTGTAGAGTTCTTAAGGAGTGGCTGGTGAGTCTGAATCACCAATCTTCAGGTTAGCAGTCCAGTGCTTATCCTACAGCACCATGCCAGGTTCCCACATGTATAATTACACAACCTTTGGAACTTATTACATTTGGAATCTCCCTGCAATTTTCCTCTCATTTAAAAGCATACTCATTTTTTAATGTAATTTTTAAAGGAATATAGAATTTTCCCCTGACACAATAGTATGAAATTTAATGATATCTAAAACAATTGCACCCCAAGTTCAAATAATGATCAATATAACAGAAATGCACATACAAATACACATATGCTCACACCTGCTACATACACCACAGACCAAATGGAAAGAACAAACGAAATTGGACACAATAAACCAGCAATATAAGTAATTGTTTTCATTTATAAAGTTAAAGAAAGTTAGAAAAGCAGATTAAAATAGCTTGACTTCAAAAGACATTAGTCAAGGACAAGAAATATGAATTTATGAGTGTCAGAGTCTATCAAAATACGAAAGATTGTTTTGATGCATCTATAGAAAAACTGATAAAATTTTGCTGACCAAGTTGAAAGATTACATGTTAAGAAGCAGAAATTATAAGAATAAAACAGAAAAGATTCCTTTACATGAATCATTCAAGGAAGCTAGGCGACCACTAATGAGAAATAAATATATGAAATAAAGGGGTAGCTTCTTAACAAAATGTCAAATGTTACAATTGTAATTCTTGTGCTTTCAATACATCACAGAAATCATACTAGAAAAAAGTAAAGAGACACAGCATAATACACATAACTTATAGCTTTGTTGTTGTGAAGTGCCATCGAGTCAGTTCCGACCCATAGAAACTTTATATAGAGTTTCCGAGGAGTGACTGGTGAGCTTGAACCACCGACCTTGTGATTTAAACTGACTTTGAAGTCCAGTATATTAACCCACAGCACCACACCAGGATTTCTAACCTGAATTATGTGTATTTTTTGTCTAGAAGTCCAGGATTGTGGTTTGCTTTGCGAAGGCACCATCAACTATAATACTGAGACAAGAAAATATATTAAATTTAGGTAGGGACTTTAGAAGGACTTAGAGAAGCTCTGGTAGCATAGTGGTTATGAATTGGGCTGCGAACCTTAAGGTCAGCGGTTCGAAACTACCAGCCGCTCCACGGGAGAAAGATGAGGCTTTCTACTCCCGTAAAGATTTACACTCTCGGAAATCCTGTACAGGGTCGCTATGGGTCGGAACCGACTCGACGGCACTTAACAACAACAAGAGAAGCAGACTGTCACTCGGGGAGACTGAATGACTTATTCAAAGTCACACATCTAATCAGTAGTGGAACCCAGATAATGACTTTGTTTCTGTCTACTCCCTACTGTTAGGAGCTCTGGTAGCGTAGTGGTTACGAATCAGGCTGCCAACCGCAAGGTCAGCAGTTCGAAACTATCAGTTGTTCTGAGGGAGAAAGATGAGGCTTTATGCTCCTGTAAAGATTTACAGCCTTGGAAACCCTGTACAGGGTCGCCATGAATCGGAATTGACTCCACGGCACATAACCACCACATCCAATTATTGAGAGTCCTGGGAGTCCTGGTGTGGGGCTGTGGGTTAATGCGCTGGACTGCAAAGTTGGTTTGAACCGCAAGATCAGCGGCTCAAGCTCACCGGCTGCTCCTTGGAAACCATATACAGAGTCGCTATGGGACAGAACCGACTTGACGGCACTTAGCAGCAACAACATTATGTGTCTCCATCGCTGCTCTGTCCGTTTATTGTACAGTGGTGGCCTGCCTGCTGTGATGCTGGAAGATATGCCCCAGCATTTTCCATGCCAGTGGAGTCATTGTGCTAAATAGGTTTTAGCAGAGCTTCCAGACTAAGAAAAACTAACCAGAAAGGTCTGGTGATCTGCTCTCAGAATTAACCAACACAAAATCACATGGATCACAAAACAGTATGTTATGATACAGTGCTGGAAGATGAGCACCCTAGGTGGGAAAACAACAATGGACTCCAGCATGCAGGCAATTATGACGATAATGGAGGATTGGGCAAAATTACATTCTGGTGTACAAGGTGTTGGACCTGACTCTATGGTAACTAACAACAACAGTTATGTGACAGTTAATCAATCTTTTCACAACTCTATAGGAGAGATATTATCTCTACTATAGGGAGGAGCACAATCGAGCCAGATGTGTTCAGTTCCAAATCCAACATGTTTTCCACGATACACAATGGCATCCTTGCTTGCTTTGACATAAAAAGCACTGGTCTTTAATCTGCATCACAGTTTTCATTTGTCAAATTCTTATTCGTTTCTCAATTCCATATGAGAACTTATCTATTTGCAATTCAGTGAAGAAAACAATGGAGAAGAAAAAGAACTCAGCATAAAATGTATCGCATAACCAAACAAAATACAGGAAAATCATAAAAATAAGAAAATGAAATAAAGTTGGAATTGTTCTAAACTCCACCCCATTGCCGTTGTGTTGATTCTGACTCATAGGGAGCCTACAGGACAGAGAAGTGCCCTATAAGGTTTTCAAGACTGTACATCTTCTTGGAAGGAGACTGCCACCATTTTTTCCCACTGAGAAACGGATGGGCTTGAACATCAACTTTTCAGTTAGCAGCTCAATGCTTACTTAACCACTGCACTCCCAGGTCTCCTGTTTTAAAAAGACCGTGTCTTTTTTTTTTATCCTCTTTGCTGTTTATTGTTATAGAGACAGACTGCTATTGCCATAGAAATAATCAGAGATTTCCAGAGAGACTTAAAATACATGTTTTTAATCATTCTCACATGTTCAAGAAAAATCATTTAATTCTGTTGAAAAAACAAAACCATAAAAAGGCAAACAGTATGCAATTTAATTCCAAATCATTTAATTCTACAGAAACCAGGAGTAAAATTTAGTTTACAAAATTTATTTCTACTTGGTTTTAGATTTTATCTTTGTATTTATACTTATGTGTGAGTTTATCAGATTTTGCAGTAATTTATCTCAAACAAAAAAATGAAGTCACACTGGGAAGAGCTAACATTCAAATTCAGATACAAGGTCTCCCAGGAAGTAGGGAGCCTGCTAATTTCCCTTAAGGTTGCTGTGTTCAATCATCTCTGAAACCCTCCCCTACTGAGCTTCCACTGCCAGATCTCCTGACTTAGAGGCAAAGCACCAACTCCCTTACTCAAACTTCAAGCTCCTCTTCATAGCTCCCTTAGAGCACAGAGGTAATCAGTAACTTCGATGCTGCACACAAAATACTGTATGCAGATTAAAGAAAACTCAGAAACCAAAATATTTGACACTATGCATCAACTTGTGAAAAATCCAACAATTCTCTTTCTACATTCTCAATAGAATCTTTAATTTTTGAAAGTGTGGTTTCCAGTTTAAGGTCAATTTTCACAGTCCATCTCCAATATAGTAACACATAACACTAAAATGGCTATTGCCAATATCTCTGTTGTTTACATTTTATCCCTTTGGCCCTATTTTTCCTCATAAGTATGCACAGCTATGAAGCAAGGCAAGCTTTCCTTTGCTTTTTGTATTCGTGTTCCCAATGCTATTGGGCATCATTGTGCATTCTAATGTGGAATCCCTAGGTAGCACAAACATTTAAAGAACTAGGCTGCTAGCTGAAAGGTTCAAGTCCCACCAGAAATGCCTTGAAAAAAAGGCCTGATGATCTATTTCTGAAAAAGTACCCACTGATAGGCAACCACATTGGAAAATGGTATGGAATTTCCTCAAAAGTTTAGAAATAGAAAATAACATATAACCCACCAATATCGCTATTTGGGATAGCTCCTCAAGAAAGAGCTGTGACACAAATAGGTACATACATACTCCATGTTCATCATAGCA
>NW_006408537.1:21258577-21294392 GCF_000296735.1 Chrysochloris asiatica | reverse complement strand
TCTTGTGCAGCAGATTTGCCAAATGCAATACATCCTTTGATTTCTTGACAGCTGCTTCTGTGAGTGTTGATAGTTTATCCAAGAAGAATGAAGCCCTTGACAACTTCGATCTTTTCTCCATAAGGTAAGAGAGGTGGGTATATACCCATAAATACACAAAGATTTGACAAAGGATATTTGTGCCTGGTTATTTACCTTTACTACAAATATACCACGAATGTGGTAGAGCACATAAGGAGCAAAACTATGAAAACTTCTTAAAGATTACTAAACACCTGTAGGAATGAGTTGCTGGGCCAGGGAGTTTAGGACCACAGTCTCAGGGGACACCATGGTCAATTGGAATAGCACAGTCCACAGAGATAATGTTCTACATCCTACTTTTGTGAGTAGCAACTGAGATTTTAGAAGCTCGTGTTGCATCTAAGGTGTAACTATTGTTTTCTCCCTGTATGGAAGAAAGAAGGGTCATGAAAATTGAAGGTACTTGGAAGCAACGAGTCCAATGGACTAATGGAACACAAGACCATCATTATCCTGAGACCAGAAGAACTAGATGGTGTCTGGCTACCACTATTAACTTCTCAGAAGGGGATGACATTAGAAAGTCTTGGATAGAGTAGGAGAAAATGTGTAACAAAACTCACAAGTTTTTTTGTTTTGTTTTTTTAAAAAGACCAGGCTTACTGGCCAGAAGGAGACAGGGAGGAACCCCGAGACTATGGACCTTGGTTACCCTTCAGATCTGGATCTGGACTCACCCTCCTGGTTCACTTTTCAGTCAAGCAGTAGATAAGAATAAAGGGAAGATAACATTAGTGAGGCATGCACACAATAGGAATGGTCAACCATTCAAGATCAAAAGGGCAGCATTTGCCTAAGGACAAAACTTTGAAGTACAGGGAAAGAAGAAAGAAAGGAAACGAGAATCACTGGGCAGGAGCAGCATAAATGCTGTTACACTGAGAGGACTGCAATCATGGAGATGAAACAAAGTGTGTGATTGGTTGAATGTAAAATGATGGAATGCTCTGTAAACCTTCATGTCACTCAATTTACAACAAAAAGTTTTAAAACAAGAAAAAAAGCAGATACTTTGCCCCTCAAAATTTATACAGCCATTGAAAAACCTATGGAGCAGAGTTCTATTCTGACATCTCATGATGTCCCATGTGTGTAGGTAATTACTCAACTGCAACTGGTTTTATATATATACTTTCAAATGAATTTTTTTGTGATGTCTGTAGACTTCTCTAGTCATGAGCTTTGCCCCCCCCCAGTAAACAAATAAAACCACCCCCCAAAATGATGGCTCTCAGGGCCAAGGATTTTTTTCTGTATCTAGCAGTTCAAACCCTTCAGCTGCTCCTCGGAAACCCAATACAGGGTTGCTATGAGTCTGAAACCACACAATGGCTGTTAACAACAACAGGTGCTTTCTATCAGACAATTATTGAAGGGATGGAGATTGAATGAGTGAAATGTAAGTTCACATAGTGGTGTGGCAGGATAATGTACTGGACCTCAAGGTCAATTTGAAACTCAAGGTCAGTTTGAACCTCCAAGTTGGCAGTTCAAACTCATTAGCTGCTCCTCAGAAACCCTATATAGGGTTGCTAATGGGTTGGAACAGACTCAATGGCACTTAAAAACAACAGCAAGATACAAAAGATATTAAAAAAGATTTATCTGCAAAAAATGAGTTATTTATCCAGAGAAATAATTAAGCAGAATATTAATACAACAGGGGAAAAAATGGTCAGGATTTATTTCACCTTTATGTAGAGATGCAGAATATTAGAATAAGATTTCCCTAGAGTCCCCTCAAAAACTACACTGAGGTCCTTTTTATAACAGAAGTAAGTTAAAGTGTGGTTGGCTGAGCAAGATAATGAAACAAATCTTTAACTATCAATTACTAACATGCAAAGGAAAAAAGAAATGTATCCACTTTAAATGGGAAGCAGTGATGTAGGACAAACGGTGTGATTGCCCTTGGAACTCAAGCTTCAAGGTGATCATGAGTAAAAGGCTCTGTGAATATTTGTGAAAGCACTAATTTGGGAAATGCTTATATTATACAGGTCAGACATAGGGGATACTTTACTGAAACATTTCTTGGAATGCATATGCAATAAAAGGTGAGGAAAATTTCTTTTTTGTACTCAAAATAGCATTTCTGAGGAGTTCCTTAAAATAATAGACTGGTACTATAAATGTTCATCTAAATGTATACACAAATGGATACCCATAAAGTACTACAAGAAAAAAATGGCATTCAAAAGTAGCGAGAAGAATCTACGCTTTCTCAAATGTCAGCAGCAGTTTGAGCCCCAGGTGCTTCAAGGGAGAAAGAGGAGGCTTTCTGCTCCCACAAAATATACATCCTTGGGAACCCTAAACAGGTTCACTATGAGTTGGAACTGACTTTAACAACAACAGTTTCTCTCAATTGTAAATTAATACAAAATAAAGAAGGAAAAGCTGTTAAAGCAAGATTTGGAAACAACAGGAGAGATTCAGAATACAGCAATAGTTAGGAATAGAGCTACAAATTGGGACGTGCAAAAAATCAAGCCATCAAGTCACAACAAGACGCCACCGGACTGAGTAGAACTGCCCCACAGAGTTTCAAGGCTGTAAATATTTACAGAAACAGACTGCCACATCTTTCTCCCATGGAGCTGCTAGTGGGTTTGAATCTTTGATCTTTTGATTAGCATCCTAGTGCTTAATCACTGTGCCACCAGGACTCCTGAAATTGGGATAACATAGAGAAGTTTAAGGCACTTCAGTTTCTGAAGGGAAGGCTATTCACACTGTTTTCTAGTTTGGGAATAATATTTCAAGAACAAGAAGCACTATTTGATGTGGCATTGTAGAATAAGCACTAAACTGCAAGATTGGTGATTCAAACTCACCAGCCACTTCTCAAAAAACCTAAACAGGGTCGCTGTGAGTTTAAAATGACCCAACAGCACTTAAAAACAACTATGAACATCGTGTCAAAACAAATTTGATAAACATGGCAATATTATCTAATTTTTCCCATTCAGTTAACTTCTAAGAGAGTTGTTGGTGTTGTTAAGTGCCATTGAGTCAGTCCCGACCCATAGTGACCCTGTACAGGGTTTCCGAGGGTGTAAATCTTTACGGGAGTAGAAAGCCTCATCTTTCTCCTGCGGAGCGGCTGGTAGTTTCGAACCGCTGACCTTAAGGTTCACAGCCCGATTCGTAACCACTACGCTACCAGAGCTCAGGTCTGCTAATAATCTGAAGCAATATAACATAACCAATGTCTTCTACATAAGGTCAAGGCTGTAACTAAGGTAGTTCAGGTGTTGTTGTTATTACGTGTCATTGAGTCAGTCCCTCAAGTGAAAACACTTTCCTGTTCTGTCTCATCCTCACAATTATTTCGTCTGACCCACTGTTGCTGCCTCTATTTTAATCCATCTAATTGAATATTTTCCTCTTTTTTGCTGACCCCCCACTTTACCAAGCATGATGCTCTTCTCCAGGGACTGGTCCCTCCTAATAACATATCGAAAGTATGAGCGATGAAATCTCGCCAACCTGGCTTCTAAAGAGAATTCTGGTTGTACTTCTTCCAACACAGATTTATTTGTTCTTCAGGCAGTCCATGGTACTTTTAATATTATTAAAAGAAAGGTAGCATAGGTAGCTCCCGACTTACATTGTATTTGAGTTACCATGAGCCACACTGAGGACTGTCCCATTTTTTTTCATATTTTATTATTAGTAATATTTACTACATATAATGTTACAGTGCATAATTTGCTGATGGGATTATTCTCAGATGATAATTTTCAATGGTTTATAAACATAGCCATAATAAAAGACAATAATAATGAAAACAAAAAAGGAAAAAGAAAAGGTATTTGACTTACATCAGAATCCACCCCATGATAAATTGAGGACTACCTGTAGTACTACTAAAAGTAAACCATTTTTTTGAACTGTAGGAATGAGGGTATTTGGCAAAGACCTATCCAACATAGATAAATATATTTTTAATGTAAAAAAAAATTTTAAAAGCTTAAAAGCTTAAGAAACCAAAATGGTGCTGCCTTGTCTATGACTGAAGTTGGTTAACACTTAAGAGTTCTTTCATTCTGAGTCTCTATGACCTTACAAGTAGAAGAAATAACACAAATATAAAATGTTTAGAAAATAGGATCTACTCCATACATTAACTGGCAACTCAGATTGAATAATAGCTTTAAAAAGTCATGATAATGAATAACTTCATTCTAGTCCTGACCAAGGAGTCCTGGTATGGTGCTTTGGGTTAATATGCTGGACTACAAAGTCAATCTGAAGTGCAAAGTTGGTGGTTCAAGCCTCACCAGCCACTCCTCAGAAACCCTATACAGGACTGACTATGAGTTGGGGCTGACTCCATGGCACGTTACAATAACAATAAACCCTGACCAATATTTTAAATGATGGAATAATGACAGAGTGTGATGGCTTCTAAGAATAAATTTTTTTAGCTCACTAAGAACGATAAGAATAAAATGGGTTTAAATAGAAAGGCCAAAACTTTGTGTTGAATTCAGGAAAAAGAACAAATAAAAAATATACCAAAATAAGCTTGAAGGGAATTCTATAGTCTTCCACATCAGTGTTTCCACCTGAAACATGTGGAAGAAGTAGATTATAGAAAATACAATGAGATGATTTATATTAGTGAGAAAAAATTAAAACACACACATATTCATTGCTATGGAGCTATTTATTTCCCCAAACACCTATGAAAAGATACGTTGGTGCTCAACTCCTATACCTGTGAATGTGACCAGGTGTGGATAAATAAAAGTTTGTTGTTTTTTTTTTGTTGTTGTTTGTTTTCAGATTTTAAATTAAATGAGGGCATGGTAGAATAGTGTCCATCCATCCTAATCCTAATCTCTTTTGAATGACTTTTCATAAAAGAGGACAGACCCAGAAAAAGGCACTTACAGGGGGGAAAAGAGGACGTGAGAATGGCTACAAGCTAAAGCAGTGGAATCACAAGAGGGTTCAGACCATGCCAGATGTCACTGTTAGATGGGGCAACACAAACATGACTATATACATTCTGTACAATATTGCAACACAAATTTATTCTTTTAAAAATATATATACCCTTGTTGCCATTAAATGCTCTCAAGTAAGCTCCAACTCAGAGCATCCGTACTATGCACAACAGACTGAAACACTGTCTGCTCTTGTACCACCTTCACAATTGTTATTATGTTGCTGCCAATATTTCAATCCTTCTCATTGAGTATCTTCCTCTTTTTTACTGACCCTCCACTTGCCCAACAATGATGTCCTTCCTCATATGTCCCAAGTGTGAAAGACAAAATCTTGCAATTCTCATTTTTAAGAAGCTTTCTGACTGTACTTCTTCCAAGACAGATTTGTTTGTTCTTCTAATAGTCCACGGTACTTTCAATATCTGTTGCCAACACTATTACTCAAACGAATCAATTCTTCTGTGGTCTTCCTTTTACATTGTCCAACTGCCACATGCATATAAGGCAATTGAAAATATAATGGCTTTAAAAACCTTTTTAAAAAGATCTTTTGCAGCAGATTTACCTAAAGCAATATGTCATTTGATTTATTGAATGCTGCTTCCATGAGCTTTGATTGTGGATACAAGCAAAATGAAGTCTTTGACAACTTTGTCTTTTCTCCATTTATCATGATGTTATTTATGTTGTTTTAAATATTTCTGTAGTTAGTTATAATAAAAATATTTTTTACTTGTTGTTGTTGTTGTTGGTAAGTGCCATCAAGTCAATTCCAGCTCATAGCAACCCTGTATAGGGTTCTCGAGAAGCTGCTGGTGAGTTTGCACCTCCAACCTTGTGGTTCAAACCAATTTTGCAATTAACATACAGCACCACTAAAAATCCTCACCACTGGACCAATAAACAACATTCTTATCAACAGAGAAAAGATTGAAGTTGTCAAGGACTTCATTCTTCTTGGATCAACTATCAACATTCATGGAAGCAGCAATCAAGAAATCAAATGACGTATTGCATTAGGTAAATCTGCTGCACAAGACCTTTTTATAGTGTTGAAGAGTAAAGATGTCAGCTTGAGGACTAAGGTGCGCCTGACCCAAGCCATGGTATTTTCAATAACTTCATATGCATGTGAAAGCTGGACAGTGAATAAGGAAGACCATAGAATAATTGGTGTTTTTGAGTTATGGTGTTGGAGGAGAATATTGAAAGCGCAATGGGCTGCCAAAAGAACCAATAGATCCATTTTGGGAGAAGTGCAGCCAGAATGCTCCTTGGAGGCCAAGATGTTTCTCATACTTCAGACATGACCAGTCACTGGAGAGGGATATCATGTTTGGTAAGGTGGAGGGTCAGAGAAAAAGAGGAAGACCCCCAATGAGATGGATTGGCCAAGTGGCACCATCGATGGACTCAAGTGTGGCAAGAGTAGTGAGGTTGGCCCAGGATTGGGCAGTGTTTTGTTCTGCTGTGCATAACGTCTCTATGAGCTGGTGCCAACTCAATGACACCTAACAACAACAACCACAAGATTATTATATTTTTTTTTGACAAATATAAAAGTCTACATTAATTTACTTTTTGAACCTTCTCCTGAGTCTTGGTGTGGCACTGTAAGTTAATGAGCTGAACTGCAAAGTCCCTTTGAACCACAAAGCTGGTGGTTCAAACTTACCAGTTGCTCCTTGGAAATCCTATACAGGGTTCCTATGGGTCAGAACTGATTTGATGGCACTTAAAAGCAACAACAACTGAGTGCTGGTGTGGTTCTGTAAGAGAAGCAACAGGCTACTAACTACAAGGATGGTGGCTCAAAACCAACAGCCACTCCTCAGAAACCCTATGCAAGGTTGCTGTGAGACCCAACAGACTTGAGGACACTTAGCAACAACAACAACCTCATTCAAGTCATTATTACTATACAACTATATAATTATATAATGTTGTATAATATATTCACACATATATATATATATATTATACAATTACATATAATAATGACTTGGATGCAGTTGCTGTTGTTGACTCTTCAAATCTAGTGGTTTTACCAGTGTGTGCTATTGTAATTTAAAGGTGAAATTTTCATTTTGATAGTTGTTTATGTTACTTTTATTGCCATTATATTCAGTGATCACAGGAATTATAATTTACAAGTAACATTAGCACCAAAGACTTTATTAAAGATTCTGTATGGTCTGGTATGGGAGGAGGACCATGGAGGGATGATACCATTAGTTACTGCACTGGGTGATACCAAACATTGAGTCCAGTAGTGCCCAGAAACTCCAGGCGCTAAGGAGAGATGAAAGAGACATGGAAGAATTTTCCTTGAGAGACCACTGAGAGAGTGTGGAGCTGTTATTAACCTGAATTTGGATGTAAGTCCACAAAACTGTGAGATAATACATTTCCGTTTTTTAAAGCCATGGTATGGTGGTATTTTGTTTTGGTAGCCTTAAGAAACTAATACATCCAATGCTGCTTATCATCCAAAGTCAGAGTTTAAGACTATGTTTAATTATTTATTTATCTCAATGGAACCAGTGTGTTAATAACATTTAAAAAAACAAAAACACAGGTATTTTTAATTTCTCTTTCTGACCTACAGACAAACATGCAGCTTGCTCCTGTGTCTAGCATGAGTGGGAGAGAGTCAAGAGGCGGATGTAGAAACTGACACTTTAGAACTCAAGTCTAGCTTACTGAACAAACGTCAGGTGCTGTAAATAAAATTTTTTTAAAGGTGTAAATTGTGTATCTCTCAGGTTTGGTGTCAACTGACTACCAATGTCTTATTTTTAAAGAAAGGAAGTTGAATAAGTTAGAGATGTGAGAACCACAAAACAAAGAAGTAACAAAAAAGGAAAATAAACCTAGAAAGAGAAGCTACTTTATTTTTATATTTACATCATCAGATACAAGGTTAGTGTCTCAATTGAAGAACAAGATGTTCTACCAAGGACATGATTAAGTTTTACCAGTGAATATCAGAAATAACATAGATATTATGTTGATGAGAGGGCATTGTGGAGTGAGATGAAATGTCAAAATCATATTATACCATTCTTTAGATTGAATTTGGATTCAATTTCAGAAAATATCAAGTATGAATGTTCATTTTGAAAACCCCAGTATTCATATTTCTCAAGCAAGAATAGACAGTGGTATTTAGTTTGTTGTTGTTGTTACGTGCCGTCGAGTCGGTTCCGAACCATAGCGACCCTGTACAAGGTTTCCGAGGGTGTAAATCTTTACTGGAGTAGGAAGCCTCATCTTTCTCCTGCGGAGCGGCTGGTAGTTTCGAACTGCTGACCTTAAGGTTCGCAGCCCGATTCGTAACCACTACGCTACCAGAGAATATTTTAAGTTTAATACATTCAAGACACTGGCCTTATTGGATTACTAGACAGGAATTGAAACTGCACTCCAGAGAAACTTGTATCTTTTATAGAGTTTATGCATAGGAGTAACTTTCAAATTTTTTTACAGCTAGTAATTATAATGTTCTGTACTTAGAGATATTGTTAGCCTGAAAACATCCACTTTTTTTCTGATATTGTCAACTTTGAATAATTCCTAAGGAACAATTGTGAGATAGCAGTAAGTGGGTGTAAAAACAGTCATCTGTGCAAATTAAATCCCTGGAGATAATTGTATCAAAATGTTAATTGTACGATCTATAGAAGCCATTTTAAAAACACTGAAATTTAGATCATGTTCACTTGTGTCTGTACTTTTCCTAGAGAATTTTATGTATTCCACCAGTAATCACATGTAGTTTTTCTCAACTGTAGTATTCTTTGTAGTGACCTATGTACAACAGAACAAAATATACTTTATAAGTACGTTTGTCAATATACTTTCAGTATGCTGTCAATATATTCCCCGTTCATGCACCATCCTCACAATTATTGTTACATTTGAGCCCATGGTGGATGCCACTGTGCCAATTCATCTTGTTTGGGGTCTTCCTCTTTTTAGCAGAACCTCCACTTTATTAAGCATATGGATGCGAAAGCTGGACAGTGAATAGGGAAGATCGTAGAAGAATTGATGCCTTTGAGTTGTGGTGTTGGAGGAGAATACTGAAAGTGCCGTGGACTGCCAAAAGAACCAATAGATCTGTTTTGGAAGAAGTGCAACCAGAGTGCTCCTTGGAGGCCAAGATGGCTAGGCTTCGTCTCTCATACTTTGGACACATTGTCCAGAGAAAACAGTCGCTGGAGAAGGATGTCATGCTGGGTAAGGTGGAGGGTCAGAGAAAAAGAGGAAGACCCCCAACGAGATGGATCAGCCAGGTGACATCATTGATGGCGTCAAGTGTGGCGACGGTAGTGAGGTTGGGCCAGGATCAGACATTGTTTCGTTCTGCTGTGCATGGGGTCGCTATGAGTCAGTTCCGACTCGATGGCACCTGACAACAACAACAACAACATCCCTATCTAGAGACTGGGCCCTCCTGAGTATGAGAGACAAATTCTTGCCATCCTAGCTTCTAAGAAGCATTCGAACTTTACTTCTTCCAACACAGATTTATTTGATCTTCTGACAGTCCATGATACGTTTAAAACTCTTCTCCAATACCATAATTCAAATGCACTGGTTCTTCTACAGTCTTCCTCATTCATTGTCCAACTTTGACATGAACATGAGGTAACTGAAAATATCATGGCTTGGGTTAGGCACACCTTAGTCCTCAAACTGATATTTTTGCTCTTGAACACTTTAAAGAGGTCTTGTACAACAGATTTTCCTTCAGCAATTGATCATTTGATTTCTTGACTGCTGCTTTCATTAACTTCACTAGCAACAGATATGAACTACAGGATTCATTGTGAAATGTGGTCTTCATATGATAAATTACATGATGTTGTTGTTGTTGCTATGTGCCGTAGAGTCGGTTCCAACTCACAGTGACCTTGTACAGGGTTTCTGAGGCTGTAAATCTTTACAGGAGCAGAAAGCCTCATCTTTATCCCATGGAACAACTGGTAGTTTCTGACTTTATATTTCCCCATTTTGTAACTTTTTGTCTCTCCTACCTCTGTCTCCTACTTCTCTTACTCTGATTCTCTTAGTCTCTCCATTTTTAATGCAAGCATTGCTGTAACTTTCTTCCTTCTTATTATTGTTTTGATCATCTTAAACATTTTTATGATTTCAAGTGATTTTTTATGTAGTTGATTCCTTAGTGTGTATGTATAGATTTGACTTTTCCATTAAAGTCCAACACTTCATTTCCTTATTTCACTGGAGATTACATTTGCACATAGAAGACATTCTCAAATGTCAAATAAATATAACCTCAATTCCTTCCCCTTTTCCCACATTATCATGTTCTATCAATTATAACCTCAAAGAGAGTCTCAAATTCATACCCACCTATTTATTCCTCTTCTTACTAGTATTATTACACTGTAGGATAAATTATGCACTGGATTGAAAAGTCAGTTTGAACCACAAGGTTGGTTGTTCAAAGTCACTATCCACTTTTTGGAAATCCTACACAGAGTAGTTATGAATCAGAACTAACTAGATGGTACTTTACAACAATAATAACAATAACATTGTCACTTACTGCCATTATGTCTTGCATTGGTGTTAGGTGCTGTTGAGTCAGTACCGACTCATAGTGACCTTGTGTACAACAGAATGAAACTATCTGACCCTGTGCCATCTGCGCAATCATTGCTAACCTTGATCCCATTGTTACTGCCACTGTGCCAATCCATCTCATTGGAACTAGTCCTCTTTTTCGCTGACTTTCTACTTTACCAAGCATGATGTCCTTCTGCAATGACTGCTCCCTCCTAATACTATGTCCGAAGTATGAGAGACGAAGTCTGGCTATCCTGACTTCTAAGGAGTATTCTGGCTATACTTCTTCGAACACAGATTTATTTGTTCTTTTGGCAGTCCATGGTATATTTAATATTCCCCTCCAACACCATAACTCGAATGCATCAACTCTTCTGCATTCTTCCTTATTCATTGTTTAACTTTCATATGCATATGTTGTTGTTAAGTGTCGATGAGTCAATTCTGACCCATAGTGACCCTACAAAGGGTTTCCAAGGAGCAGCTGGTGAGCTTGAACCACCAACAGTGCAGTTCAAACGACTTTGCAGTCTGACACATTAGTCCACATGCATTAGCCACTACAGGACTCCATATGAGACTACTGAAAATACCATGGTTTGGGTCTGGTGTACCTTAATCCTCAAACTGACTTCTTTGCTCTTGTATGGATTACTGTAAAAGAACTTTTTAACTAGTCCTCCCATGTTTATGGTCTTTTCCAATCTCAATCCATTGTTTTCTGCTACAATATATGTCTTATCAATGTAAAGCTCAAATCAAATTAAGCTTCAGTGGCTAATTACTGGTTTAGAATTCAGAGCCATCCCTACTATGTCTTAATAAGCCTCTCCAATTTTATTTCACTTTCATTACTTCAGTACGTATATGTTTGTAGCTAGGTAGACTATATGCCATCCCCTAAACACTATCTGACCTTTGACATCTCTATATTGTTTGCTTTAAAATACTGTTCTAAAATGTAGCCCACCTCTTTAGCAGACACTCCCCTTCATCTTGAATTGTCAACAATCCAGCCATCTTTCCAAAACTACATTAAGTCCTTTTCTAATTATAATAATAATTATTATTAACAATTAGTAAAACTAATATACTATATGACAGTAGGTCATTGTGGGAAACACATGACTGAATATATAATTTAAAAAAAACTTAAAAACTACCCATTGCAACTTTAGGCAAATATTCATATAGTAATGAAGATGTATGCATGTGTCCTATTGTTCTAATCAAGTAAAGTACATTTCATTTTCGTTTGGAAATGCAAACATCTGGGCCTTATTTGTTTTAAGCTATTGACTTGAAAAAAATCCCAAATTTTCATGAGTCTAATTTTCATCCTTTTGTATATTTTGTGGAGTCCTGGAATGACACTGCTGTAGGACAAGCACTGGGCTGCTAACCTCAATGTTGGCGGTTCAAACCTACCAGCCGCTTTTGGAATTGGAACCAACTCAATGGCTCAGGATCAGGCAGTGTTTTGTTCTGTTGTGCGGAGGGTCGCTATGAGTCGGTACCAATTCGATGGCACCTAACAACAACAACAATGGCACTTAAAAAACAAAACAACAGTTTTATGGTATGCAACACTGTATACTATGGCTAATATAAAAACTGCTAAAGGACAGTTTCAAAAAGGAAAGATTTAGTTAGCAAGAAATAGAGGACCTGGAGGATGAGAAATGGGAAGAGGATTCATTTGGCAGTTGGGAGTTTCGTGAGGTTTTTTCCAAGAGGAGATTCAGAAAAATGATGGGAGAAATACTTGACTTCAAGGCACTGAAGAGAAAATCTTTGGAGAAGAAGTATAGTCAGAAAGTATGAATCACTCTTTAGACAGCATTTTTAAATGTGGAAGAAAAGTAACTAAATTCATATTAAATAATATCAAGATATGGTTCCCTCTGACCTTATTGATAAATTTTAAAAAGATTGCTACAATGCCCATTTTTGGCTAAAATAAAGACCGTTTGCCTTTACACTAGTTTAGAACATTTAAAATACAATCTTATAATAAATGAGGCATATTGAAATCTGAAATCTCTGTAGCATTACTTAATGCATTCACTTTTTCAGCACAGTTATGCACGTGACTACTAGCCAAAAGGTAGGTTATTCTAACCCACTGAGAGACATACATGGTGTTCTGCTTTCAAAAGGTTCCAACCTTGAAAACCCCATGGAGCCATTCTACTCCAAAATACATGGGGTTGTCCTACGTCAGAGTCTACTTGATGGAACCTAACAACAAAGTCCTAATTAACTTAATTGTATTAAAATGGTCATATATCTATTTTTAATGGAATATTTAGATCGTTCTTATTGATGCTAAGTGCTGTCAAGTCTGTTCCAACTCATAGCAACCTCGTGTAGGGCTTCTGAGGCTGTAAGTCTTTGCAGGAACATCAGATGAACATTGAAAATTGTATTCTAATGCTTTAATAAATGCACTGGCATGCTTAACATTTTTGTTAGTATAACTATTTTCCCAAGTCTTTCATTAAACTTTCCAAGGTCACAAATCTTTGGAGAATCTGATCAAAGGTAGGATCTTGCTCCCTAGAAAAATGAATGAATTCACATACACTAGAATGTTGATATTTTTTTTCGTATAACAGCATTTCATTTATCAAATGATGATACATGTAGGAACATTTTTCAGATAAAAGAAAAGTTTAACCTTTTCATTGAAGCCATTTTTTTGGAGAAAAATAAAAGCTTTTTAAGATACTTCACCTATTTATCTGTCTTCTTAATCAGAATTCAGGAACTTTTATCTTGACTAATTAAAACCATAACGTTAAACATCAATTATTGTTCTAAACCTTAGAATTAATGTTTTCAACAGTGAGGCATTAAGAGTTGCCTGGTCTCACAAAATGGACACCATACTCTATTTGTTGCATTCTTTTAGTACTTCTTTTTCCTTATTTCATATATTCTCCTTACTATATGCCTACCACTAACAGCTCTTTCTCTACATTTGAATTATGTTTTCTAAACCAGAATCCAGGAAACACATATACTGAGACTATATTTAAAGCTAAAATAAAATAAACAGTCTATTAGTGAGGTTCTGAGAATTTCTTATTAAATTGCATAACATTTATTTTTGGCTATTCATCACTCTCTTTCTCAGGGAACTTACGAGTATTATCTATATTCTAGGAAAGTGAGGTGGATATTTATACATAATGATCTTTTGGAATTGTTTAGTTTTTATCAACCACACTATCAAGAATATTTCTATAAATCATCAGCAAACATTCTTAGATTCCTAGTTTCTATTCATCACTTGGAGTCCTGGTGTGGCACTGAGAGCTAATGTGCTAAACTGCAAGGTCGGTGTGAATCACAAGGTGGGCTGTTCAAGATCCCCAGTCACTCCCCAGAAACCCTATACTGTGTCACTATGAGTCACAACCAATTCAATGGCACTTAGCAACAATAACAATTTATCACTTAAATGCTGTGTGTGTATATGATTATTATATCTGGGCAATATTTGATTTTTATATTTAGGCAGTAGTTTCAGGAGTGCATCTAGCTTCCACAGCTCCAGAAAGTGCTTTACATGAGAAACTGAATTTTCTTCCACATGTCTCCCCTTTTCACCAGGTTTGTTTCACAAAGTCTTTGTTCAAAACAGTCAGTAGTCAAAGCAAAGGTTACAGTTGCTCATGAAAACAATTAGCCACACATCCCATATTTTCCTCTCCCTCTGTTGCTCCAGGAAAATAGAAATCACCTTAAACCTCACACCAGAAATATTCCCTGAAGTCTTCTTAACACCAAATAATATGTTAGCTTAATTAGTAAAAAATATCTGACTTAAGCATTGTGTTCTTTTAAGAACTATCCCTATGGGAGCATATTGACAATAGTAACTCAAAAGATTAAGGAGAAAACTTAGGGGTCAGCAAGTTTATGTCAATGGAGGAGGAATGACTTAGAAAATGAAGGTGAGAATTGTCGTGCAACTCAAAAAATTATATAATTAATGCCAGTGAATTGTACCTACAGAAACGATTGAATTGGTGTGTGTTCTGCTGTGCATAGTCTCAACAGAAAAAAATTAAAATAAATTATTCAAAGAGTCAAAATACTTGCTACATTTCCACTTAACCAAGTAACTAGTTTTTCTTCTAACATTTTATAAAAATGTCAGCAATAGTCTGTTGGAGACCCACAGTGTGCTTAATTTCATTTTAATTTTTTTATGAAAGGAATTATGTCTCCCGCAACTTGAGGAATATAATCAATGTCACTGAATTGCACATGTTGAAATGGTTTATATGGAATATCTTCAGCTGTGTGTAGTTTAACAAGCAAAAAAGATACCAACATTGGATAATTAATATTTTGACTCAGGATGAGAGGCTAATGAATGCCAACTCATAACTTAAAAATTTGCTACTATACATTTTATAGTATATAAGATACATTTTATAGTATATAAGTATATATAATATATAAGATACATTGCTATATATACATATATTATGTAAATAGTATATAGTACATTTTATAGTATATTATATAGTACATATGCATGTATATGCATATTCTTGTCCAGAAATATTGGAAAGGTCAAACCAAACAGCATATCATGTTTTATATACAACAACAGAATCTTTGAGTGGTGTATAGTTACCCTGCTTGGCTACTAACAAAATAGTTGGCAGTTCAAGACTACTCAGAGGATCCTCAAAAAAAAAAAGGCCAGGCAATATACTTTCAGAAAATCAGCCACTGAAACCCTGTGGGACACAGTTCTACTCTAACAACATGAAATCACCATGGGCCAGAGTCAACTTTACAGTAATTGGTAGTATGTACATGAGTATCTTAGTGGTTATGAATTGGGCTGTGAACCGCAAGGTCAGCAGTTTAAAACTACCTGCTGTTCCGCGGGAGTAAGATGAGGTTTTCTGCTCCCGTAAAGATTTACAGTCTCAGAAACCCTGAACAGGGTCGCTATGAGTCAGAACCGACTCCACAGCACATACTTACCATACTAGTATCAGACTGGATAACCTGAAGCAACAGAAGAGTAACTGATTGTTATTCACAGTATTCAATTTGATACTAGTAGATAAACTTTGGAAAATGCTTAATATTATGAGGAGCAACCTCTTGTTTGGTCATCAAACTACTATATACCACATCCTGACTAGTATTTGGAAAAATCAACAACAAATAAGGTCTCTTTGTATAATCACTTAATAATGTTCAGGATCTTTATAAACTACACAAGTGATGAGAAGGCTAAAAAGCCCTTCTCATCACACTGTCCTTACACAAGATAAAGACAATATAGGACAATATTGAATTGATTTGCAACATTCAGTTGCTTTGAGTTATTATGTTGAATACACCTTTTAAAGTTTCATGATAATAACCAATAGAAAACCCTAAACAGTATAACCACAATGAAAAAAATTTGCACTAAAACTTCAAACTTACACTTTTGATAAATCAAAATAAAGGCAAAGAAGAATGAATATTTGCAAGTTTTAAGGAGACATTCATAGTATTTTTACAGCATATAAGAAAAGAACCATAGAGAATTTGACATACTTTTTTTTTTTCCTTCTTCTTCTGAAATAGCCTACTTTAAATTCAAGTTCAACTTTACTATACTCTGAGATTAGCTTTGTGTTTTACAGTTTTGGGTTTTTTCCCAAACACATTCTGAACAAATGCCATGTATTGATTTTGATAATACTTTTAAATAGCAGTGCCTTTTATAATTAGATGTTAACATTTACAAGAAGAAAAAGAAAACAATAGTTCTTTCTTTTTTTCTACTCTAGATACTAGTAAATTATTTTAATTGTCCAATCTGGCATGGAGCCTTTTTTCATAATTAATTCCCCACCCATCCAAGAAACTGCATAGCTTCATGGGAGGTGTTTTTTTGCTTGATTGATCAGCATCTCCTGACTCTCTCTTAAGTTTATTTTCTTATAGCGCCCTGTAACTCCTGGTTGATTGTGTTAATCCAGATGTTTTCCCCTTCCAGCTAAGTTATTTTAGAATACCAATTTGATTGGGATTTACTCTGTTTTCTGAATTTATTCAATAATGATACTCCCTTTGGTCTCTTCTTTCATCATTGTTTACAATAAGGGCAGTTTACTCCATTCCTGAACCAACTCAAGCTGCTGCACACTCAGTCTGGGAAAAACTCTGGGAACTTTAGATAGTCCAGAGGGAGCATTAAGGCATCAGTTTAACTAGTTAGACCTTAAGCTGCATGAAAGAGCATCAAAAGGCCTCCTGACTTTTGATTACTCCATTACATAGACTGTCTTTACTGAATTTAGGTATAACCACTGGTAGTTAGGTATAACCCATGGCAATCTGAGGTCAACATGGTGGAAGGTATTATAGCATCAAATTAGTACCTACAGGACTAGTGGACTTTCAGAAGTTATGAAGCATAAAATAAATGACCAAGACTTAATCATTAAAAAAAATTTTTTTTAATTATGCTATATACTAGTTGAATCCCTCTAGCTAATCCCCATGAAGGTTGGTCTCTTCCTACTCCAGAAACCAAACCTAAGCAACTTGTGAATATGAATACAAGGTAGAATATATTTAGTTAAACATGCTATTTTTACAGTTCATTGATCTGTATGTGAAGACCACTAAGGCATGGCAAATGAAAGAAAATCTTTGAATCACAGTAGCAGTATGAGGCAAAGCTTGAAAAAAGTAAGAAAACTGTAAACCAATCTCAGTTCAATGTGTACAACATTTAAGAAGACTGTTTTTCTATTCTTGAGGGGTTTTTTTGTTTGTTTGTTTGTTTGTTTGTTTTTTGACTACTAAGAGAAATGTTCAATTTAGGTAATATAATTGCTGCTAGCTCAATGTAATTGTGGAGTATATGTATAGGTTTTGCTTCTCTCTATAGTTTGTTTCTACTGTTTAAGAGTTGGGAGTGTGGAGACTCCATACTATAAGCACTGAACTGTAAACCACAAGGTCCTTGGTTTGAGCCCACCAGCCACTCTATGGGAGAAAGATGAGGTTTTCTGTTCTCTCAAAGATTTAAAACCTTAGAAACCTTATACAGGATCACTATAAGTTGTTACCGACTCAGCTGCATTTAACAGAAATTGTATGAGTCAGTATTAAAAGTAAATGATGGAAGAAATTTTATATACTCTAGCATTCCTGAATTCCCAGCAGAGGGACTGAGAGACATACTATATCCTTGAGAATTTCAAGAAAGTTGGAGTGGTAGCAGTGTTGCAATTGCCATGACCCTTAAAGTCACTGTGAAGTGTTTCACAACACACACAGATTCAGCACCTACTTGAGATACAAGCAAGAAAGGAGCTCGGTATTTTCATCAACAATGTTTACAAGGTTATGAAGGCTCATTTTCCTCAAACATACAAGTGAATACATTTTCAAAAACAGTTAGGATAGCAATGAGCATTTGACAAAAGAAAAAGGAAACATATACTCTCCCCGCTTCACACTTTCATGTGTAGATAAACACAAGTTGGCCTACATGCATTCATACAGATCCATATAGATGCATGCACCAATGTGTGTGATTGTGCATGTGTGCATGTATGTATAATATATATGTGGTTGGGCCTATCTAAAAATCAGATACTATTTTTAATATAATTAATTGCATATACTTGAAGACATAAACAATGGACACTACACTTACAAATGAATGACGTAGATACTTGCAATTTTTTTTAATTTCAGAAAGATTTTATGAAAAAATCCTATTTCTTACCTACATTTCCAGTCATTAAGTATGAATTCTGAAACTCCATCATCCCCATTCCAACAATGTGTATAAAATCTTCAATCACCTGCATTAACTCTATTGATCCTGGATAAATCTACAAAAATAAGTAAAGGTTAGATAGAAAACAATGTTTTTATAATGAAATACATGAATCAAATTTAAAGACTATGTCACCAGGTCACAAGAGAGTTCTAGTTTATTTTAACAACTTTCTGAAACTGGTAACAGCTGTAAATTTGGAAATAATAATTGAGGAAGACATCAGACATCACACAACAAGGACTTTCAAGGCATTGTGACAAAATGATTAATCCTCTACATAGCTAAGAAAACTCAAAACATCTTAGAGGTTTTCTACGCAGAAATAACATGGCCTTACTTTAGATGGGTCCCTTTCCTTACTTGCATATAACATAAAACAAACACTAAATTTGAGCTCTTTTTACCGTATTACTTAGCATCTATATAAAGAAAGGGAGTCCTGGTGTGGCACTATAGGATAAGTACTGTATCACAAGATCGGTTTGCACTGCAAATGTCAGTGGTTCAAATTCACCAGTTACTCCTCAGAAATCCTAAACAGGGTCTCCATGAGTTAGAACTGAGTCAATGGCATTTAACAGTAACATAAAATAACATTACAGAAAAAAAGAACCCTGGTGCGGTGCTGTAGGATAAGCACTGGACTGGTAAATCACTGGTAAGCACAGAATGCAATGTTGCTATGAGATGAAACTGACTTGATGGCACCCAAAAACACTAGGAAAGAAAGCATTATCACTATGATGAGGGTATTCTCAAACTATTAAGTCATTGCATAGTAAATACATATCCTGGGGAAAATATTTATTGTTTAAAAATTATTATAGTCTCTATATGAATCATATCGACAGTGGTTTTTTGGATCATAATAACTCTGGCATAGATAGTTCATATGTACATATATAAATCATATTTATGAGCCTGAAATTTTATTTTTATTTTAGACAAGAAGGAGAAACTCAAAGAGGTTAAACAATATATCAAAGGTCATACTCTGTCTTTGCTGGTGGCTCAGGCAGGACCTACCCATAGATCTACTAACTATGTACCTACAATACTATCTGCCTTCACAGTTCAAACTTTTTTTTCTCATACCCCATGTTACCTCATGTCTTATAAATTATACTTAAGAAAAAAAAAAGACAACCTAATCTTGCAGTAGCTTATAATGTGTGCAATGTGAAGGTCATTTAAAAGGCCACAAGCATTTTTTGCTTGTGTAACTCGTAAAACTCATAAAGTCAAGCTGTATTATATACAACTATTTTAGAACAGAATGTCTTTTGAAGTTAGGTTCACTTTGCCTTAGCCATCCAGCGCCATTGTACCTGTAAGCCATGAAAAATTGAGTGGATTAGAGTTCTAGTTGCTTTGTATTTGCAAAGGGTAGTCCAGAAGAGAAAGAAACACTGTGATTAACAGGAAAGCACATTGTAAAAGGTGGAAGGGGACTAAATAGGAGGAGGACATGTTAGATAGTATGGGTAGCGGGCAACAGTGTGGGTAATGTGATTTGTGGCTGGGCCTCTATAAAAATCAGACACCAAATATCCACAATACAAATATGCTTATGTATACATGAAGAAGTGAAAAAAAAAGTTATTACACTTACACATGCATAGTACAGACATGATTTTGTAATTTCTGAAAAATCTTGGTAAAAAGTCCTATTTCTTACCTACATTTGTTGTCACTAAATAAAAATTCTGAAAGTCCATCATCCCCATTCTAATTGTTGTTGTTATGTGCCATCGAGTCGGTTCCGACCCATAGCGACCCTGTATAAGGTTTCCGAGGGTGTAAATCTTTATGGGAGTAGAAAGCTTTATCTTTCTCCCGCGGTGCAGCTGGTAGTTTCGAACCGCTGACCTTAAGGGTCGCAGCCCAATTCGTAACCACTACGCTACCAGAGCTCCTTCTAATAGTGTGTGTAAAATCATCAAGGGCTTTAAAGCTTCTGTGTTCTTTTATTTATTTATTTATTTATTTATTTGCTTTTGTTGTAGGTATGCAATAGCACCTCAGAAAATTAATGATCTTTTAGTAAAAATATCACAAGAATTGACTCTTTGTGTAGGACAGTTCTACTCTGAGACACGGGGTTGCTGTGCATTGGAATCAGCACCATGACAGCTCGATTTAAGTATATAAGTTTTGAACCGCCGACCTTGCAGTTCAAACAGCTTTGCAGTCTGGCGCATTAACCCACAGCGCCACACCAGGACTCCTTACGTGTATAACCCACAGCTCGCTTTTAAGTGCCGGCGAGCTGTTCAGACCCATAGCAACCCTGTATAGGGTTTCCAAGGAGCAACTGGTGAGCTTGAACTGCCGACCTTATAGTTCAAACAGCTTTGCAGTCTGGTGCATTAACCCACTGCGCCACACCAAGACTCCTTATATATATGTAAGTATGTGTAAACAAATGTTCTAGAGCAGAAGCTGGAAAATTAAATAGAAAGATAATGACATTTTTCCATGAACTTTCTGAAGCCCCCTTGTATGTACATATAGTGATCCCTTAGTAGCACAAATGGTTAAGCACTTGGCTCCTAATTGAAAGGTTGGCTATTTGAATCTACTTTTTTACAAAGACCAGGTTATCTACTTGCGAAAGATACGTTTTTAAACAGGGAAAACACACACACAAAACTCCACATTGTTGGCCATGTCAGTTCTAGATCTGATCCCATGGATTACAGAGAACTGCTCTATAGGTTTTCTTGGCTATATTCTTTATGGAAGCAGATAGCAAGGTCTTGCTTTTAAGGTATCTCTGCATACATAGGTTTAAACCACTAACCTTTAGGTTAATTGTTATTGTTGTTAAGTGTCACCAAGTTGGTTCCAAAATCAGCAACCTCGTTTAGGGTATCTAAGGAGCAGCTTGTAGGTTTGAACTGCTGACCATGTAATTAGCAGTCTAGTGCTTATCCTACAGGGTACATCAGGACTCCTGGATTTTAGGTTAATAGTTGAATACAAACTATTTACATCACTCAGGTACTTTTCCAAAAGATGACACCCACCAACCACAGCAATCAAGCTGATTCCAACTCATATCAACCCTATGCAACATGGTAGAACTGTTCCATAGGTTTTCTAAGACTATAAACCTTTACAGCAGCAGACAGATTCATCATTCTCTCATGGAGAAGCTAGTGGGTTTGAACCTTCAACTTAACAGTAAGCAGTCAAAAGATTATAACCACTGAAAACTCTATGGAGCACAGTTCTACTCTGATAGGGTTTCTGAGTATTGGAATTAGCACCATGATAGCTGGTTTTATTCATATATGAGTATGTGTAGACAAATATTCTAGAGAAGGAACTGACAAACTTTTTCTATAATGGGCCAGATAGTAAGTAATTTTTGTCTTTACGCCATGTGGTCTCTCAGAATGACTCAACTTTGCTGTTGTAGCATAAAAGCAGTCACAGTTAATATGCAAATAAATGGGTGTGGCTGTGCTCCAAAACTTTAATTAGAAAACAGGCTGGATTTGGCTCACTGGCCACAGTTTGCTGACACCTGCTTTTATCAAAAATCAAACCAAATGAGTTAATTCCTACTCAGAGCCATCCCTAATAGGTTTCCGAAACTATCTCATCTTTTTCCCATGTAACAGTTGTGGGTTTGAACCACCATCTTTGAGTTTAACAGCCCAATGACTAACCCACAGCATCGCCAGGGCTCCTTGATGCCTGCTTTAGAGACACTTATATTTTCAGTATGAAAAGAAATAGAGAACATAACATTATAACTGAAATTGTAATAACTTGTCATGTCCAAATGGTATAAAATGTACTATATGGTCTTTGCTTCCCCACTTTCCTAGATAACACTTTTAGTAGGATGCTTTATCTGAAGATTCTTCTACCCTTCAACACTAGGACTGATGGTTAGCTATTAAGTCCTGAAATGACTCTTTTTATTGTCCAAACATGTAAATTTTGTCTACAAAAACCTTAGGCTGTCAATATTCACCATTTTACAGATTTCCAGATGTACATAGAGCTGTTTTACATTTTATTTTGTCAATGCTACTACTCTAAAATAAGTAGCTCTGGCAGAGTAGTGGTTACGAATCGGGCTGGGAACCACAAGGTCAGCAGTTCAAAACTACCAGCTGTTCCATGAGAGAAAGATGAGGCTTTCTGCTCCCGTAAAAATTTACAGCCTCGGAAACCCTCTACAGGGTCGCTGTGAGTCGGAACCGATTCCACGGCACATAACCACCACCACTACCACTCAAAAAAAGATAAGGGGTCCCAAAGACATTCTCTTCAATACCTTTTAAACATTTCTCATTTCTTGAAAGTTCACAATATTGATCACCTTTTGTGCCACAAACCGGAAGACCTTTTATGATGTAGTATTTATGACAACACTTGTTACGAAAAGCTCAAAATTATTTGTGTTTTTATTTTTAAATTTCAAATTGTGAGTTTAAAAGATGATAGCACTAAAGATTATTACTAATAAAAAAAAGTATTTAAAAAGTAAGAATATAGCTTATTCAAAATCCAAGTAAATAGATAGATTGGCTTGAGTTTCCATTAACTATAAGAAGTTGGGTTACCATTCATTATTTGTTCAAGTTGGGTCCTCAGTAAATAACACTATCTGATGAATTGCAGTCTTGCTTTAAATAGGGTATTATACATTTGTTCTAAATATATCCATAATTAATAGTCTCCAGCATCCTAGAAAGATGTGTTTAGCTTCTGCAGCTGTACTCAGAGGAAAGACACCATTTTCTTACAGGGAGTGAATGGGCTCTCCTCTAGAAGAATGCCAAGGACAAATGTAGAATTCAAACTAGTTCTGCTAAAAAATAGATTCAGGATCTCAAACTGAGGAGTGATTTTTCTTCCTTGCTATAGTGAGAACCACAAAAGTTGTACCTGGTTGTGAGTTGGTCTCACATCGACTATTGGTTAGAAACCAATAGCCAATCTGTGGTAGAAAGATGTGGTAGTGGATTTCCATAAGGATTTAAAGCCTTGGATGTCCTATGGGGCAGTTCTATTCTGTAGAAGCATTTAAAAGCTTATTACACTCATTTCTTTGTTTTCTTTGTGTGGCAGTGTAGGATATGTACTGGAGTCCTGGTGTGGTGTTAGTGGTTAATGTGCTAGACAGCAAAGTCCACTTATGCTGAGAGGCTTATGGTTCAGGCCTACCAGCTGTTCTTCGGAAACCCTATCCAGGGTCACTATGGGTCAGAACCCTATCTGACGGCACTTAACAATAACAACAATTAACCACAAGATTTGTGGTTCAAAATCAACAGCCCCTTCTCAGGAACTCTACACAGTGTCGCTATTAAAGCCAACTCTATGGCACTAGCAACAACGACATCATAAGGAAAAAGCCCTAGTGGTGCAGTGGATTTCGAGGTGGGCTGCTAACTGCAAGGTCAGCAGTTTGAGTCCACCAGCCACTCTGTTGGAGAAAAATAAGGCTTTCTTCTCCCACAAAAATGTACAGTCTGTACAAGGTCACTGTGAGCTAGAACCGATCAGAAGGCATACAGCCACCACCATAATAAGAATAAAGGACATCCTTTAATTCCTGAAGGCTCAGGACAGAAATACAAAGGAAAAATGGGGTAAATGGCTCACCCGAACCTCAGTCAATAACAGTGGGGCCTTCAAAAAGTTTGTGGTAAAATTCAAATATCTCATTCCATTTCCCCTTGAATTTTTGAAGTCTCCCTGTATTCATTCTTCCCTTCAAGACTGTATAGTTGTCAAGGAATTTTTTTTTAACAAAGAAAACAAAAAATGAGTGCAATCAGCTTTTAAATGCCTCTACAGAATAGAACTGCCCCACAGGGCATCCAAGGCTTTAAATCCTTATGAAAATCCATTGCCCCACATTTTTCTCCCACAGACTAGTTATTGGGTTCTAATCATGGACCTTTTGTTTGAATGCTTTAATCACTGTGCCACCAGGAAGGCATATAGCTATCATGAATTTATTCCTTAAAATAAGTAATTACTTTAACCTGATATGTTTTTTCACATCTGTAAATATCATTACATATGCTATATGATAAAAAAGAAAACTCACTCATTTTCTCTAAATTTTGCATTCTAGGGAACGACTTTCTAAAAATCTTTTTATGCTATTGGACTAGCAAGCAATTATTCTCTTAAAACATTTCATTTTAACCTTTATTTAGTCAAGTTCACTTGAAATTCTGAAATAATTAAAATATTACCTGTTGTGCATCTTCCCACTTTTCCTTGTTTTCTTCGTCTAGAAGGTTGCTAACTATTTGAAAGAAGTTCTGTAAATTAAATTAGATAAAAGATTCAATATTACATAAGAGAATATGCTTTTCAACAATATCCATTTGGGCTGATTGTATTAACAAGGCTATAAAAAATTTCCAATATTGCTTTGTGGTCCTAATGGATTTTTCCAGCAAATTTCTGAGGACTGCTTATAAGCACCATCATTTCAGGATTTCTACATAACTTCGCATATACACATCAAAATATACATGAGTAAATAAAACAACTATTTCCATCCACAATCATCTGTTCCATTATAATCTGTTTTATTCTATGACATTATGATATATAATTGTTATATATAAATACCTTCCATTCCTTCTGTAACAAAAGTCATCAGCATGTGTCTTATTGAAAGTTATCCTGTTAGTTTTCAGCTTTTCACCATGATTATTGCCTATGCTATTGTTCTGAAGGGTATTATAGTGAAGACCATGATTATACGCAAAGCTTAGGCCAGCGACAGATACCTTCAGTTAAAATTCTAGTTCTGCCCTTTCTGGTAAAGGGCTCAATAAATCTTACCTATTTCTAAATTTGAGTGACTGAGTGGGAAAACAGTTAACATGCTTGACTGTTAATTAATAGGTTGGAGATTCACGTCCACTCAGAGGTACCTCAGAAATCGCATAACCTACTTCTGAAAAACCTGCCATCCAAAACCTTACGGTGCGGTAATAAGCTGACACATGAGGTCATCATGAATTGGAATAAACTTGGTGGCAATTGGTTTGGGGTTTTTTGGGTTTTTTTTAAACTATACTTTACACTTCTGTCCTTTCCTAACAACACAGAATAGAGGAATGAATGCACACAGTAACAATTTCCCAATAAGGCTTCAATTCTTTTGCCAACACTCCCTTTCCTATCTAACTATTGAGGACCTATTCATTTTATCTTAATCTAACAGTCCACCACTCATCTGACAGTTTATAGACTTTGGTGGCTTGTGTGTTGCTGTGATTCTGGAAACTAGGTCATTCTTATTTTAAATACCAGCAGGGTCACCCATGGGGGACACGTTTCAGCTGAATTTACAGATGAAGATAGACTAGAAAGAAGGAGAAAAGAACTACTTCCAAATATTTAGTCACTGAAAAATATCAGGCAAACGCTGTCAGCAACAGATTATTGAATATTAAACATGAGGAAGAGCACCAGAATATTGTCAGATATAGTGTTTGAAGATGAGTCCCTCAGGTTGGAAGGCATTCAAAATATGACTGGGTAAGAGCTTCTTCCTCAAAGGAGAGTTAACTGTGATGACATGAATGGAATAAAGCCTTTGAAACCTTCATTTGCTGATGGGGCACAACCAAAAATGAAGAGAAACAGCTGTTGTTGTTGCTGTTAAGTGCCGTCAAGTCAGTTCTGACCCATAGAGATCCTGTATGGGGTTTCCGAGGAGTGACTGGAAACAGTTATAAACATCCATAAATAATTGGAACATGGAATGAGCAAAGTATGAATCTAGGAAAATTGGAAATTGTCAAAATGAAATGGAATGCATAAAGAAAGAAATCCTAGATATTAGTGAGCTGAATGGACAGGTATTGGCCATTTTGAATCTGACAATCACATGGTTTGCTATGCTGGGAATGACAAATTGAAGATAAATAGCATCACATTCATTCTCGAAAAGAACATATCAAGATTTGTTTTGAAGTACAACACTGTCTGTGATAGGATAGTATCCATAAACTTACAAAGAAGACCAGTTAATACCACTATTATTCAAATTTACATACCAACCATTAAAGCCAGTGATGACAAAATTGAAGAATTCCACCAACATCTTCAGTATGAAATTAGTCAAACATGTAAGTAAGATGTATTAATAAGTACTGGAGATTTGAATGCAAATATTGGAAACAAAGAGGAAGGATAAATAGTTGGAAAATATGGCCTTGGTGATAGAATCAATAGTGATAGAAATTTGAAAGACCAATGACTTCTTCATTGCAAAACCTTTTTAAAACAACATCAAAGACACCTATACACATGGACCTTACCAGACGGAACACATAGAAATCATATTGAGTACATCTGTGGAAAGAGACGGTGGAATACCACCATATCACTAGCCAAAACAAGGTGAGGGGCAGACAGTGGAATAGACTATCAACTGCTCATATTCAAGTTGAGGCTGACGCTGAAGAAATGAAAGCCAAAATATGACCTTGAACACATCACACCTGAATTTAGAGATCATCTGAATAATAGATTTGCTGCATTAGACACTAAAGACCAAAGACCAGAGAGTTGTGGGATGACATAAAGAACAGCATACAGGAAGAAAGCAAAAGGTCATTAAGAAGACAAGAAAGAAGGAAAAGACCAAACTGGATGTCAGAAGAGACTCTCAAACTGACTTTCCAGGGTTGAAATGCTGAAACAAATGGAAGAAATGAGGAGGTAAAAGAGCTGAATAGAAAATTCCAAAGGGCAGCTCGAGAAGACCAAGTCAAATATTATAATGAAATGTGCAAAGACCTGGAGTTAGAAAGCCAAAAAGGGAAGAATACACTCAGCATTTCTCAAGCTGAAGAGAAAATTCACGCCTGGACTTGCAATCTTGAGGAATTTCATGGGCAAAATACTGAATGATGCAGAAAGCATCACAGGAAGATGGAAAGAAAACACCATCACTGTACCAAAAAACAGAGGTCGCCGTTCATCATTTCATGCGGTAGCTCATGATCATGAACAAATGATTCTGCAGGAAGAAGTCCAAGGTGTATTGAAAGCTTTGACAAAGACCAAGGCTCTGGGAATTGATGAAATACAAATTGAAAGCTTTCAACAAACTGCTGCAGCACTGGAGATACTCACCTATGCCAACAGATTGGGAAGACAAATCCCTCACCAACTAACTTGAAAAAAGATACATATATGTGCCTATTCCTAAATAAGTTGACCCAACAGAATAAGGAACTCATCAGACAATATCACTAATATCTCATGCAAGTAAAATTTTGCTAAAGATAATACAGAAACTGTTGCAAGCATACAATGACAGAGAACTTTCAGAGGTTCAAACTGGATTCAGAAGATGCAGAATGGGGGTTATCATTGCTGATATCAGATGGATCATGGCTGAAAGCAGAGAATACTGTAAAGATGTTTATCTGTGCTTTATTGACTATGCAAAGGCTTTTGATTGTGGATCATGACAAGCTATGGACAACATTGCAGAGAATGAGTATTCTGCAACACTTATAAAGAACCTGTACATAGACTAAGAGGCAGTTGTTTGAATAGAACAATAAAACACCAAGTGGTTAAAATTTACACAAGGTGTGCACCAGGGTTGTATTCTTTCATTATATGTATTCAATCTGTATGCTGTGCAAATAATACGAGAAAGTGGATTATATGATGAAAACGTGGCATCAGGATTGGAGGAAAACTCATTAACAACCTGTGATATGCAGATGATACAACCTTGCTTCCTGAAAGTGAAGAACACTTAAAATATTTACTGATGAAGATCAAAGACCACAGCCTTTTTTATGGGTTGCATCTTAATGTAAAGAAAACAAAAATCCTCGCCACTGGACCAATAAACAACATCTGTATAAATGGAGAAAAAGTTGAAGTTGTCAAAGACTTCATTTTGCTAGGATCAACCATCAACACTCATGGAAGTAGCATTCAAGACATCAAACTACTTACTGAATTTGGCAAATCTGTACAGAAGAACTCTTTAAAGTGTTGGTAAGCAAAGATGTCAGTTTGAGGACAATGGTATGCCTGACCCAAGTAATGGCATTTTCAATAACCTCATATGCATGTGAAAGCTGGATAGTTAATAAGGTAGATGGTAGCAGAACTGATGGATTTTAGTTATAATGTTGGAGGAGATTATTAAAAGTAACATGGTCTTCCAAAAAACAAATCTGTGTTGAAAGAAGTACAGCAAAATGCTCCTTGGAAGCTAGGGTCACTATGCTTTGAAACCAGTAACACTTAACAACAACAGGCACATTTTGATGCTCATTTTTCTTTCACCATGCACACAGTGACAGAGAGTGCTGCTCAGCTCAGCTTTATAAGGTGCTGTAGGATAAGTACAAGACTGCTAATCTAAAGGTCACCAGTTCAAACCCACCAGCTGCTCCTTGGAATCCCTATACAGGCTCACTATGAATTGGAACTGACTTGACGGCAATGAAAACAACAACATCATTTTGCGAAAGAGGGTTTATTTTAAAAAACAACAACAAAAACACACACACACACAGAGAAAGACCTTTCTGTCCCCTCCTACTTCTCTGCCATCAAGACACAGGAGTTAAGAGAAGAAAGCCAGGGTACCCACAGAAGACAACGGTGACTTGGGGTCACAGCAGTCCAAGAAGAGTAAAGTGAAGTAAGAACCTAAATTTTTGTTACAAAAACTGTGTCAACTGATTATGACCTCAAAACCCATGGCTTCTAATTTGTCTGGATGTAACTTAGTAGGAATATTGCCTATATACTAAGATATCTGAATGGAACAAGAGTCTCTGGAGAACAGAAATAATCATGATTTTTTTTTTTTTTCAGTCTCATCAATCTTCCTTCCTATCTAGCTTTTCAAAACAGACATTTGTTCTAATTCAAGTAAATTCACCTGAGTGTTTTTAGAAGAAAAGAGCAGCTTCATTTCCTTTACTCTTGTGGTTTAAAGCTGTTAGTATCTATATTTAATTGCCCTATTTGTACTGTTTATTTTAATAGTTCCTGGCAATCACCTGGCTGAAACACGTTTCAAGTCATAACCTCTATAAAAGTTACAGAATATTTTATGCAACTCTTGAAAAAATTGCTAGTCTGTTTTAGACCCATTTCAATTCACTTAACCTTTTTGTACTACCAGTCATTTTTAGCACTTAAAACTTTCCTGGTTGGAGTGATGACATTTTTAAGGACTTAGTCCATTGAGCTATAACTCTACCTATGGGCAGAATGAATTAACCTTCAGAATTATAAAATTGCCTATGGCTGGTTAACTCAGTAGGGGGCATGGTGCTAATGAGGTAAATGTTGCAAATTTCATCCTTATACATGCCAGATAGCTGTGCTGAGGTCCACAACTATGTTCTGTGTCCTAACCCCTGCCAGGTTTCATATAAAATGCATGCTGCTTCTAACAAGAGACATCAAGAAAATGGGAAGCAATTCCTGCAAATGTATCTCCAGTTCCTGGAAAACATTTCACACAACATGTTTTACTGACAGAGGGTCAGTGACTTTGTACATTACGTGAAAGCCAGCACACACACACAACTCCTGATAAAATGCCAAATTCAGGGTTCCAGTTTTCTTAAATCACCAAAGAGCATGCATTGAAAACAATTTTTAAATAAAGACTTCAAAGATGTACATTTGCTTAACCCAATAGAGAATGTAAGAAATATTTTGCACCATTCTCCAAGGCCAATAAGTTGGACTTTACTAAATCAGGGAGGGGAAGCAGTAAAGAATAAATGTCCTGCCACCAAATGTTCTGCTTCTATCTTACTGTAGATTGGATTTGGGAGCAATCAGTAGTAGCATCCTAATGAACAGTTGACAAGTAGGGGCACAATAAACTAAGTCTGAACATCTCTGGAAATAGGGTTCGTGGGAGAAGTATCTTTCTTGATGACCTGTGTATACCCAGCACAACAATGTTTGAGTTCAGAGTAGGTATTTAACAAAGTTTTAGAAAATAATGAATTTACAAAGTCCATGCCTTAAATGTTCTAAGACACCAGACACCATTTATTTGTTTCCACTTGCTGCACTCACATTGAGAAAATATAAAAAATTTATATATAGATATAGATGTTATTGTTGTTATGTGCCGTGGAGTTGGTTCTGACTCATAGAGACCCTGTACGGGGTTTTCCGAGGCTGTAAATCTTTACGGGAGCAGAAAGCTTCATCTTTCTCCTGTGGAACAGCTGGTAGTTTCGAACTGCTAACCATGAGATTAGCAGCCCGATTCGTAACCACTATGCCACCAGAGCTTCTTATAGATATATATAGATATAGATAGACATAGACATGTGTCTATCTATATCTATACATACACACTCATATATATATGGAGCTCTAGTAGTGGAATGGTTACCAACCCGGGATGCTGACCAAGGTCAGCAATTTGAAACTACCAACTGATAAACTGGAGAAAGATAAGGCTTTCTGCTCCCATAAAGATTTACAGTTTCAGAAACCCATACATGGTTACTATGACTTGAAACCAACTTCACAGCACATAACCACCACCAACTACACACATATTTATATACGTATGATATATTTATGCATAACTAAAATAAAACTATACAAGGGGACTTCCAAAGTTTGTGAGAAGTGGGATTAAAAAATGATGGGATTTTGACTTCCGGTTTTGGCGGTGGCAGAGGAAGAGTCTGTTAGGACAGGCTCCGTTGGGGAGGGATTGGAAACTCAGAAAAGCTACTTTCACAGAACAGCCCCAGAGCTCTCCATCAAGCATAAGATGTATGGCATCAGTTTCCCACACCCACCAGTGGAAAAATCACAGTATAAAGGAAAATATTGTGATTTAAGAATTGATCCAGATACAGAACTCCCTCTGTGGTCACCCCGCCCGGGCTGAGTTATGAGGGCAGGGCCACAGCCCAACTGGCACAATGAACTAGTGCTAAAACCCGGCATAGGACATTTGCAAAAGGACCTGCAGGGGATTTGACATATTTCTTCCTCCTATTCCCTGACGTGCACCCCCAAATGAATTCAGCATTGAACCCACAGTTTTCCCATGGCACAGAGAGGAAGACCCCCATTGGCCCTATGGCCAGACATCTGACTCTGGGTCCCAGACCCTAAAGTTAACTTGTGTGGGAACCTTTATTTCTGCCAACCATCAAGAAAAAAGCAGGGCTGGCCTGACAGAAAAACCTTATAAACAATCTGTAAAACCCCAACATAAAGTATGCAACTATTTTGAGAATTACACTGTACACACACAGATACCTAACTGACCTTAAGAGACAAAAACAGTAGACAATCTTTCTCCCATTAACTTCTCAATATCTATGTGCACACCTCTGTGGTGGTGACTAGAGGAGGGGCCACCCACTGCTGGAGGCTTCTATGGTGCACACACACTGCCTGTGTAGCAAGGAGGTCATAGTTTTATATTTGTTTCAAAGTGGTGGGTTTTGTCTCTGTTTTTATATTGCTTCTGATTTTGGTCCTTTTGATCACACTTTTTCCTTAGAGGTAGGAGTTTTTTCTCCCTAAGTTACTCAAGAAGAGACAGAAATTGTGGTGATATAGACAAGCTACAAGTATACTGCTTAAAATTCCACCATTGAGACAAGAGCCAATAAGAGCTACTAGGCATTACGTGTAAAAAGGGAAGCCTATATCCTGATCATATCCACCAGGAAACACACATTAAGCTTAATAACAGAGCAACAAACATCCATTTAAGCATTAAAAATCCACCTAACAACTGAAGATAAAACAAAACAAAAAACACACACACAATAAAAGATCTCAAAATATGTCCCAAAACAGAAAAGAGTAACTGAGACAAATGAGCTAGAGACAGACAAAGGCTTTCCAGAAGAGGAAGAGCAGGCTTTGGATTTTCTTGAGAAGGAATTCAGAAGAATGATACGGAAGCAAATTCAAAAGCTCTGTAAAGGAGTGGAGGAAAATAAGGAAGAAGTCAAGAAAGTACTACAGGAGCAATCAAACAAGATTGATATAGCATTGGAAACAATTCAAAAGTTGCAAAAAGAGGTCCAGATGATTAATAATAAAATATCAGAAATAGACAATACACTGAAAAATGAAAGGAGCAGAATTGGAGTGATGGAAGCCAGACCCAGCAAAATGGAAGACAAATCTCTCAATACTGCTAAGCTAGAAGAGCAAGCAGAAAAAAGGATTAAAAAATCTGAACTAAAGAGAGTCTAAGATTCATGCTGGATAAAAGGAACAATTTAAGAATTATTGGCATTCTGGAATATGAAGAATCACAGATGTCCACAGAGGAGACTGTTGAAGAGATTCTGGAAGAAAATTTCCCTAACATGCTGAAAGATGAAATGATAAACATTCAAGAAGCTGAACGAACCCAAGAAGGATAGACCCCAAAAGAAAATCACCAAAACATATCATAATCAAGCTCTCCAAAATCAAAACAAGCAGAGAATCCTAAAAGCAGTCAGGGAAAAGAGAAGTGTTACTTACAAAGGAAAGCAAATCAAATTAAGCTGTGACTTCTCAGCAGAAACCATGCAGGCAAGAAGGCAATGAGGAGACATATGTCAAACCATAAAAGAAAAAAAAAATGCCAACAAAGACTCGTCTATCAAGCAAAACTGTCAATCAAATACGATGGTACCATCAAAACATTCCAGGATAAACAAAAGCTAAGAGATTTTGTCAAAGGCAATCCAGCACTTCAAAACATCCTAAAGGGAGTTCTTTAGAATGAAAACCAACAAGAATAGACAACAACCAGAGACTCAGAGATGTGGCAACACCACCAGAAACTCAGACTACAGATAGCAGAGTCTAGAACAGAACAAAATTACAACGAATTCAAAGGAGCTGGGAGGTCAACCAAAGATCAAAATAATAACAATGTCAAAGAAGGGGAAAATATAGGAACAAAGATCCAGGTGGTGAGGAGGTCAGGTAGATTACAGGATACAATAGACTGTCTTAAATGGAGGGGAAAGTTAATAGACTACAGGGTAACCCCAAAGAAAGTTAGTACTTCACAATTTACCATGAAAATGAACATCCAAGCAGAACACGGAAACATGAAAACTAAGAAGAAATCTATGAGAAATAGCACAAAAACACACAAACTCAGCACAAGAAGGCATACAGAACAAAAAAACGAATAGCACTACCCAAACTCAACATAATAACAGCAATTAATTCATACCTATCAATAATTACCTTGAATGTCAATGGATTAAAAGCACCTGTGAAGAGACAGACCTTACACACAAAGACAAAAACAGACTAAAAGGTAAAGGATGGAAAAAAATATAGCAAGCTAACTGCAATAATAAACAATCAGGATTTGTTGTTGTCAGGTGCCATCGAGTCGGAAGCGACTCATAGCGACCCCATGCACAGCAGAACGAAACAATGCCCGATCCTGGGCCAACCTCACTACCGCTGCCACACTTGAGTCCATCAATGATGCCACCTGGCCAATCCATCTCGTTAGGGGTCTTCCTCTTTTTCTCTGACCCTCCACCTTACCCAGCATGACATCCTTCTCCAGCGACTGTTTCCTCCGGACAATATGTCCAAAGTATGAGAGATGAAGCTTAGCCATCCTGGCCTCCAAGGAGCACTCTGGCTGCACTTCTTCCAAAATAAATCTATTGGTTCTTTTGGCAGTCCATGGCACTTTCAGTATTCTCCTCCAACACCACAACTCAAAGGCATCAATTCTTCTACGATCTTCCTTATTCACTGTCCAGCTTTCACATCCATATGAAGCTATTGAAAATACCATGGCCTGGGTCAGGCGCACCTTAGTCCTCAAGCTGACATCTCTGCTCTTCAATACTTTAAAAAGTTCCTGTGCAGCAGATTTGCCCAATGCAATACGTCGTCTGATCTCTTGACTGCTGCTTCCATGAGTGTTGATAGTTGATCCAAGAAGAATGAAGTCCTTGACAACTTCAGTCTTTTTGCCATTGATAAGAATGTTGTTTATTGGTCCAGTAGTGAGGATTTTTGTTTTCTTGACATTGAGATGTAATCCATATCGAAGGCTGTGCTCTTTGATCTTCATCAGTAAGTGTTTCAAGTCCTCTTCACTTTCAGCAAGCAAGGTCGTATCATCTGCATATCGCAGGTTGTTAGTGAGTCTTCCTCCAATCCTGACCCCACATTTTTCTTCATAGAACCCAGCTTCTCATATTATTTGCTCAGCATACAGGTTAAATAAGTATGGTGAAATATTACAACCCTGTCTCACACCTTTCCCAATTTTAAAACATTCAGTGTTCCCATGTTCTGTTCGAACAACTGCTTCTTGGTCTACGTACATCAGGATAGGCAGTACTAATCTCTGATAAAGTAAACTTTAAGACAAAAACCAGCATAAGTGATAAAGAAGGACACTATCTCATGATCAAAGTCTCAATTGAGCAAGATGACATAACCATAATAAATAGCTACGCTCCAAATGAAAGAGCACCAAGATAGATGAAGCAAACCCTACTAGAATTGAAGAAAGAAACAGATAAATCTACAATTATAGTGGGAGATTTTAATATGTCACTTTCAAAAAGGGACAGAAAAATTAGAAAGAAACTCGAGAAAGTTACAGAGGTTCTAAACAGCACAATCAACCAACTTGACCTCATAGATGTGTACAGAGCATTCAACCCAACAGCAGTACAATATACATTCTTCTCCAGTGCACATGGAACATTCTCCAGAACTGACCACATGTTAGGTCACAAAGCAAGCCTCCATAAATTTACAAACATCAAAATACTACAAAGCATCTTTTCTAACCATAATGCTATATAAAACTAGAAATCAACAATAAGAATACCAAGGAAATAAAGTCGAATACATGGAAACTGAATAACACCCTGCTGAAAAGTGTCCAGGTAAAAGAAGAAATTAAACGTGAATTCAGAAAGTTCCTAGAAAAAAATGAGAATGAAAACTCAACATACCAAAATCTTTGGGACACAGTGAAAGCGGTGCTGAGAGGAAAATTTATTACAATAAATGCACACATCTAAAAGAAGAAAGAACCAAAATTAACACAGTATCTCCAACAATTAGAAACAGACCAACAGAGGGAACCTACAGTCCCCAAAAGAAAAGAAATAATAAAGATAAGATCAGAAACAAATGAGATGGAAAACAGAAAAACTATAGAAAGAATCAGCAGAACAACAAGCTGGTTCTTTAAAAGGATTAATAAAATTGACAAACAATTGGCAAACCTAACAAAAGAAAATAAAGAGAAGACACAAATAACTCGCATTAGAAACCACAGCCTAAGTGCCCATCAATTGAA
>NW_006408537.1:21227087-21256088 GCF_000296735.1 Chrysochloris asiatica | reverse complement strand
GAGTTGATTCTTACTTATAGCAACCCTGGCCAGGGTTTCCAAGGCTGTAAGCCTCACCTTTCTCCCATGGAACAGCTGGTAGTTTCAAACTGCTAACCTTACGGTTCACAGCCCAATTTGTAATCACTACTCTACCAGAGTCTTTGTATGTGTAAGTACGTTTATCAGCAGAGTTAACTGGCATTGATATGCATATATAAATACAGATATATGCCAGTTGTCTATGACCTTTATTCAAAGATCATATATACAGAAGAGAATTGAACCAATGTAAACGTATTTTTAGATGGAACTCATCACATTTCAGGCTACTTGACTGTATTTTTTAAGGGAATATGAAACACTTTCTATGGCAGGAGAACTACTATTTGCTTAGAGCTCTGTAAGAACTCTGCTATTGGTGGTGATATCTCTCTTTTGATGATTTATGGATCAGGCCATTTACATCACACTATGAAATTCACCTGACAGTAAAGTTTTGTTAGTTTGTTTTCATCACTCCTGATCTCTATGGCCTTGCACAATTTGAAAAATTGAACGTCCTTGGCAACTTGAAGTTGGCAGATCCAGTTTAAAATTCTCTAGTATATTTTTTAACTGTGTGGCTCTGGACAAATCCTGGCTTAGGCCATATGAAACAGAATATATACATTCTTTTATGAAAAGTTGTAAGCAATTCATTTTTCTACTACTGATTTGACTTCTTCTTAACAGATTCTACATGAATTTTATACAATATTTTATAAATATACCGAAGCAGTCTTAGCATTTAGATTTTGCTGAATTCATCATGAACAAAGTGATGTACATTGGGGTAACAATTTGGGATATCTGAGCCACAGAAAATGTGATTACTTCCACTTGATCCAGCAGCAAAATTCTTGTACACAGAGAGACAAAGATAAGCCTGAAGGAATAAGGTATGATACTGAAGAGTTGAAGGTTTGAAAAGATTTTGATGGTCCTGACTAATCGGGCTGCAAAACTTAAGGTCAGCGGTTCGAAACTACCAGCCACTCCACGGGAGAAAGATGAGGCTTTCTACTCCCGTAAAGATTTACACCCTCGGAAACCCTGTACAGGGTCGCTGTGGGTCAGAACTGACTCGATGGCACTTAACAACAACAACAAAAGACGTACTGCACATTGTATTCTATTGTACAATGGTGATGCTATGAGTCATTGCCAACTCAACAGTAACTAATAACTACAACACAAGGATCCCCGGTGGTACTGTGTGTTACGCTTGTGCTACTGACCTTTCAGGGCCGGATATGTGAGAGTAGATCATTGAAAGGACCTTGGATATTAAGCCCATTTAGAGTAGTATGATGGGTTGCCATCATTGAGCAGGGCACCACCATCTTTGGAGCCCTGCTTTAATATTATGCAAATGTACCCTCACTTTGAAATGATTAAACCAATCCCTACTCACAAAAAATTCTTTCTTATAATCGCCTTCACTTGTAGCATGTATAGCTTTTAATCAAACAAGGATTTGAGCCTTTTCTTGCACTGAAGTTAAGATGTGTAAGAACATTATGTACCTGTTCCAACTGACCTATAAATTCTTAAAGACAGAGTTAGGAACAAATCTCATTTGTAACCTGAAAACTCCCTGTATATATTACAATTTAGTTATGACTTATTTGAAAGATAATTAATTTAGTGCTTGCTCTTCTATCAGTCTATAAACTGTCACTGTGTGTCAGCAAGTCAATTCTAATTCATAGTGACCGTACATAAAAAATCAGAACTGCCTTGGTGGAAGTACAGCCAGAATGATCCTTAGAAGTGAGACCAGCGAAACTTCATCAAACATACTTATGACATATTACCAGGAGTGTCTAGTACCTGGAAAAGAACAACATTCTTGGTGAAGAGGAAGACCCTCAATGAAATAAATTGACACCTTTACCACAACAGTGGGCTCAAACATAATAACAAATGTGAGGATGGCACAGAAAGAGGCAGTGTTTCATTCTGCTGTGCATGGGGTTGCTATGAATCAGAACTAACTGGACAACACTTAACAATAACAAAAATCTTTACAGGAGCAATTGTCATGTCTTTTGTGTCACCGAGATACAGGTGGTTTCAAAGTCCAACTTTTTGGTTAACAGCCAAGCACTTAAGCATTGAACCTTCAGGGCTTCTTAGTATGTAATCTATTGTTATTGTTCGGTGCCATAGAGTTGGTTCCAACTCATAGTGACTTGACTCTTTGTACAACAGAAAAAAAACACAGCCTGGTCTTCCATCAACCTTACAATTGTTACTGTAGTCTATAGTATAGTTTATAATAGTTTATACTCTGTGGTTGTTGTTAACTGCTATAGAGTCAGTTCCAACTCACAGCAACCCTGTAGAGGGCTCCCAAGGAGTGGTTGGTAGGTTTGAACTGTTAACCTTTTGGTTAGCAGTCCAGTGCTTATCCTATAGTGCTACACTAGGGATTCCAGTTTACACTCTAGTAGAGATGACTTTGATTATATTCACTGTTATGCCCCCAGTGTGCAACATGAGGCACAGCAAAATGTTAACACTCAACTATTTACAACGGACTGAATACATACCGCACAGTGGCAGTCATTACGAAATTAAACTGAAACATAAATGATTGTCCTGCTTTAAAGGAAATAAATAAATTAGGATGCTTGGAACTGCAAATATAGACCTGCACAGAAAACCTGTCTCCAGAGTGTCCACCATGAGTGACAAAGCAATATTTTATCGTTTTTGCTAAACTTCACGGTGTCTATAGGTGTCACTTGCTGCCTTCTCTGCAGAGTAACATTATCCCCTGCCATGCCCAGTGTCACCAGTATTTTCACTGTATCCAAGAAAGGAGATCGGACACATTTTTATAGGTAAGAAAACCGATTGTCTTAGCAAATATAGAACCAAGCTTTTCCTAATTTAAATGGCCTTCTAAGGTCTGAAGGATATCTTTGAGCATGCTGTTGTTGTTAAGTGCCATTGAGTCAGTTCTGACTCATAACAACCCTGTATAGGGTTTCTAAGAAGCAGCTAGTGGGTTTGAATCACCAGCCTTCCAGTTAGCAATCCAGTGCATATTCTACAGCACCGCACCAGGACTCCTCTTTGAGTATAGATACATACTTGTGAGAAGTTCTCTCATTAATGAATGAACAGGAAGCAGCTGTGGATATTTGACCCTGGTCCTCGGGGTTGGATATAACAGTAATCCAACCCTATTTATAGAAATAGAGAATGTGTATCATAAGGCATGCATGTGTGTAAGGCTATTTCAGATGGGACAATCAGTAGGAAAGATATTTCTAAGGAGGTGACATTTGAGCCAATAGCAAAATGAAGAGCAGGGGGCACCCATGGGAAGGCAGAAGGAAGGAAGATCCAGAACAACATAAGAAGAAAAAGTGCAAAGTCCCTAGGTAGAAGACAATCTAGACAAGTCTGAGGAGCAAAACAAAAGCCAATGGAGGTGGAGGGTTCTTGATTAGAGGAATTGAAAAGGGGAGGGAGGTACTGAGTGTTAATAAAGAATTAATAAAATAGGCACGATCAAGGTCAAATGGAGCCTTGATCCTAGGATGGTTATACAACATGGATTTCATTAAAAATAAAATACTGTCTTTGGCTGCTGAATGAAGAATAGAGTAAAACCAGGAAAATCAGAATGTGACTTAATTAGTTGGGTAAAAGATGATAACAGCTTGGTTGAGGAAAATAATATGGTATGGTAACAGATTGTACAGGAGGGAATATTCAAGAGCAGGTTTTGGTAAAGTAATTTAGGATGATGATGCAGCTAAATATCTCAGAAGAAATAGTAGGGTTGATAACGGAAACAGTGAACAGAATTTGAACTAGCTTTGTTCAAGTTGACTATAAGGAATCTATAATTCGCTTAGCAAAGCTAAGTACACACTTGCAACTGCATACCTGAAACTCAAAAGGTAGATGTTGTTAAATTATTTATTCTAGTTGAAAACTGAAGTCTTTCAGGGAAAGATCAGATTATCAGATATAGAGGCAAATGTGATTACATCATGGACAGAACACCAAGGAACACTAGAAAGAAAAAGGTATAAGTAAAAGATAGGAGAAGAGGGAAGAAAGAGATGCAAAAGTGAGAGACAACAAAATGACATGAACTCATAAAGAAGACTCTCTACTGGGAATATTAAGCCAGGATAGAGAGCAGGCAATTAAAAAGCCAAAGACAGCTCAAGATATACTGCAGCAGCTCTGTGATTTTGTTTGTTTCAGTGCTCATGGTTGATGACATTCCCATGGTGACAGACAAGACCTCAGACACATTTAGATTATAGATTAAGTACATCATGGATAAGAGAGCTCATTACCTTTTTGCTGTCTGAAATTCTACTGCTCAGTTGTTGTTGTTTTTAATTTAAGAACACATATAGGAACAAATTGAATAGAGTAGATTTATTATATGAGTAGTTTTTTCTAATAGGGTTATTTAAAAAAATAATAAATCCCTAAATAGTGTATCAACTATTTTTTTGTAACAGGTAAACAGGCAGAATAACTCATAATTGATCAGCAAAAGGAGTCCTTTATGTGGTGTATCTATCCAAGCATTACAGGAACTCACCATTGGCAATTAGAAACTACTTGTGCTTTGTCAAGGATTTAGGATGACAGGAAATTATAATCCAAGATATTCCCTATTAGGTATCAGGGATCAAAACATAAGGAGACTATGATTCAGAGAAAAGAAATGGAGTCACTGAAAAGCTAGGGTACATAGGGCAGGTGTCAAGATCAGTAGTGGGATCCACAGCAGGCTGAGAACCTAAACTAGGGCTCCTCATAGTGGGGCTGCACCTTAAGAGTTCGATTACGTCTCACTGACAAATCTAGAGGAATATGAGGGCAGATTATTGAAAAGAATACCTCCAAATATTCTTTAGTTTTAGAAAAGCACAGAAACTTTAGGGACACTTTTTGTTTTGTTTTGTTTTTTTCCTTTAGTCACAAATGTTCTAGAAGCTCTGACTCATTTTGAAAATCACATAAGAACATGGTTCCAGGAATCACTGGCTGTCTTTCACACTAATCTCATTGCTCTGCCATGATGTAAGACAGTCTGACCTGCAGAGTTTCCGAATAATGTGGATGGACAATTTGTTACAGAAAGTTGCCATTCCTTAGGATCAAGGACTCCATGAAGAGTGGGAGAGTGAGTCTTCTATGAGGTTCATTGGCTGAGGACAGGCTAACAGGGAAACATTAAGTCACCAAATCTTCAGTGCTTTGGAATGAACTTGCTTTTATACTCGCTAGTCTTTGTTTACCAAAAAACAGAGAAAAAAGGTTTTTTTTTAAAGTAGTGATACTAGTATGATTATAGGAGGAGGCTTCAAAGAGTTCATGGAAAATGGAATTAAAAGATAAAAGCATAAACTTCATTTCTCAACATAATCTCCATCAAGGTCATAACGCTTTGATAAGTGAGGGTATCAGTAAGTTAGCGATCCCTAAGGAAATAAGGGCACTAGGAATATAATGGTTGTACATTATTAACTGAACAAAAATGCACTTAATTTAAAAAAAAAAAAAAAATTTTTTAGACTTTTTATTAGGTAACAAAAACAAGAAGCCAAGTCAAGACCGTAAGGTCTAATGATTTCCTACTGAAACACTCATAAAATTGTCCTTGTTTGATGAGAAGAATGCCTGTACATTCTTAATACAAGCAATAGGACATTGTGGTGATGGAAAAGGTGAAGCTTTCCTGGGTGTTTTGCTGCTAAGGCATTGGCTAATTTTCTCAAACAAACTCTTATAATAAGCAGATAGTATTATTCATTGACCCTCAACAAGCAAAATGACTTGAGCATCCTGTTGCGGTCCTGTGGGTTAATGTGGACTGCAAAGTCGGTTTGAATAGCAAGGTTGCCAGTTCAAGCTCACCAGCTGCTTCTCAGAAATACTATAAGGCTATGGGTCAGCACTTAACAACAGACCACTTCTACCTCTTGGTAACTATTGCTTTGATTGTGCTTTGTCTTCAGAATCATACTGGTACAATTCTTCCAAGAAATGCTTCAAGATCTTGATCTCACTTGTTAAAATTTCCATTGAAAGTTCTGCTCTTATCTGCTGCTGATCTGAGTGCAATAGTTTGGGCACCCATCAAGCAGAAAGTTTTTTCAGTTAGAATTGTGTAACATGAACCAATTGAGATATCTATGTTGGTTATTGTCTCTGCTGTTGTCAGTCCTCTTCAATTAAGGATGAACAAAATTATTTTTTTTTCTGCAGAAATTGATGTGGATGGGTCACAGGGATAGCAATGTGAGCTCCATCTTCAACATTGTTTCTTTCTTTCTTAAAACAAGTTTCCACTACAAAGTACTGATTTCTTTGGGACATTGTCCCCATAAACTGTTTGTAAAGGATTCATTATTTCACCATTCTTCCACCCAAGTTTTGTCATGAATTTGATGTTTGCTCTTTGTCCAATTCCAGAAAAATTCAGATTGCTTTAATTGAGACTCTTTTCCAAATGATGTATTCTTCTTCTTAGTACTTCAAACTAGGTTCTGCTCAGACATGTTATATCAGAGTTCATAAAGTTTATCTTGGTGTATTTTTCTTTTTAAATCCAAATAGCTTTTTTTACAATATGCATTTTCCATGAACTTTTTGATGATCCTTCATATATGCTAAAATGAGTATTCTCTAAGAGTCAGGCTGGAATAAAAATATAACCTAATGACACAGAATTCTCATCAAATTCAGACAGGGTGTCTCTAAGCTTGAGCAGACTTGGCTGTCCTGACTAAGAACCATCATGTCAAGATATGTACACATCACCCTGGGCCAATCCACATTTAGTAGCCTGTGCAGGAGAGAGATGCTTGGAATACAGCTTTCCTCAAAGGAAGCCCTCATTGCCCTTGAAGATTCTCCAATAAAGTTTTTAAAAGCAACACATTTGGTCATAAATGGAATCACAGTAGAAATCTGCCTGTACAATCTTCAATTGCAAATCTCAAGATTTTCTTGATGCTGAAAGAAATAATAGGGAGGCCTGAAAAGCTGGAACTGCCTATTAGAGATTTTGTTGGGCTTTTTTTTCCCCTTAGTTCATATAAACCATTTATTTTCATGACATGATACTTAATTGGGCATAGAATGCACTGTGTCCATTTCTGAAACTTCTTTGCATCTCTTGCTCTTTGCACTTCACTGTTATACAAACTTTCAGTATCGTATATTTACTGAACACTAACTTAGTTGTTTGTTGTTAAGTGCCATAAAGTTGGTTCTGACTCATACCGACCCTAAAGGGTTGTCCTAAGAGCAGCTGGTGGGTTTGAACTGCTAGCCTTTCATTCAAACTGATCTTGCAGTCTAGTGCATTATCTTACAGTTCCATACCAGGACTCTAACTATGTGTTAGATATAGGGTAATTTGTTTTACCTACAAGTTTCTCTCGCTATCCAAAAGTTGTTGTAGTTATGTAGTACACTGTATAGGGTTTCTGAGGAGTGGCTGGTGTGGTTTGAATTGCCAATTGATTGCAGTTCAAATCAAACTTGTGGTCTAGTGTATTATTCTGCAGTGCCACACCAGGACTCCTACCTAAAAGTAGAGTATTTCTATATCTTTAATAAACTGAAATGGTGTAAGGCTAAGCAGCAATTACTATTAATTTATATGGAAAAAAGTTTTTAGCTTTCCAAGACACAAAAGATAAACTACCAAATAACTCATAAAGCACAATATAACACTAACATATAGTGCTCACAGACATGGTTGAGAACTCTGGCAGCTGGATGCTCAGAGGCTGAATGTAATACGGGGGAAGGAGCGTGTGATGTCACTCTCACTGCTGGGAGTACCTACTGCCTCTTTAACAGCTCATTGTATACAAACTTTTTGCCTTTTTTCAAATTAGTGCAAATCCTCCTTGGAATTCTTTCACTTAATAAAACAGGTATTAATATAGGTCTTTAGTGAAGTGAATTTTTGAAAAGTGAGGGATACTTGTAAATAAGTTAATCCCCACATCAGCCTTATGAAGTAGATACGACTTCTATGTTCTTGTTAAGTGCCCTCGAGTCTGTTCCGACTCATATAGACCGTGTATAGGGTTTCCGAGGAGCAGCTGGTGAGTTTGAACCACTGACTTTGCTATTCAAACCAACTTTGCAGTCCTGTGCATTAACCCACAGCACCACATGAGGACTCCTATTTCTGTGTAGTTATTGGTAAATGCTGTGGAGTCAGTTCTGACTGGTACCAACTCTGTATAACATTTCAAAGGAACAGCTGATGGATTTGTGACATGGACTATGCAGTCATCCATCCCGGGTTTATCCTACAATGGCACAACAGTATTCATTCACATCTATAGATGAGGTATATAGTTTTTAAAATGATATAGAATAGAAAACTGCTATCATTAAGGTAAGTAAATATTTTGTAAAAATCCAGTTTTCAACTGTAAATTAATCTAAACTGTGTTTCTTACAGTGAGGTACAGTAAAAAAAATATTTTAAAAAATCACATATCATGCCCATATTCATTCATTTAATAATGAACAAGTGTTTGAGAACTCTACTATGCTTCAAATGCCAGGCTAGGCCCTAGGGATATGTCTCAAGGAACTTTAAATTTACTGCTTCAGGAAGACTTTGAACATATAATTACAATGTAATATGCAAGAGTGTTATAGGAGGAATATTTTTAAAGTTTCAAAAGATCACAGAAGGAAAAAAAAAAGGTAATTTTGCCTGGGATTTGGTGGAAAGACTTTCGAGAGGAAAAAAAAAGAGAGCTTTATCTTGAAGAAACGTGAAAAGTTGTTAAAGTTGGAAGGATATTCCCCATAACTAACATAAGTAATCTTCTTGTTTTTGTTTGGTGCCACTGAATTGGTTCTGACTCATAGTTTATAAGGAGTGGTTGTGGATTTGAGACACCAACATTGCAGTTAGCAGACAAGTGCTTATCCTAAAGCACCACACCAGGACTCCAATAGAGTCTAGGATACATGAAAAAGTCCCAAAGTTTAGAAAACGATATGCCTGAAGGGAAAATACATTTTTAGAATATCTGTTCTAATAAATTTGATGTTTTTTTTTTTTAAAAACCTATATTTCATCATTCTATGATATGCAATAACACTTGTTTTTTCTTTCAATTTTAGCATCTCAGAAATAAGGATTGGTCAAGGATGGAATTAGTGACATCTTTGCATTGTGATAGTTACATGCAATACATTTTCTTTTTCTTGTTCTTCTTGTTAATTTCCATTTACTCAGTTCTAACTCATTGTGATCCTATATGAGATTTCTAAGGAGTAGCTGGTGGATTTGAACCACTGACTTTGCAGCTAGCAGCCCACTGCGGATTCTACAGTGCCTAGTGATTATTATAGTTGATAGAGTCTAAATCTCAATGAAACTAAGTCTCAGTCTGAGTCCTTTCAGGTTAGAAGAATGCAACTTTATGAGGCAACTCAATTGGTGATCTAGTAGCTAAACACAGCAAAACCAGAACCTCTGCATGGCATACAATTGGCAAAGGTTTCATTTAATTTTTCTAGATATCTACTTAGTGGCTAGTTTATGAGAGGGATAATCTTATAAACGATTTTCTTTTTATCTGTATATTTTTTTATACTAGTCTAACAACATGTCAAGTTTAAGGCATTAAAAATAACCAAAGAGGAACTGGAAAAATTACATACTAAGTTTATTTGTAACAATTGTAACAACAACAACAACAGAAAATAACAGCTATTGAAGCTGCTTCTGTGCAATCAAACACCTCAGGAATATGGTGTCTAGGTTTGGAGGGTTAAGATCCTGATTTTATGGAACATCCCAGTTAACTGGCTTAATATTATATTTGGTGCTTCTGTATTCTTCCTAGTTCACTGGGGAGTATCTGAAGTCTTAAAAGTCCCTATTTGCCTGTAGCAACAAGGGAAAAAGGAGAGCCAGGAATAGGAAGAGTAAATAGAATGTGTGGTCCGTTGTGTCATGAATAACTGCCTCCTTTTCCATGAGAACAGAAGAACTGGAAAGAAGGATCAGAATCAAAAGGAAGGGAATTCAGAACTGAATTTCAAATTTTCATAAAACATAGGCTTTCTGGAGTCACGGAGGCTGAATGTACCCCTGAAAGTATTGCTCTAAGATAATCTTTAAATCTGGAGTACTGTAAATTACTTAACATGATCCTTATAGCTATGGTCTTTTTAACTACCACAAAATGATTGGCTATTGTTGTAAAGTGCCTGCAAGTGTTTTCCGACTCAGTGATCTTGTATAGGTTTTTCAAGGCTGTAAATTTTGGCAGAAGCAGAAAGCCTTAACTGTCTCCTGTGGAGTGGCTAGTAGACTCGAACCACTCACTTTGTGGTTGACAGTCCAGAGTTTATTCTATAGAGCCACTGCATACCCTAAATGGCAGGGTTGCTGCTGCTGTTAGGTGCTGTGGAGTCGGTTCTGACTCATAGTAACCCTTTACAGGTTTTCCGAGACTGTAAATCTTTACAGGAGCAGAAAGCCTCATCTTTCTCCTGCAAAACAGCTGGTAGTTTCGAACTGCTGACCTTGCGGTTCGCAGCACGATTCGTAACCACATGACTGCGTTGTTGTTGTTAAGTGCCGTCGAGTCGGTTTCGACCCATAGCAACCCTGTACAGGGTTTCCGAGGGTGTAAATCTTTACGGGAGTAGAAAGCCTGATCTTTCTCCCGCGGAGCAGCTGGTAGTTTCGAACCACTGACCTTAAAGTTCGCAGCGATTCGTAACCACTACGCTACCAGAGCTCCATGACTGGGTAGAACTTTGCAAATGTCAGGTCCCTGTGGCTCACAAAGAGGATTGGATAGCTTACTAATAATGTAAATAAGGCCCATGGTACCTTGTGAGATAGGGCCAGTAATGTATATGGAACACTAATGGAGGACTGGTCACTTTTACCCTCCCACTAGGACTCCTGGTAGTGTAGTGGTTACAAATCGGGCTGCGAACCGCGAGGTCAGCAGTTGGAAACTACCAGCCATTCTGCTGGAGAAAGATGAGGCTTTCTGCTCCCGTAAAAATTTACAGCCTCGGAAACTCTGTTCAGGGTCGTTATGGGTCGACACTGAGGCTGGGACATTTAACAACATCAACAAGGACTCCTGGTGTCGCACTTAAGGGTAAGAACTAACCTGTGAACCACAAGGTTGGCATTTCAAGCCCACCAGCTACACTTCAGACACCCTATACAGGGTTGCTATGAGTCAGAACTGACTCAAGGGCACTTAACAACAACAACAACAGATTAAACTATGATTAAACTATGCCTGCCCAGAAGTGGAAACAGGAGGATGGGGATGGATCTTACTATCACCAAGAAAGAAGAGCCAGAAATTGAGCACATACTTTGGACCCAAGATCTCTGAGATGAAGAGCCTTGATCCAGGACACAGAGGGCTGTGACACCAGAGATGATGAGAAGCGGTGTCAGTGAAAGGGCAGTAGTAGAGGCAGCAGAACCAGAAGACCAATAGGATGCAATCAGTGGTCCCACAGAGAGAGAAACCTGAATGCTTCAGGCAGGAGGTTTACTGGCTGAATGGGTTGCCTCTGGGCACTCTGAATTCTTCATAAGGTCAAACAATGCATTAGCTTAAATAATAATGACTGTCTGCCTTCAGCATTGTGCTCCTTTAAGATCTATCTACATGAGATCAGTCTATATGTGATCAGGAGTCCTGGTGTGGCACTGTGGGATAAAGCACTGGACTGCAAGGTCGGTTTGATCCACAAGGTTGGTGGTTCAAACTCACCAGCTGATCATTGGAAACCCTATACAGGGTCTCTATGAGTCTGAACCAACTCCATATCACTTAATAGCAACTATATGGGATCAAGGGATCCTGGTGTGGCACTGTGGAATAAGCATTGAACTGTTAACCATAAGATTGGTGGTTCAAACCCATCAGTCACTTCTTGGAAACCCTATACATGATCCCTGTGAGTTGGAACTGGCTCAAAGACATTTAACACCAATTATGGGATCAAATTGACAACTGTAACTTGAATGATTAGATAATTCATTTAGGGGCAATATTGTTATGTTATGGAGTCCTGGTGTGGTGCTGTGGACTAATGCATTAGATTGCAAAGCAATTTGAACGGCAAGGTCGGTGGTTCAAGCTCACCAGTTTCTCCTTGGAAACCCTATACAGGGTCACTATGGGTCAGAACCGACTTGACGGCACTTAACAACAAGTTTATGTTAATAGGGAAGGAACAACTAGGAAAAGGAGGGTGAGGATGGTTGCATAACTCAAAGAAGGTAGGAATTCCTGAATCTTCCATATATGTTCTCAAAAACAAATTAACAAAAAATAATAAACAATGGGTACCATGTGTTTGCAGGAGAAAGATGGAGCTTTCTGCTCCCAAAAAGATTTACAATCTCAGAAACCCTCTACAGGGTCACTATGAGTCAAGACCAATTAGAAGACACTTAACAACAGCATCATATGTATGCTCTGATGGTGGTATAATCTTTACATGTAACAGCTGCCAGAGTTAAATTGCTTCTGTCAGAAGAGTACTAAATGAAGGGGTAGGGGAGAAACAAGCAAAACCAAGCCACTGCCATTGAATAGGTTCTGACTCATAACAAACCTATACAGGGTATCCAGGACTATAATTCATAACTGGAGCGGCAGCCCCATCTTTCTTCTGAGGAGTAGCTGGTGGGTTTCAATTGTCAACTTTGTCTTTAGCAGGCCAATGCCTGACCCACAGTGCCACCATGGATCCTTATATGATCCTTTATTTTACTTAGACTTGGGTGACTTATTAGAGTAATTTTGCCAATTTAAATGGGATTTGATGCTGACTTACGCTAACTTAACAGAGCAATACTTTGGGGACAGAATCCATCCATTTTACAGGGAAATTAATGGCAATTACTTTGTGTGTGTGTGTCTGTATTTATGAAAATCCACACTAATAAGTTTTAAAGTTCTAATTACCTTCATTGGTGGTGGTGTATTGTTGAGTCGGTTGTGACTCATAGCAACCCTGTATGGGTTTCTGAGGCTATAAATCATTACAGGAGCTGAAAGCCTCAACTTTCTGTAGAATGGCTTATAGATTCGAACTATGTATTTTGAGGTTAGCCCCCCAACTCATAATGAGAATGCTACCAGTACTCCTTAATTACTATATATATATATAACTATACACTACTTGGATTTTTTCAAATGACTGGGTTGGGAAAATGTTGATCCAAACACAAAATCATAAAAAAGACCAGGTTTACTAGTCAAACAGAAATTGGTGGAACGCCAAGATTATGGTCATTTGACACCTTTCAGGTCTGGAACTGAACTCACACCCATGGCTCAATTTTCAGCCAAACAACAGAAGTACATAGGGGGACAACAACACTTATCAAGTATGCACACCATAGAATGGGCAACCATTTGAGATTAAAAAAAGAAGGCAATACTTAGCAAGGGCAAAGTTCAGAAGGTTTGGAAAAGAAAGAGAAATGGAAACAAGAAGCAGAGGGAAGAAACAAGATAAGGTATGTTACATTGAGGGAAACATGCAGTCCCTGAGATGAAACCAAATGTTTGATTTGTTGAAAGTAAAATTCATCATCTGTTCTGTAAACCTTCATTCAATTCACAATAAAAGTTAAGAAAAATGACTGGGTTATAATTTTGACTTCTTAGAATTTTCTCAGCTGTCAATGGCAGTAAATTATTGATCTTAAGTAATAAAAGAGGATATTTATTCTAAAATCTCCGAATTCTGGTTGTTCTTCTAAATTGCCTTCAAGTTGATTCTGAGTCATGGTGACCACCTCCTATGCTCAGAGTAAAACTACTCCACGAGTTTTCAAATGCCTCTGGGTGGGTTCAAACTGCCAATTAGCATTACTAATTCAGTTACTAATGCTGTCTGTCTCTTACTTGTTGTTAAGTGCCAGTGAGTCTGTTCCGACCCAGAGCGACCCTGAACAGGGTTTCCGAGGCTGTAAATCTTTACGGGAGCAGAAAGCCTCATCCTTCCCCGGCGGAGCAGCTGGTAGTTTCGAACTGCTGACCTTGCGGTTCGCAGCCCGATTTGTAAGCACTATGCTACCAGAGCTCCTTTGTCTCTCACTAAGGTGATTAATTTTGAGGAACATCAATTTCATAATTGTATTGGTTCCTTAAGCTGAAATCCAAGGACGTCATGTGTTAGGATGAATTGTGCCAGTTGAGTTTGTGACTATTCATATCCTTTTTCAAAATATCAAATGAATCTTTTATTATATCCAGAATTTCCAGCATTATCAACCATTGTAAATAAAATTGTATAATTTCACATTTAAAAGAATATACTCTCCTTGTGTTGTGTTGTAAGATAAGCACTGGACTGCTAACCACAAATCTCACAGGTCAAACCCACTAGCCGCTCATTGGAAAATAAACAGGGTCGCTATGAGTCAGAACTGACTGGACAGCACATACACAATTCTTCCTAAATATTTTTAGTCAATCTTTCTTTGCTCATGATTTCTAAGTGAAAGAAAGGATGAGGAAATCTCAGTGATATCTACATGATTGGGAATTGTGGCTGCATAGGATAAGCTGTTGTTGTGAAGTGCTGTAGAGTCAGTTCTGACCCATAATGACCCTGTTTAGGGTTTCCAAGGAGCTGGCGGTGTGCTTGAACCACCAACCTTGCAGTTCGGTGCAGTATCCCACAGTGCCACACCAGGACAACAATTACTGGACTGCAAACTACAAGGTCCATGGTTCGAGCCCACCAACCACTCCATGGGAGAAAGATGAATTTTTCTGCTCCCATGAAGATTAAAAATCACAGGGTTGTTATGAATCAGAACCGACTTGACACTACTTAACAAATTAATCTAAAGGAATATTAATTTTATTATCAATTAATAAGTTAAACACTTATTGAACATCCTCCAAAGTCAGGTTCTGTGTTAAATATTGTTTGGCAGAATGAACTGGAGTGGGGCAGAGGTCCAAATATGGTCAGGAAAATTTCTTCCATTTTAGAGATTTATATATGAGGGCCAATAATGCAAGATCAAAGAGATGCCGTAGAGCAGCTACTAATGAAATTCAGAAGCCAAGAGGATCAAGAGATTTACTTTAGAAGACTAGATGAACCATGCCAGGCTGAAAGCACAGAGGTAACAAATAAGCAAAGCCAAGGACACATGGAGCATTCAGGAAGTAGGAAATTGTTCAGCAGGTTCCAGTACTGTCTGCAAAAGGAAGAAAAATTCATGCAAACAGCTAGAGAGGTAAAGAGCCTGCATATTATAGCCTGCACTAGAAGCCAAGCTAAAGATTGAGTTCTCATTCCAGAGGCCTTGAAACTTCCCTGAAAGTTTCTCAGTAGAGTGCTTTAAGGACAAACAATGGCACCACAGTGTCTAAAGTGCTTGAGAGTGTAGATAAGGATGGGCGGGAAGATAAAAGGAACAATGAGGTCAATGGAATAATGTATGCTGAGGTAATTAGAGTCTGAGTTAGAATAACAGCAGTAGGAGGAGTGAGGGAAGAAGGATTGGAAGAGGTGCTATGTAGATCTACCCAAAAGGAAAGGAAGGAAAGGGAAAAGTCAAGGCATTACTGTGGTTCTAATCTGGGGACTAGTAATTCTATGAAGAGGAACCAAAAATGCAAGAAATCTTATAATTCAAGATGAATTTTGTTTCTGTCACATTATACTTGATACAATAGCCAATCAGAAATGTCCAGAGCCCTTGGATATGGAGGACTGAGTTTGCTTAAAGATAAAGGGAATGTTAACCAACATTGCAAACTGGAGTTTCAAATCAATTCGTGAAGAAAATAAATTAACATACAGTGTGTAGAGTCCCTGGGTAGTGGAAATGGTTAAAATGCTTTACTGCTAACTGAAAGGATGATAGTTTGCGTATACACAGTGGTGCCTTAGAAGAAAATCCCAGTGATCTACTTTAAAAACATTCAGCTATTGAAAACATACGGAGCACAGTTCTGCTCCCATGTACATGAGGTTGTCATGAGTTGGATTGATTCAATGGGAACTCAGATATAGTGTGTATTGTTAATTATGGAAAGAAGAATAAGAAAAGTAAAAGAGTTCTCTAGGAACACAGGAGAGATCGTTTTCAAGTGAAGTTGGGACTTGAGGATCTAGCATTCATTAGAGTAGATATAGGATTTTGACAGTCAGGGATGGAAGAAGAAAGAATTTTAGAAGAGGAAGGCATTTTAGGTGTTAGATGATATGATAGTAAAAGATGATGAAATTATACAATGCAGCTCCTATTTGTGAGAGAATGACTAGGATATCAACATGCTGGGAACTTTGTGTATAGAGAACTGTTGAGCTAGCAGAATGGAAATGGAAGAGCCTGTTCTCACTAAGCAAACTGACAACAAAATAAGTAGCCACAATGCTCTATTTAAATCAATCCAGTAAATGTCAGAGAGTAAGCATTTACTTAACCTAATTTTTCATTGAGTCAAAGTACTCTAATGAGTAGCTCAATTAAAACATGTCTCCAGTAAACCTGGTCATTTTAATTTTTTGAACTCCAGCACTTAGACATTTTAAAACTGTGAACTCTTCAGAGTTAGAAGGGAACCAAGAGATTATTTAGTATAGCTGTCTGTCTGTTTTCTGAACAGTAAACACAAAGCCAGATTTATTTATTTACTAATTTTTGTTCACAATATAGTCTATATTTTATGTCAACATCATAAAATTCTACTTTTAATGCAAATAATAATGAGAGGTATTTCAGAACTGCAGAGAAAATATGTTCTTAACTGACTTTTTAATTATTTTATCCTTGAGAACTTTTTTCATTCTTTTTAAGAAAAAAAAAATCTTTAAAACGTTCAAATGGGGGTAATCTTTTCATTTTCTCCAGAATAAAACCATTAAGTATGTATTCTCTCAACTCTGGTGATATAATACACAATCCAACAATCTTAATTCTTAGAGTAGTAACATTCAGCAGTTCCAGCTCATAACAACATTATGCAGAACAGAATAAAAGGCTGCCCAGGCCTGCACCATTCTCACAATTGTTGTTAAGCTTGAGTGCATTTTTGCTGCCACTTTGCCAATCTATCTTGTTGGGGGTCTTCTTTTTCACTGACCAACTACTTCAGCTAGCATGACGGCCGTATCCAGGGACTAGTCCCTCCTAATAATAAGTCCAAAGTATGGGAGATAAAATCTGGCTATCCTAGTTTCAAAGGAACATTCTGGATGGACTTCTTCCAACATAGATTTGTTCACTCTTCTAGCAGTCCATGATACTTTTAATATTCTTCTCCAACAGCATAACTCAAATGTATCAATTCTTCTCCGTTCTTCCTAATTCATTGTCCAACTTTCACATGAATATTAAGTTACTGAAAACATCATGGCTTGGGTCAGATGCAACTTATTCCTCCAAGTGACATCTCTGCTCTTGAACCCTTTAAAGAGGTTCTGTGCAGCAGATTTGCCTAATATAATATGTCATTTGATTTCTCGACTACTGCTTCCTTAAGAGTTGATAGTTGATTCAAGCAAAATGAAGTCTTGGACAACGTCAATCTTTTCCTCATTTAGCATGATGTTAACTATTGGCCCAGGGTTGAGGAATTTTGTTGTCTTTACAATGAGGTGCAAGCCATACTGAAGGCTTTGGTTTTTGATCTTCATCAGTAAGCATTTTAAGTGCTTTTTGCTTTAAGCATGCAAAATTGTATCATCTGCATACCACAGGTTGTCAATGAATCATACTCCAATTCTGATTCCATATTCTTATTCATATAATTCAGCTTCTCGAATTATTTGCTCAGCATACAGACAGATTGATTAAGTATGGTAAAATCATACAATCGTGGCACGCACAGTTCCTGATTTTCAAACCATTTAGTGTTCCCTTGTTCTGTTTGAATGACTACGTCTTGGTCTAAGTACAGGCTCCTCATGAGCACATTTCAGATTTCCAGAATACTCATTCTCCAGTGTTTTCCATAGAATGACATGATCCACACAGTTTAAAGTCTCTGCATGGTCAATAAAGAGAGGTAAACATCTTTATGTTATGCTCTGCTTTCAGGCAAGAATTACTTGAAATCAGCAATAATATGCCTTGTTCCACATTTTTATCTGACTCCAGCTTGAAGCTCGGGAAGTTCACTTCAGGGTACTGTTGCTACCAATTTTACATTATCTTTAGCCAAATTGTATTGTCCAGTGATTTCTATATTCCAGTAGATTACCTTTCTTAGAATGGACACAAATATGGATCTCTTCCAATCAGTTGGCCGGGTAGTTGTCTTTCAAATTTCTTGGCATAGATGAGTGAGTGACTCCAGTGCTGCATCAGTTTGATGAAAGATTTCAATTTGCATTCCATTAGTTCATGGATCCTTACTCTTTGGCAATGCCCTTAGTGCACCTTGGACTTCTTCCTTCTATACTTTTGGCTATTGATCATATACTATCTCTTGAAATGTTTAAACATCAACCATTTCTTTATGGTACAATGACTCTGTGTATTCCTTCCATCTTACTTTGATGCTTTCTGCATCATTCAATAATTTGTTCATAGAATCCTTCAGTAGTGAAATTGAGCTTTGATATTTTTCTTCAGTTCTTTCAGCTTGAGAAATGCTGAGTGTGTTCTTTGAACTACATGTTTTACAAATTTCATTAAAATACTTGATTTTTGTCTTCTCAAGCAGCCAATTCAAATTTTCTGTTCAGCTATTTTATATTTCTTCCATTTTCTTTTGCATCTTTATGCTAGAGAGCAAGTTTCAGAGTCTCTTCTGACATCCATTTTGATCTTTTCCTTCCTTCTTGTCTTTTTAAGGATTTTTTGCTTTCTTCTTGTATAATGTTCTTGATGTCATCACACAACTCTTCTTGTCTTCAGTCATTAATATCTAATATATTAAATCTGTTCCTGAGATGTTCTCTAAATTCAGATGGGACATGTTCAAGGTCAAATACTGGCTCTTGAGGATTTGCTTTAATTTTCTTCAGCTTCAGCCTGAACTTGCATATGAACAATTGATGATCTGTTCCACAGTCTGTCCCTGGACTTGTTTTGGCTGATGATATGGAGCTTTCCCACTGTCTTTCTCCATAGATGTAATCAACTTGATTTCTGGGTATAACATCTGGTGAGGTTCAAGTGTATAATTGTATTTTTATGTTGTTTGTTGTTTTTGTTAGGTGCCATCAAGTTGGTACTGACCCATAGTGACCCTATGCACAGCAGAATGAAACAGTGACCGAGCCTGGACCATCCTTACTACTGTTGCCATGCTTGAGTCCATCAATTCTGCCACTTGGCAATCCATCTCATTGGGGGTCTTCCTCTTTTTATCTGACCCTCCACCTTACCAATCATGATATCCTTCTCCAGCAACTGGTTTCTCCTGATAATATATCTGAAGTATAAGAGACGAAGTTTGGCCATCTTGGCCTCCAAGGAACACTCTGGCTGCATTTCTTCCAAAAGGGATCTATTGGTTCTTTTGGCAGCCCATGGCACTTTTATTCTCCTCCAACACCATAACTCAAAAACATCACTTATTCTTCAGTCTTCTTTATTCACTGTCCAGCTTTTGCATGCATATGAGGTTATTGAAAATGCCATGGCTTGGGTCAGGTGCTTGTGTTGTTTAAGAAAAAGAATTTGCAGTGAATAAGTCATTGGTCTTATAAAATTCTATCATGGGATCTCCAGCATTGTTTTGATCACCAAGACTTTATTTTCCAACTACTACTTTTTCTTCTTTGCTTCCAACCTTTGTATTCTAATCCCTAGTAATTATCAATAGATCTTGATTGCATGTTTAATCAATTTCAGACTGAGAAAGTTGGTAGATTTCTTAAATTTCACCATCACTGGTTTTAGAGATTGATAGGTAGATCTGAATAATAATGGCATTAACTGGTCTTCCTTGCAGGTCTATGAATATTATCCTATCACAGACAGCATTACACTTCAAGACAGATCTTGAAATGTTCTTTTTATGATGAATGCAACATCATTTCTCTTCAACTTGTCATTCCCAACATAATAAACCATATGATTATCAGATTCAAAATGGCCAATACTTATCCATTTCAGCTCACTAATTCCCAGGATATTGATGTTCATGGGTTCCATTTCATGTTTGACAACTTCCAAATTTCCTTGATTCCATCTTCCAATTGTTAGTGAATGATTACAGCTGTTTCTCCTCATTTTGAGTTGCAGGTACTCATACATACATGGTCCTCTGTTTTGTAGGTTTGGCATCCATGAATTCAATCAATAAAGGCAGAAATATTGAGGGTGGGGGGCAAATAATGAAGAGTCCAAAGCAATTAAGTGGTCAAAGCAATCCAGCAAAGTCTTGCTGTTGTTGTTAAATACTGTCAAGTGTGTTCTGATTCGTAATGACCCTGTACAGGGTTTCCAAGGAGAAGCTGGTGGGTTTGAAATGCCCACATTGGGATTAGCAGTCCAGTGCTTCTCTTACAGAACCACATCAGGACTTAAAGGATTAGAAGGAGTATAAAATGCTATGTAAAAGTATTTTTTATTGTAGGAGGTATTATAAGTAATCTATATATGATTGAAAGTATGGTGATGGGGGGATGTGCCATCAGTTTCATGCAAATACTACATTTTATAGAGACTTAAGCATCCTTGAATAGTGGTCCTGTAACCAATACTGTGTGGATACCAAAGTGTGACTGTGTATACTTTTACCCACAAGTCAAAGAGTCCTGGTGTCACAATGGTTAAGTGTTCGATTGGTCAGAGGTTCAAACCCACCAACCACTCTGTGGAAGGAAAATAACTGGTGATAGATCCCCATAAAAAATTATAGTCTACCAGCTGCTCAACAGAAGGAAGATGAGGCTTTCTGCTCCAGCAATGAATTAGAAAGCCTCAGAAACCCTATGCCGGGTTGCTATGAGTTGGAACAAACTTCATGGCATTTAACAACAAAAATGACACAATAACCCTCTGAGGCAGTTTTACTATGTCATATGAGGACACTATGAATCCAATTCAATGGCACACAACGTAGAATTGAGAGCCATAGTATTTATGGAAGATTCCATGTTTCCAAAAAGTCATTATCTCTCAATAGCTGATTTAGAAAACAAAACAAAACACAGTCCCTTTAAGTCAATTCTGACTCATAGTGACCCTATAGTACAGAGCAGATCTACCTCACAAGGTTTCTGAGGCTGTAAATGTTCAAGGAAGTATACTGCCACATCTTTCTTAGTAGCTGTTGGTAACCTTTTAGCTAGCAGGCTAGCTTTTTAATCACTGTGACACCAGAACTCCCAAAGATAAAATTAAATCCCCCAAAATAAAAATTAAAAAAGAAAAAGAAAACTTGCATTTTCCTAGAGAGATGCAAATAAAACTCAAAAGAGGAGAGTAGGCTGAAAGAAAACAATACCTGATCTGGGAGTTTTGCCAAACCTGTACTTTAAGAAATTTGTGCAGAGATACTGGAAAAAACCATTATGCTGGAAATGCAGAAATCATCTCAGTATTCTTGGCACAATTACATTTTAGCTTCCAGCATGAAAAAGGTTAATTTGAAATGCGCACTGGAGTTGCATTAAATATGCTTTGTTTGCCATTCAACAAGGTTTGTTTTAATGGCAAAGGCAATACTGAAATAGGATGAGTACTTAAATTTTATTATGAAAATAAATGAAGTTGCTCTTAAAGTCTTCCTTGTCAAGAAGAATTTGCTATGAAGAGTTACTGATAAACTAGTTTGTTTTCTTAATAAGAACAATTCTGTATTTGCCTGATATTTTAAGGAAAATGCTCCACAAAATTAAATATGGTTTTCCCCCTGCTAATAGCAAAAACCCCATACAAACCTTAAGCTATGTCCTCTTTGCATGTTATAGATAATGTGCTTTCATTATACTTAATGCACTTTTAATAGTCTCCTATGACAAGATGGTGATATTAAAAGAGACTAAAACATGCATGATACACCACCTCAAATTAGCTATGGTGCCTTTTATCTGAGGGCTCAAAGCACTTCATGTAACCCATATTCTCATTCAGCATTTCCTTGAGGTACATTATCTACATTTTATGGTAGAGGACACAGAGGTGCAAAATGACTAAGGAAATTGAGTTCATTTCCAGAGCTCATACTAAGCACAAACTGGATGTCTCTAGCCAGAGTGAGCACTCTCTCTCTTAAGTCTTGGCTGCCTCCAAGATTGTTGCACTAACTTCTTGAAGCCAAAAATTGATTGTATCGTCTCAGTCTTTTTACTCATATGAATGATTGCCTCCCTTACCTGAACACCATCAGATGCAGGGATGTAACTTGCCCTTTTAAACGTGTCTGTCACATTTCTGAGAATTTCCACAGATATCAGTAGATCACCTGCATAGAAATTTTTCCTCTGACTTAAATCCAACAGTGTCTTGGTCACCTGGGACATCCCATCACCTGCCAGCATCCTCTGCCCCTTAGCAAGGTGTTCTTTAATCTGTTATGGTCAGAAGAACAGAATAAACATCAGAATCTTCATTACTATTTCTCTACACACTTTGATCAAGTAAATATATTTCAAGTTTTCAGTCAATTTAAAAAGAGTCTTGCAATACTTGGGAACATTTCAAAATTGCAATTTGTATATATCCCATACTCAGATCAACAAGCATCCCAGATGCAAAAACTAATGAGTATTTACAGTTTGACAGGCTTGATGGATTTGCCAGTTCTAGTTTTCAGAACTCACAATTTAACACATTGGGGAAATTGAGAATTAATTTAGGTTTCTAATTGAGGTAAATAAAAATACTTTTTGCATGTGGTAAAAAAGGTGTGATCAGAGATGAGACATTATACTTTGAAAAGATCCATTTTCATTAACAACCTGAGTTATTACCACGTAATGTAAACACATCTTTATATAGCAACACAAACAATTGTCACAGAACAATTTCAGCTTACAAAAAGAATTCCAAATGTCAGAGATTATTATGGTATTATTGGAAGACAGATAAATTTAGTTATCTTTTAAAAGGTCATAAACAAACAAACAAAACTAAAAAGCAACTCTCAGATCTTTTTAAAGACTATGAAGTTGCAAGACTTAAATAAATTGGTGGCCAGTGAAATGTGCTGTAAATTTTATGTATGCATAAAGAAAATAATCTTATTCTAATGTGGAAAAAATGGTAAGGTAGGAAGGAATAGAGATATACTAAGGACCCATTAAGGAGCTCTGGTAGCATAGTGGTTACGAATTGGGCTGCGAACCACAAGGTCAGCAGTTCAAAACTACCAGCTGTTCCGTGGGAGAAAGATGAGGCTTTCTGCTCCTGTAAAGATTTACAGCCTCGGAAACCCTGTACAGGGTCACTATGAGTCGGAACCGACTCCATGGCACATAGCAACAACAACAAAGGACCCATTATAATTTTGTTTTTTTACTAAATAGTCAATATTTATCTTCCCATCGCTGAATTTATGATAAAATAAATTTATGAAAAGATCATAAAGTATATTTTTATAGGTTGTAGAACAGGATTGGTGTAATTTATGTCACTAAATTGTACATGTAAAACATGTTGAAATGGTAAATCATGGAGTATGTATTTTTAAATAATAAAAAGAAAAAGACCATAAGTAATAAAAAAGCTAACACACTACAGAAAAATAGAAATATTAAGGTTAAAATGAATTAAGTGTAACTCTCAATTTCTCATTTCCTATTTCAGTTTAGAGGGTGCCAATGAGTCCTTCAAAGAATGATAATCAGTCTGAACTAATCAAAAAGGCATTCTAGAAATATATTTACTGAAGTGTCACTTAATACTTCAGCTATTTTACAATAGTTATACTTTTTTTATAGTCTATAACACTGTTTAAAATATTTTGGTAAAATGAAAATATTCATAAATATACTCAGATTCCACTGTTTTATGCTATAATATATATTTAGGTAGCTTATTTATTCCCATTTTCTTCAGCTATTTATTTTCTTGTCTCTCTCAGGGGCAGCCATCAACCACTGATAAAGTCCAACCAAACAAGGCATAGCATCGATGACCTAGCCCTTGCCTATCTCTTTGGTCTTGATGTCCATTTCTGTTTCTTTCTAAGCAGAGGAGACATTAATGTATTTCATCATGAAACAACCACAGTACTGGCCAATCAAAAATGATTATATAAAAAAAAAACTCAGCAGATTTGCTATGGTATTGTATATCAGAATAATTCATCTCTCTCCTAAGCAACTGATGTTGTTGTTGTTAAGTACCAAGGAGTCGGTTCCGACTCATAGTGACCCTGCACAGTGTTTCCAAGGCTGTAATTCTTTATGGGAACAGAATGCCTCATCTTTCTCCTGTGGAACTGCTGGTAGTTTCGAACTGCTGACCGTGTGGTTTGCAGCCTGACTCGTAACCACTATGCTACCAGAGTTCTTTTCTCTACTATTAGGCAGTGATAATCTACCAGCTGCTCTAAAGGGCAAAGATGAGGCTTCCTGCTCCTGTAAAGATTTGCAGCATTGGAAAACCTATACAGGAGTAGACACCGAATGGACAGCACACAATTACCAACAACAACATCACATAAATTCGAGTCTTTGGATGAAGCCAATAGCTAATGTACTTCACTGCTAACCAACTACTTTCAGATTGAGTGCTCTGAACATAGATAACATCTAAACCTACAGAAACTCCATCTAGGGCCAGGAAATTCACTATGACATCCTTCCTGAGCCCACTGCTTGACCTCCATGGCTGGGAATCCCCAAGAGTTTTCTCCTCAGGGTCTAACAGCTGCACTGTACTTTTTTGTTTCTGTTTTTATCTTTCTGGGGTTTTTGTTTGTTTGTTTGTTTGCTTGCTTATTTATGCTTTGGAATCCTGGTATGGCTCTGTGGGGTAATGCACGAGACTGCAAATGCGTTTGAACTGCAAGGCTGGCAGTTCAAGCTCACCAGCTGCTCCTTGGAAACCCTGTATAGAGTTGCTATGGGTTGGAATCGACTCGACAGCACTTAACAACAACATTTATTCTTTATTCTTCTTCTCTTTCCATTCCCTTACATTTTATCCTTTTTGTTTCTGCATCCTTTCTGCTTCCATTATCAGTTCTCATGGACCAGTAATCAAGAAATCAAATGACATGTTGCATTAGGTAAATCTGTTGCACACGACCTCTTTAAAGTGTTGAGAAGCAAATATGTCAGTTTGAGGACTAAGGCGCACCTGACCCAAGCCATGGTATTTTCAATAACCTCATATGCATGCAAAAGCTATACAGTGAATAGGGAAGACTGTAGAAGAATTGATGCATTTGAGTTATAGTGTTAGAGAAGAATATTAAAAGTATCATGGATTTCTAAGAGAACAAACAAATCTGTGCTGGAAAAAGTACAGCCAGAGTGCTCCTTAGAAGCCAAGATGGCAGGACTTTGTCTATTATACTTCAGACATGCTTCCAAGAGAGATATATCCCTGAAAAAGGGCATCATGCTAGATAAAGTGAAGGGTCAGCCAAAAAGAGGAAGATGGATTGGCATAGTGGCAGCAGCAGTGGGTTAAAGCTTAACAATGATTGTGAGGATTGCACAGGACTGGACAGTGTTTTGTTTTGTTGTGCATACGGTTTCCATGAGTCAGAACCAACTCAATGATCCCTAACAATAACATTTTTTCTTTTGTGGTTCCTTCATTTTCCCTGTTCTTTTCTTTCCCTCCCTTTTGATCTTCTTTCACAACATAGTGTAGTGGTTATGAATCAGGCTGCGAGCCACAAGGTCAGCAGTTCAAAACTACCAGCGGTTCCGTAGGAGAAAGATAAAGCTTTCTGCTCCCATAAAGATTTACACTCTCTGAAACCTTGTACAAGGTCGCTATGAGTTGGAACCACCAACCACCATCATTCTCTTTAGCTTTTCATTCACACTCTCCCTGGCTTTTTAAAGTGCTTTATTATTATTTCTTTCTTTTATTTTCTTTCTTATTTTTCCTGTCCCACTTTCTCCTTTTTAGTTATTATATTCTTCTTTTTTTTTTTTTTTTTCTTTTTTCTGGTTGCTTCCTGATTTTCCTCTTTTTTCACTTTATTGTTTTCTTCTTTTCCGCTTTGTTTATTTGTTCCATTTTGCTATCTTGTGTGCTGGGGAAGTTCTCCTCTTTCCCACCTGACAGGAGACAAGAAATGTACCTATACAGCCCAGCCACAAATCTATCCTCTGCGGCTCCACCCACTGGGCAAGAGCAAATAGCAAATACTAGCTTCTATAACACCTGATCAATGATAGACAGCAGTCAACAACTGCCACACCCACCCTAAACTGAGGTGTAAATACAGCAAATGAAGAATTGTACACATACTTGCATTTGCTAACAAAATCCCAAAGGAGACAGTTGGTGAGAGCCTAAGAACACATGAACATACAATTATCAGTTAAATACAAACTCAATGACACTGCAATATTCCAGAGACAACAGACAATTTTAGTTCTCACCAAGAAACAAGTATCAATGGCACAAACAAATGACCATGATGCAGCACTAGAAAAGCTTTCTGAGGAGTGAGGGAAAAACAGCAACGAAGCTGTGAGCTAAGTCCTACAACATGCAATAGACTCCTGTGAACCCAGGTGGATACCTGGTTGGCCAGCAGTGTGGCAAGACCTGAGGACTCTTGGACTCAGAGTCAGTGACATAGCCACAGAGGACTAGAATGGAGAGTGAAGCATCCAGCTGATAAGAAGTGTGGGTATCTTCATAAGAACACCCACACTTGCAGATAATACCCACTAGACCTGGCTTCAATGACTGGATGATCAAAGCTCAATTAAAAGAAGGAAGAAAAGGCAAAAAAAAAGAGTAATCTGATACAATTTGATGAACTTGACCTACACCTATGAATGCGGTAGCTCAAAAGAGGGAACAAATCTTTAAAGCGAGGATCATCCCCACCCCCTCCATACACAGAGTAGACAGGGATGGGCAACTTGGATATTGGCTACCCAAAATGGAGAGGCTACAAAGGCAAGAAGTGACTGGCTTACAAACTTTCAAGAGGGAACCTAGATCCCGCAGGTACGGAGGAAGGTAGAATCTCCACTGAGTAGTATCCAACCTGTCTGGGCAGGGCTAATGGAAGGAGATGGGAATAGGTCCCTTGTGGTACAATGATGAATAATTGTTATCAGGACTGAATGTGAGGGTTGGAAATGTAAGGTGGATGTTTTGTAGCAAAAGGAGGGGAGTGATTAACTTTGCAGTCTAGATGCAGAGGTCCCTGGAACTATCAAGGGAGAAGAGCAGAGTACGGGACCCTATCCAGAGAAGCAGTGATGCCAGAGATGGAGGCAGAGACGATGACATGGAGAGATAGAACTGCTGGGGTCTCTAGACCAAGAGAGGGAGAAGGGCTGTGTGCTAACGACCGGGTGACAAGCTTGCAGGGTATACCCTTTGTTTGGTTGATGATGCATGGAGGGGATTGTAACCATGGCAATGAAATGATATACAATAGGATGAATGTAAAGCTAATGTTCTCCCATGTAAGCTATCTCATAATTCACAATAAAAAATTAAAAAAAAAAAAAAAAAAAAAGGTTTCTGAGGAATAAAAGGTAATATAACTACCTGAGAAAGAATTCAAAGAAAGATATTTATGTACCTTGAAAGGATTACAGAAATACTGAGAAACACAAAGCAAACACAGAAAAAACATTAGACAAATTCAGGAAAACACCACAAGAACAAACAGACAAAATAAATGCACATTTTGAAACAATACAAAACCTGCAATTAGAAATCCAGAAGATCAGTACTAACATGTCAGAAATGGACAATACATTGAAAGTACAAAGGAGTAGATTGAAGCAATGGAAGCCAGATTTTGTGAACTTCGATTAATACTACAATTTCAGAAACAGACAGTATTTTGAGAGGATAAAGGAATAAATTTGAAGTAATGGAAACCTGAATTTGTAAGCTTGAAAATAAATCTCTCAATGCTAGTATGTTAGAACTATCAGAATAGAATGCAAAATTGAAAGGCAGTCTAAGGGTTATTCCTATTACCTATAAGCTATTCCATGAACAAAAATAACTAATATGTATTGGAATTCCAAAAGAAAAAGAGACAATGAAAAGCAAAGAGAAAATTGCCAAGGATTGGTTGGAAGAAAACTTCCCTAACATAATGAAAGCCAAGAAGATAAGCATAAAAGGTGCTGAATGAACTCCAAACAGGATAGATCCCAAAAGAAAATCACTAAAATACATATTAATGAAACTTTCTGAAATCAAAGACAAGGAAAGAATCCTCAGAGCAGCTTGGGAAAAACTAAAAGTTACCTACAAAGGAGAACCAAAAAGATTAAGCTCTGATGTCTCAGCAGAAACCATGCAGGCAAAAAGACAACGGGTGACATATACAAAACTCTGAAAGAAAGAAAAAAAAAACATTGCTAATAAAGAAGCATATCCCCAGTAAAGTTGTCCCTCAGATACAATCGAGAAATTAGAACATTTCTAGATAAACAGAAATTAAAGGAATTTGTAATAACTAGACCAACTTTGCAAAAGATACAAAAAGTGACTTTAGACTGAGAACCAACAACAGCAGACAACAAACTGATATTAACATACCTGGCAGCTCCACCCAGAACTCAATGCAGACATCTAAGTATTAAAAGTAACACAAACTTGCAAGACTGAAAATAGGGAACCATAGACATCAATTTATAATGAAGTCAATTACAAAGCATAGAGAGGGAATAGTGAAGATACAAAACTTCCAAATGAGAAGGAAATCAAGTCGTTTTCAAGATAAAAAGACTGTTTTACATGGGGAAATACATTACAGCATAAACTCCAAAATATTAATACACCTTCACATGAAAATAAAAGAGTAAAAACAGAAAGATTCAGTAAATATTAATACATCAAAT